>NW_028274812.1:117738334-118048834 GCF_037043125.1 Eumetopias jubatus
TTGACAAAGCTTTGATAACGGACTGCAGAGTCAACGTGTGGGCAGAAAGGCCATGTGGGGGAATGCTGAGTGAGACGTTTTGGACCTTCCAGGCTAGCCCGGCCACCAGCTGAGTGAGTGACCGTGGCTGTCACCAAAAGCCACAGACAAGGTTTGTAACTCAACTGGTGACAAGCTGTCTCCACGGAGCCTAAAATGCAAGTGGATGCGGTCAAATCGCAGACAGCTACAAGACTTGCATCTGTGGGGGAAGAAGCAGCATGAAGCAATGGGGGCAGCATCTGGTGACCTGAAAACAGGAGAACCCCAAAATATCAACAGATATTCATGGAAAGCACGGCATCCAATTTGAGAAGAGCAGCTGATGCTAGAGTGTGACCAAATGCAAGGTGCTTGAAGGGGCTGGAGTGGTGTAACTCCTATAAACTCCTGGAGAGACCATCCAAGGCTCCCTGCCCCACAGGACTGGACCCCACACTGGGGAGAAGTTGCTGGTCATGGAATAAAATTGAGCCACAGGGCAGGGACAGCAGAAATGAAGGAAAGAGAAGGGCCAGGAAAAAGGTGCATGTGCCAGTTATGAATTTGTTTGCCTCTCAGCAATGACACCCTGTTTCTTCCCCCTATCAGATGAGCTCACAAGGAATTGTACAGATTTCCTAATCTGTCCACCAAAAAGGCTAGACGTGACAATCAACCCAACAGCAATGAGCTTCCTAAAAGCCCAGATCGTGGTCTTGAAATATCATTTCCCAAGAACAGAAATCAGGCTTCTTGGAGAAATGCCTTGTTTCGAGTCTGGAGCAGGAGGGTACGAGATGCAAGGTACACAGTGAGCCTTGATGGACCAGCTAGCAGGAAACTCTCCAAGACTAACAGGATCGTGTCAAAAAAACTCAGGAACCAGTTTGGAGAGGCTCCCACTGGACACTGTGAACTTCAATAAAGATAAGAAATGCAATGGATTCAAATCAATCAGATATGTTTAAATACATGGGTTCACAATGCTATTAAAAAATAATTGGCCATGCCCCAGTTCTCGGAACGACCTGACCTTGCACGTCGCCAGCTAGTTTAGGAAACTCCAAAAATGTGCTATACCACTTCTCCTGAAAATTTACACCAAAGAAGGGTTGGGTTTTTGCCCTTTACAGTGTTGGGACACAACTCTGAGTGGCCATGGCTCTGGGAATAAAAATGGAGTGACCCCCCCCCCTAAAAAATAATTGGCCACCTTGATAGGGAACCAATTTATTGTCTTGGAAATTGGTAAATAAAAGAAATGACTCAAGCGTTTATCCTGCCTTCCCTATATGAACTATGCCACTGGGTAAACAAGTAATAGATGAGAAGAAGCATCTCTTTATAAGAGTTTTGCAACCAATAAATTAAATAGCAGAAATAGAACGTCTTCATTTCACTACACCCTGTGAATTAACTGATGCAGGCACTGAGCGTCAATAGCTGCTATCATCAAAAAGAGAGACAGCCAGACATCATGTGCCTCCTGAGGGAATATCACACTACCACGTAAATGCTGCCAAAGGGATCTGACCTGAGTCTGATGGATCCTCTGGATCCAGCTACCAGTTTGTCAGAAACACGGGAGACAGAGGAACATGTTGAACTGTGCATGCAATCAGAAAATCTAGACTGGAGGAGCACCTGGGCGGCTCAGTCGGTTGAGCATCTGACTCTTGATTTCAGCTCGGGTCGTGATCTCAGAGTCATGAGATTGAGCCCCGCATTGAGCTCCATGCTCAGCAGAGTCTGAGATTTTTCTCCCTTTCCTTCTCCCTCTTCCCTCCCCCCACTCACTCATGCTTGCTCTCAAATAAATAAATAAAATCCTAAAAAAAAAAATCTAGACTGGGAAACCCTATAGTAACAGCCCAGTACTTCAACAAATTAACTGTTAAGAAAAAAGTAGGTGGGGAGTGTGGCCAACATACCCTAAGTGACCCCCAATGAGTCATGTCCTTGTATGATCCCTTCCTCTTGAGTGTGAGTACCACCTGTGACTTGCTTCCAGCCAAAAGAATGTGGCAAAGGTGATGGGAGGTCACTACCATGACTATTTTTTATTATTTAAGACTCCATCTTAACAGGAGGGAGAGACTCTCTTATTTGTTTTGAATAAGAAAACAGCCATGCTATGAACAGCCTATGGAGAGGGTCACATGACAAGAAATTTGGGGCACTTCCTAGAACCTAAAGGCAGCTGCATTCAACACCCAGCAAACAGCTGGGGCTCTCAGTTATGCAACTGGGAGGCAATGAGTTCTGCCAACAACCTAAATGAACTTAAACATGGATTCTTCCCTAGTCAGACAACCAGATAAGAATGCAGCCTGGCCAGCACATTAATTGCAGCCTATGAGACACAGAGCAGAGGACCCAATGCAGTCATGCCCAGCCTTTTGACCTGTGGAAGCTGTGAGATAATAAATGTGTGTTCAAATTAAAATCACAGTGAGATATCACCTCACACCTGTCAGAATGGCTAAAATCATAAACACAAAAAATAACAAGTGTTGGCAAGGATGTGGAGAAAAAGGAACCCTCTTGCATTGTTGGTAGGTGCAGCCACTCTGGAAGACAGTATGGAGGTTCCTCAAAAAATGAGAAATAGAAATATCATATAATCTAGTAATCACACTACTGGGTATTTACCCAAAGGAAAATGAAAAAACTAATTTGAAAAGATACATGAACCTCTACGTTTAGTGCAGCATTAATTTACAATAGGCAAGATGTGGAGGCAACCCAACTATTCATCCGTAGATGAATGGATAAAGAAGACGTGGTATCCATATGCAATGGAATATTATTCAGCCATAAAAAAATAGTGAAATCTTGCCATTGACGACAACACGGATGGACCTAAAGGGTATAATGCTAAGGGAAATAAGTCCATCAGAGGAAGACAAATACCATATGATTTGGCTTATATGTAGAATTTAAGAAACAAAACAAATGAGCAAAGGAAGAAAAAACAAAGACAAACCAAGAAACAGACTATTAACTGTAGAAAACAAAACTGATGGGGGCGCATGGGTGGCTCAGTCGGTTAAACATCTGCCTTCTGCTCGGGTCATGATCCCAGAGTCCTGGGATCGAGCCCTGCATCAGGGTCCCTGCTCAGTGGGAAGCCTGCTTCTCCCTCTCCCACTCCCCCCCGCTTGTGTTCCCTCTCTCACTGTCTCTCTGTCAAAATAAATAAATAAAATCTTAAAAAAAAAAAAAAGAAACTGATCGTTGCCAGAGTCAGTGGGGGGCTGGGGGAAATAGGGCATGGGGATTAAGAAGTGCACTTGTTGTGATGAAAGAAAGAAGAGTACACTTATTTTGATGAGCACTGAGACATGTACAGAATTGTTGAATCATTATATTGTACACCTGAAAGTAATATAACACTGTATGTTAATTATACTTGAATTAAAAACATTTTATTTTTTATTTTTTTAAGATTTATTTATTTATTTATTTGAGAGAGAGTGTGCATGAGTGAGTGGGGGAAGGGGCAAAGAGAGAGGGGGAGAATCTCAAGCACACTCCCAGCTGAGCATGGAGCCTGACCTGGGGCTCAATCCCACAACCCCAAGATCATGACCTGAGTTGAAATCAAGTGTCAGACACTTCACTGACTGAGCCACGCAGGTGCCCCAAAAAACATTTTAAAATAATAATAATTTTTTTTAAATGTGCGTTGTTTTAACTCACTAAATTTGTGACAATTTGTTACATGGCATAGAAAAGCTAATACAGAGAGGGAACCTGAAGATTAAAAGAGAGTTTAAAGACATATCAAATTTTTTTTCTTGCTCATTCTTTTTGTTTGTGCTTATTGTGTGTGTGTGTGCTACAACATAGATAAAGATTGAGGACATTATGCTAAGTGAAATAAACCAGCCTCAGGAAGACAAATATGGTATGATTCCACTTATATTAGATACTTGGAGTAGTCAAAACATAGAGACAGAAAATGAATGGTTGTTGTCAGGGGCTGGATGGAAGGGGGACGGGGAGTTATTGTTTAATGAGTATAGAGTTTCAGTTTTGCAAGATGAGAAGAGTTCTGGAGATGGGTGGTGGAGATGGTTGCACAACGGTGTGAAGGTACTTAATGACATTGAACTGTCCACTTAAAAACGGGGAAGACAGTAAATTTTTTTTTATTATTTATTTATTTGACAGAGAGAGACACAGTGAGAGAGTGAACACAGGCAGGGGGAGTGAGAGAGGGAGAAGCAGGCTTCCGGCTGAGCGGGGAAGCCCGATGTGGGGCTCGATCCCAGGACCCTGGGATCATGACCTGAGCCGAATGCAGACGCTCAACGACTGAGCCACCCAGGCGCCCGGGGAAGACAGTAAATTGTATGTTACATGTATCTTACCACAACAAAAAAAATTGGGAGAGAAATGTCTGCCCTCCCAAAAAAAGTCATACCAAGTTTTTTTTCCTATCTCATTCTTTATTTGCACCTTTTTCTTTTTTAATTTTTTTTTAAGATTTTATTTATTCGTTTGCGAGAGAGACAGAGAGAGAACAAGCAGGGGGAGAGGCAGAGGGAGAGGGAGAAGCAGACTCCCTGCTGAGCAAGGAGCCCGATGCGGGACTCAATCCCAGGACCCTGGGATCATGACCTGAGCCACCCAGGCGCCCCAACACCTTTTTCTTTTTTAATAGACCTTGTTTTTTAGAGCAGTTGTTTTTGAAGATTTTACTTGTAAATAATCTCTATACCCAACGTGGGGCTCGAACTCACAACCCCAAGATCAAGAGTCGCAGGCTCCACCGACGGAGCCAGCCAGGCGGCTCAGAGCAGTTTTAGATTTACAGCAAAACTGAGTAGAATGTAGAGTTCTCATGTAGCCCCTGCCCCTCCCCCACCAGACTGGTACAGCTGTTACAATCAGTGTTTGTACATTTAGAAAACCTTTTTTAGGAGCACCTGGGTGGCTCAGTTGGTTAAGTGTCTGCCTTCAGCTCAGGTCATGATCCTGGGGTCCTGGAATGAATCCCCACATCGCGCTCCCTGCTCAGCCGGAAGTCTGCTCCTCCCCCTGCCCTTCCTCTGCCCCTCCCCCTGCCTCTCCCCCCATCTTGGGTGTGTACTCTCTCTCTCAAATAAATAAATAAAATCTTGAAAAAATAAAAAATAAAAATAAAAACCCTTTTCATTCTCACCTAATTTGAGACCTACAGAAAAGTTGCAAGAATAGTACCAAGAGTTGTCTTATATCCTCTGATGGGGTTTTGAAACATAGGCCAGGTTCGGTGGGGTGTTGTCTGGAGCCAAAAACCAAGAAAGAATTCTTGAGACGTCTTTGATGCAAAATGGTGGTTTATTAAAGCATGGGGACCAGGACCGCGGGCAGAAAGAGCTGCTGCACCGGGGTCTTAAGGAGTGGCTGATTATATACTTGGGAGTTGAGGGAAGTAAGGAAAAGATGAGCACTGGCTGTTATATGCAACTAAAGAATCATTGAACACTACATCAAAAACTAATGATGTATTGGGGCGCCTGGGTGGCTCAGTCGTTAAGCGTCTGCCTTCAGCTCAGGTCATGGTCCCAGGGTCCTGGGATCGAGCCCCGCATCGGGCTCCCTGCTCCTCGGGAAGCCGGCTTCTCCCTCTCCCGCTCCCCCTGCTTGTGTTCCCTCTCACTGTGTTTCTCTCTGTCAAATAAATAAATAAAATCTTTAAAAAAACAAACAAAAAAAAACTAATGATATACTTATACAGTGGCTAACTGAACATAATAAAAATCAATCAATCAATCAATCAAAAGAACTTTCATATGCTAAAGAGGACCAACCTACAAGATACTTACAGGATACCAGAGGCCTTGCCATTGTCAAGGTTGTTTCCCCTCTAGCAAGGTATTAACATTAAGGTAGTTGGGAGATTCCTGGAAGAATGTCACACATGTACCACCCAGGAGTGGGGGGGTGGGGGGAGGTTGCAGGGTGTCAGCTTACGCTCTGTCTTCAGCTGGCCTTCTGCTCTGTCATCATCCTCCACCTTGCTTCTCTTAGTGTTAATATCTGTATCACCAAGAGTAGGAAGGTAACACGGGTACAACACTAATTAAGCCACAGATCTGACTTTAATTTCATGAATTTTTTACTAATGTTCCTTTTTGTTTCCAGGATCTGATCTGGGATCCCACATTGCATTTAGTTGTTTTTTCTCCTTAATCTCCGTACGTTTGTAAGTCTTTCCTTGTCTTGGGACGCCTGGGTGGCTCAGTCGGTTAAGTGGCTCTCTTCAGCTCAGGTCATGATCCCAGGGTCCTGGGGTTCCTGTGTTGGGCTCCTTGCTCAGCAGGGGGCCTGCTTCTCCCTCTGCCTGCAGCCCACCTTGCTCACCTTGCTTGTACACGGGCTCTGTCTCTCTGACAAATAAATAAAATCTTTAAAAAAAAATCTCTCCTTGGGCACCTGGGTGGCTCAGTTGGTTAAGTGACTGCCTTCAGCTCAGGTCATGATCCTGGAGTCCCGGGATCAAGTCCCGCATGGGGCTCCCTGCTCAGCAGGGAGTCTACTTCTCCCTCTGACCCTCTCCCCTCTCATGCTCTCTATCTCATTCTCTCAAATAAATAAATAAAATATTTTTAAAAAAATCTTTCCTTGTCTTTATGATGTTATCAAAAAATTATTTTATTTTTTTTAAGATTTTATTTATTTATTTATTTGTCAGAGAGAGAGAGAGAGAGCACAAGCAGGGGGAGCGGCAGGCAGAGGGAGAAGCAGGCTCCCTGCTGAGCAGGGAGCCCAATGTGGGGCTCGATTCTGGGACCCCGGGATCATGACCTGAGCCGAAGGCAGCCGCTTAACCAACTGAGCCACCCAGGTTCCCCTCAAAAAAAATTTTAATGAGCAAACCAAAACAATTTTTTTTTAAAGAACAAAGTTAAAAAACTACCTGATTTCAAGACTTTCTGTAAAGCAACAGCATCGAGGAAGTGTGGTGCTGGTGTCAGGACAGAACAACAGAACAGTAAAAGAGAAGAATCCAGAAGCAGATCCACAAATTTATGGTCTATTCATTTTCAACAAAGGTGCCAAAGTCGTTCAATGTGGAAAGAATCGTCTTTTCAACAAATACACTGGAAGAACTAGATGTCCATTGGAAACAAAAAGAATCTCAACTTTATACCACACACAAATTTTAATTTAAAATGGATCATAGATGTAAGCGTAAAAGTTAAAATGACAAAACTTTAAAGGAAAACATATCCTTGTGCCCTTCAGGTAGACAAAGATTTCTTAGAACACAAAAGCATGGTTGTTAAAACATTAATAAATTGGACTATTAATAATTAATCACTTTAAAACTTCTGATCTTCAAAAGACACTGTTAAGAAAATGAAAAGACAAGCCACAGAGTAGGAGAAAATATTCATAACACATATATCTGAAAAAAGGACTGGCATCCAGCTTATAAAAATAACTCCTACAATTCAGTAATAAGAGGAAAAATGATCCAGGTTTAGAGACAGGCAAAAGACTGACCATACACTTAAAAATGGTTATGATGGTAAGTTTTATGGTATGCATATTTTACCACAATTTTTAAACCTTGTAATGGGCAAAAGATTTTATTTTATTTATGTTTTCAAAGATTTTATTTATTTATTTGAGAGAGAGAGAGCGTGCGCACGTGTGTGAGCGGGTAGGGGCAGAGGGCGAGGGAGAAAGAATCTGAAGCAGACTCTGCACTGAGCAAGGAGTCCATTGTGGGGCTCGATCCCATGACCTTGAGATCATGACCTGAGCTAAAACCAAGAGTCAGAGACTTAACTGACTGAGCCACCCAGGCACCACAGGGGCAAAAGATTTTTTTTTTTTTTAAGATTTTATTTATTTATTTGACAGAAAGAGAGAACACAAGCAGGGAGAGTGGCAGAGGGAGAAGCAGGCTCCCCACTGAGCAGGGAGACCAATGCGGGGCTTGATCTTAGGGTCCTGGGATCATGACCTGAGCCAAAGGCAGACGCTTAATGACTGAGCCACCCAGGCACTGCTCATATAAATTTTAACACACACCTCTTATGCAACCTAGCATTCCCACTCCTGGGTATTTACCCAAGAGAATGGAGGCATATGTCCATACAAAAACCTGTATACTAATACTCACAGCAGCTTTATTCATAATAGCCAAACACTGCTAATAACCCAGATGTCCATCAAAAGCCGAATGCATAAACACATCCAATATATTTGTTCAGTGGAATACTACACAGCAACAGGAGGAAGGAAATACTGCAACAGGCCACAACGTGAATAAATTTTAAAACCATTATGCGGAGTGAAAGAGGCTATTCACAAAAAAAGAATATACCATATGATTTCATTTATACAAAATTTTAGAAAAGGGAAATTTAATCTGTAGTGACAAAGCAGAGAAGTAGTTGCCTGGACCCTGTGAGGTACAAAGGGGCACAAGGGAATTTTTTGGATGATGCAAATGTTCTTATATCATGACTGGTTCTTATTACATGACGACATATTTTTGTCAAGACTCATCAAGCTGCACACTTAAAATTGGTGAACGTTCTTGGATATAAATTATACCTCCATAAAGTTAATTTTTAAACTGGGCGAGACTGAACTCCAGTGTCTAGAGATGCACACGTAGGTGATAACGCTCCATGGTAGTGAATACTATGGGCTAGGCTGGTGGGCAATGTGGGAGGGAGCCAGGGGTTGTACCTGGGATGGGGGAAGGGGGCTCGGGGGACACAGCAAAGTTCTAGTTCTTGACGCAGATGGTGGTTACAAGGGTATTTGCCTTATAAAAATTCATGAAGCTATACCTTTATTTTTTTTTTTAAGATTTCATTTATTTATTAGAGAGAGAGAGAGAGAGACAGAGACAGAGCATAAGCAGGGGGAGGGGCAGGGGCAGAGGGAGAAGCAGGCTTCCTGCTGAGCAGGGAGCCCCACCTGGGGCTGATCCCAGGACTCTGGGATCATGACCTGAGCCGAAGGCAGACGCTTAACTGACTGAGCCAGCCAGGCGCCCCGAGCTGGGAGTTTCAAAACCAATACGCACCACAAGCTTCATGTATTAAGAAATCTTTACTGAGCCCCTCCTGTGTGCCAGTCACTGTCCCGGGCTGCTGGGATACCAGCTCACCGGCTGCGCGCACTGCTAGCAGAAATCCCTGCCCTCACGGAGCTGACATTACAAAATTTCCCAAGCGTCAGTTTTTCCAGCTGTAAACAGGCATTCAAAAATGTAATTAGGCAGTTAAAAAGAAAACAAGGGAGTATGAGAAATGCTCAGAGATTTATAGCTGACCGGGGATGAACCAGACCTTGACAGCAACGTGGATCATCTCTGCAGCAGCAGCAAGAGCAGGGCTGCAACGCAACAGATCTGACAGGCTGTAAAAATGTAGTATTCCTTGAACTCTGTCTACCGTTTTTGCCTCAACACTGATCATTATCAAATAATTCGGGGAAATAATCAGGGCCGCTCCAGGCAGGTGAGGGCACAGGAGCTGCCCCAAACGATGACAGGCAAAGAGGTGACAGTCACTACAGGAGAGGTTGTCCATAATACAGTTTGCCCATGTGGAGGGGATGGTCAGGCTCCAGTTAGAGGAGAAATCCCATTGCCAGCCCCATGGCGCCAGATGTGGGTGACTGGAGCATGCATGCATGTACGCATGCGTGTGTGTGCACGCATGCATGCGTGGGGGGGGCGTGCCCGCGTGTGTGTCCAGGAATGTATCAGCAGCCATCTACCTACATATCACAAACTCACATAGGCTGTGCGAGCTATAAACGAAAATTCGCAGCACAGATGGCTCTTTTGAGGAGGTTTCTTCAGAGTGGGAGGAAGTAACAGGCTACAGGATTAGAAAGCTATTCTAGATGTGGTGAAGAGAGATGTGCGGAACTGGTGAGGCCCAAGGTGTCTGCTGGGGATGTGTGATTCACTGCTGTTACAGCCAGTGCCTCATCTTACCTGGGCCATGAAAGGGCGTGGCCATCCTGTCCGCGGGGACTCAGATATAGAGGCCACCATGCTGGCCATAGGGGGCACTGCTCCCCAGGTCTCCTTCCATTCTTGGCGCCTCACATATTCCTGCTAAAGGCTCCGGAACCTCAAAACGGAAGGAACTGCAACTAGAAATCTTTACAAGCCATGGTTTACTCATTTCGGACCCGGAGCTCGCAGGGGCCCCAGGGACCCAGACCCTGACATCCATCTTTTGCAAGAGCACTCAGGAGTTTATAGATTCCTCAAAGCTGGTGGTTCTCAAGGTTGGCTGCTTTAGAAATTGCTGCTGCCCGACACCCATGTCCCCCAGAAGACGTGTATAAGAACGTTCTCAGCAGTTTTATTTATTGTGTCCAAACACTGGAAACAACTTAGATGTCTATCAACTGGTAAATAGATAAATTCTGATATATGTATAGAATGGAACGTCACTCGGCAACAAAAAGCAACAAACTGCTGACCCCAGTGAAGTGGATTCTCACAGACCTGATTAATGATGGGCGGGGGTGGGTAGCCAGACACAGATAGATACATCTGTGGCCCCATCAGTCAGGATAGTGTGTACCTGGGAGTGGGCGTGGGGCATTGACTGGAGACTTCTGGGGTTTGGTTATACTCCATCTCTTGATCCTCTTGATCCAGATGGTAGTTAACACGGATTTACATACACACATACATAAAAATATATTAAGTTGGAAGCTTAAGAGTTGTGGACTTTACATATATTACACATCAAGAAAAATGGAAAAATAAAATATGCCTGGGCTCCACCCCCAAAGCGGCTGACTAAATTGGTCTGAGGTGTGGCCTAGGTGAAGGGATTTTTTAAAAACCTCCCAAGGGATTCTAACGGGGAACGGGGATGAGACCAAATCCCAGGAGAGCCACATCCCTGCTGTAGCTGCACTGAGTTCTGGGCTCTGGCTCCCTGCCTGCCCCTGCCCTTGGCCGAGCAAAAAAAAACCATTGCAGAGGGGCAGCCTAAGGTAGCAGTCAGACTCCAGTTCCATCACTTCTTACCTCTGTGACCTAGAAAGAAACATCTATTTCTCTAAACCTCAGCTTTGGGAGGTTTTTTTTGGTTCCTTTTTTTTTTTTTTTTTAAGATTTTATTTATTTGGGGCGCCTGGGTAGCTCAGTCGTTAAGCGTGTGCCTTCGGTTCAGATCATGATCCCAGGGTCCTGGGATGGAGCCCCGCATCGGGCTCTCTGCTCCATGGGAAGCCTGCTTCTCCCTCTCCCTCTCCCCCTGCTTGTGTTCCCTCTCTCGCTGTGTCTCTCTGTCAAATAAATAAAAATAAAATCTTTTGACAGAAAGATTGAGAGAGAGCGCACAAGCAGGGGGAATGGCACAGGGAGAGGGAGAAGCAGACTCTCTGAGCAGGAAGCCTGACTGGGGGCTTGATCTCAGGACCCTGAGATCATGGCCTGAGCCTAAGGCAGGCGCTTAACAGACTGAGCCACCCAGGCATCCCTGGGTTTTTGTTCTTTGGGGTTTCTGCGTCTTTAATGATTGGCAGGTGTCATACTTACACCTTATGCACAGTATAGCATGGGAATGGTAAAAACGGTATGGATCTTTATAAAGTTAATCTGAAAACATACATCTGATCCTGTCACTACTTTTTTTTTTTTAAGATTTTATTTTTAAGGAATCTCTACACCCAATGTGGAGCTGGAACTTAGAACCTTGTGATCAAGAGTCACATGCTCTAACGACTGAGCCCTCCAGGCACCCCCTGTCACTACTTCTTTAAACCTGTGGCTTTTCATTAAACTTTGAATAAATTCCTAACTTCTTCCTGAGGCCACTTGTGCCTGTCCTGGGGTGCCTTCCTTGCTCACCAGGTCCTAGCCATGCTGGCTGCCTTTCAATTCAAGCGCTCCTCTGTGACAGAGCCTTTCATAGGAGCCTGTCCCCAGCCTGTTCTCAACCCACGCTCAACTCCATAGGTTTCAACCTCCTCACTCCCCATTACTCTCTGTCACCCTGATCATTTTCTTCATAGCTCCCAGCACATAACAGAGGTATTTGATGCTTGTCAGAGGAGATTGAGTCCCTCATTGGGCTCCTTGCTCAGCGGGAAGCCTGCTTCTCCCTCTCCCGCTCCCCCTGCTTGTGTTCCCTCTCTTGCTGTGTCTCTCTCTGGTAAATAAATAAATAAAATCTTTTTGAATTATCTCTCATAACAGTTTAGTGGTATTTCAGAGAAATAGAAGCTTAACTTATTGAGGAAATGATGTTGAGATGGCAGCTAACCGTTTGGAGGGAAAAATTTTACATTAGAAAACATTCCAGGAGGCTAAAGATCTGAACAGAATTTAGTCACAAAAAAGATTGAATATTTTTGCAGGTGAACAAGGGAGGCTTTGAAGGTTTTAAGCAAGGGAATGACATGGTCTGATGTTGTAGAGGGATCACTCTAGCTATTATAAGCATAGAGACTTGGGAGACTATATCAATCGAGGGCATTCCATTGTTGCTGCTAGGAAGAGAGCAGTCCTGTCTTTTCCTGCTTTTCAGATCTTCTCTGTTTTGTTATTGTTTTTCTCTCTTTGTTTTTGATGTGCTGCAGTTTCATTATGATATGTTTAGGCATGGATATATATAAATATATATATTTAATGTTATTTGGAGTTTTTTTGTTTGTGGGGATGGATATGTTTTTATGTACTCCAACTCGGGATTTGATGAGCTCAGTGAATCTGAAGTGTGTTGTTTCCCAGTAATTCTGGAAAATATTCTAAGGGTCTCTTTCTTACATTCTCTATTATTTCCCTATGAGATTTCACTTAGACATATAGGAGGCTTTCTCTCTCTATCCATCATATCTCTTATCCTTTCTTTCAAATATTCCATCTCTTTTATTTTTTTTATTTATTTTTTTAAAGATTTTATTTATTTATTTGAGAGAGAGAATGAGATAGAGAGAGAGCATGAGAGGGGAGAGGGTCAGAGGGAGAAGCAGACTCCCCGCCGAGCAGGGACCCCGATGCGGGACCCGATCCCGGGACTCCAGGATCATGACCTGAGCCAAAGGCAGTCGCTTAACCAACTGAGCCACCCAGGCGCCCTCCATCTCTTTTAATCTCTGGGCTGCATTGTGAATATTTTTTTTCACTTCTATCTTCCATTTTGCTTAAATGTGTGATAAGTATTGTTTATTCTTCAAGTGTGTCAAATCTATTGTTTATTCATTTTTAATTAAGTTTTAAATTTCAATCATTTTAGTTTTCACATCTGGAAGTTTTGTTTTTTTCAAATCTTGACCAGTCCTTAGATTATGTTGATCATTGTCTATATGTTCAAGATTATTTTTAAAAAATTTCTGTAGGGGGCGCCTGAGTGGCTCAGTCGTTAAGTGTCTGCCTTCGACTCAGGTCATGATCTCAGGATCCTGGTATCGAGCCCTGCATCGGACTCCCTGCTCAGCGGGAAGCCTGTTTCTCCCTCTCCCACTCCCCCTGCTTGTGTTCCCTCTCTCGCTGCGTCTCTCTCTGTCAAATAAATAAATACAATCTTTTTAAAAATTTTCTGTAAACATGTTTTATGAATACTCATTTTTTAGTTGTGGTAAAATATACATAACATAAAATTTACTATCTTAACCATCTTTTAAAAGATTTATTTATTGGGCACCTGGGTGGCTCAGTTGTTAAGCGTCTGCCTTCGGCTCAAGTCATGATCCCAGGGTCCTGGAATCGAGTCCCACATCGGGCTCCCTGCTCGGCGGGAAGCCTGCTTCTCCCTCTCCCACTCCCCCTGCTTGTGTTCCCTCTCTCGCTGTGTCTCTCTCTGTCAAATAAATAAATAAAATCTTTAAAAAAAAAAAGATTGATTTATTTATTTGAAAGAGAGAAAGTGTGTGAGCAGGGGGACGGGCAGAGGAAGAAGGAGAGGGAATTCTTAGGCAGACTCCAGGATGAGCGCAAAGCCCAACTCGGGGTTCGATCCCAGGACCCCGAGAAGTGTGCAGGGAGCTGAAATCAAGAGTTGGATACCCAACTGTCTGAGCCACCAGTTGTCTCTTAGCTATTTCTAAGTATACAGTTCAGTAGTATTAATTCACATTGTTGTGCGAGCAAGGTCCAGAACTCTTCCCATCTTGCAAAACTGACAAATATTTATTTTTAAATAAGACCACAAAAAAAATACTTGAAAAAACTAGGTGAATATTTCTATAATCTTGAGATGTTGAGTGACTTTTTAAGCATTGTACCAAAGTCTGAAACCATAAAGATTTGGATATAAAGAAATGTGAAACTTCTACTTCCAAATACCATGAAAATCAAGACAAATGAAAAAATGGGGGAAATTCTTGAAAAAGTATGTGACTGGGGTGCCTGGGTTCCAGTTGGTTAAGCATCTGCCTTCAGCTCAGGTCGTGATCTCAGGGTCCAGGGATCGAGCCCTGTGTTGGGCTTCCTGCTCAGTGGGGAGTCTGCTTCTCCCTCTGCCCCTCACCCTGCTTGTGCTCTCTCTCTCTCTCACACACTCTCTCAAATAAAAAAATCTTTAAAAAAAAGTATGTGACAAAGGATTAATAGCTTTCATATGTAAAGAGTGATTTCAAATCAATAGGAAGAAAGTTTCAGTAGGAAAACTGATCACGGAAATGAACAATTTATAAAAGAAGGAATACAAATGCTGAGCCACAGAAGTAATCAAGGAAAGTGAATTAAAAGAGCAATGAAGGGTGCCTGGGTAGCTCAGTCGTTGGGCGTCTGCCTTTGGCTGGGGTCATGATCCCAGGGTCCTGGGATCGAACCCCGCATCAGGCTCCCTGCTCCACAAGAAGCCTGCTTCTCCCTCTCTCTCTCTCCCTCCTGTGATCCCTCTCTCTCTGTCAAATAAATAAATAAAATCTAAAAAAAAAAAGAGCAATGAAATTAATATTTCTTATCTATCAGACTGACAAAAAATGAGTAAGAATATTATCCAGGGAAGCCTGGGTGGCTCAGTCAGTTAAGTGTCTGCCTTCTGCTCTGTCATGATCTCAGGGTCCTGGGATGGAGCCCCACATCAGGCTCCTTGCTCAGCAGCGAGCCTGCTTCTCTCTCTGCCTGCCGCTCCCCCGGCTTGTGCTCTCTCTCTCTCTGACAAATAAATAAATAAAATCTTAAAAAAAAAGTTATCCAATCCCAGCAGGGTTAATGGGGGAAGTGAGCCTTGTTAGTACTGCTGACTAGAATGAAAATGATAACGCCTTCTGGAAGTCAATGTAGACTGTGTCAAATATGTAAAAATATGTGCTTTGTTACTCAGTAATTACAACTTCAGGAACGTATCCTAAGGAAAATACTGGACAATTGTGCAAATACGTGTGTGGTATTGTTACTTATAATAGTAAAGGGTTTTAAAAATATATATCCAGAGTGTTGATTAAACTATCTACCAGCGGACTACCGTTACTATAATTGTAGGTATTAATTAACATGAAAAGAGATTCACGATGTATTGGTAAGTGGAAAAACACAGGTCACCAACCACATCTTACATAACGTACACGCAAAACATCCCATTCTTGTCCAATACATACATATATTTGCTTGGGTGCGTTTGAGTTTGGAAGAACAGACACCAAAATGTTAATGGCCATTATCTTTAGCGTACAGGATTCTGTTTTATTCTTTTATTATTGTTATTGTTCTGTCTGTATGTTCTCTCCCCGCCTAAAGAACAGCTACTACTTCCATACTTATAAGTTATCGCTGGGAAATAAAGAAGTAGCGTGTATCAAAAGTGCCTGTCCAAGCATAAGAGTAACCATTTTCCCACCAAGCACGCAGGCTCACAGGTTCCAGCGGCGGCTCCCACGTGCGTGTGTAGCCAGAGAGGTCAAGGTCCGCCGCGGCCGCCTCTCAGGCAGCGCCGAGGCCACCCCAGGCAGTCCGCGGGTCCTCGAGGGGGGGCGGAGCACGCCAGCCCGGAAGAGACGCCGCGGCGCGCCGCGCATGCCCCTTCCTTTCCAGCTCCGGCCCCGGACATAGAAGCTGCCGAGGTGAGTTTCTCCTCGGTCCGGGTGGCATCGGCGTCCATCCTGGCTCTCCAGCTGTCGTAGTCGCCGCTCCTCCCCGGGGTCGGGGCGGGGGAACCACTCTCCCGCTCCCCGCACGCCCATCTCTGAGTAGTGAGGGGCCGGGGGCGCACTTCGGGGAGTAGTGGGGCGCTGGTAGAAGATTGGCGGCCCGTTGGCAGAGGCCGAGGAGGGGAGGATTGAAGCCCTTGTGTCGCGGTGACTCTTTCGGCAAGGTTAGGGAGACTGCGCCCTGCTTGCTCGCTTTTGTTTAATACGGAATTCCTCACCCCAGGCCGTTTCCTTGCCTGGCCCTGGAGCTCTAGTTTGGGGGAAGAGTGGCGGGAGATGAGGGTGCGAAGGCCTTGGCCCTTTGGTTTGGGGTCAGCGGCCTGTCAAGAATGGAGGGCTCTCCCCCAGGCCCTCCCTGCGTCCCTCAAAGTATGTCGCGCCGTTCCGCGCAGGGTACCGTTGCTGATATGCCCCCCCGTGCTCCGGGAATACAGGGTTTGCGGCCCCCGCCCCCACGTTATACTTCTGTGGGTGTGAGAACGAAGTCTGGAGCGAACAGTAACCCTGCTCCTGTTTTGGTTAAACATCATGGCAACTTTCTTCTCAAGCGCCTTTGCGGGATGAAGGAAGGTAACTGGCGGCTTTCAGTTTTGCAGGGTTTGAAGTTCTCCCTGCATGTTTTCTACGATGTGGTTTGAGGTTTCAGCCCATTGGACAGTGATTCCGTGGGGGTCGTTCTGGGGTCCTGAACTTGGTTGCTGGACCCTGGCTCCATTGCTCAGAAATGCTCTTGATGATACGCTTCCTTCCAGATGTTGATGCCCAAGAAGAACCGAATTGCCATTTATGAACTCCTTTTCAAGGAGGGAGTGATGGTGGCCAAGAAGGATGTCCACATGCCCAAACATCCTGAGCTGGCAGACAAGAATGTGCCCAACCTTCACGTCATGAAAGCCATGCAGGTAGCCTGGGGGCTGCTCGAGTGGGGTGCAGATGGAGGGATTTTCCACTAAATGTCCGAGGCAGATTCCAAGGAGAGGTCAGGACAGCCAGAGCTGCTTGCTGCCTTGAAGGGCGCTGAGGTAGATACACCGTGAAAACTTGTCTATGCAATTTAGCTGCCTTTTGCACGGAGTTTCTAGATTTGAGCCTCTGGTTACGTCTTGACAGTCGTGTTCTGTCTTCCAGTCTCTCAAATCACGAGGGTACGTAAAGGAACAGTTTGCCTGGAGACATTTCTACTGGTACCTTACCAACGAGGGCATCCAGTATCTCCGTGATTACCTCCACCTGCCCCCCGAGATTGTGCCTGCTACTCTGCGCCGCAGCCGCCCTGAGACTGGCCGACCACGGCCCAAAGGTATGTTGCCCAGATGAAGTCCTGCACTGAAGCTGCTCTTTCTTTGGGGAAGGGTATCCGTGAAAGTGGGGGGAGGGAGGATCAGACAGAAGAGGTCTCACAATACACCATTGGTGTCCGCTTTAGAGGGGGCTCTGGCATGCAGGACCTGGGCCAAGTCCTGGGACCTTTGTCCCCTCGCATGGGAGTTGTCATGGAAACCACAATCAGGTCAGGTCTTTGGGCCATCCTGGGAGATGCCATTAAACACACAATATAATCTTCGTCCAGGCACATGTGGTTGAGCATTGAGTAACTTTTACGGGACAGAGCAAAGCTGTTTACCACATGTGAGAGAAATGGAGAGTTTAACTCTAGAGTTTCTTGGCGATGGGAGCAAAAATAATCAAAAGTCAAATAGGGGAGAAAGGATGTGCTTGTGCGGGGGGCGGGGATGGTGAATTACATTCTGGCTCAAGATCATGGCTGGCTCACAGTTGCAGTTTGTCAAGGTTATGGTTCTCTTTCCTTTGGTTCTGAAAGAACTTGTCACAGGAACTTTGTAGGAAGAGCAGTTTGTGGACTTCGGTGATGAGGTGCAGAGATTCCTAAAAACAGACAATCGCTAGACTGTCCGGGTTCTGGAGAGAGGCTTGCTGGGTGGGATTATGTATCTGTAGAGCAGAGATTCTCCACTGCATCTTGGAATCCCTCGTTGGCCGGGGGAGGGGGGATTCCATTGTCTGCACCCTCACAGATTCTGATTTGGTTGTCATAGATGGGACCTAGCATTTATTTTAGCCATTCCCTACAGGTTCAATCTAACTTCTCATACTTAAAAAATATATAGTTGGCCCCTGGAACAGCTTAGGGGTCAGGGTGCCTGTGTCTTCATTGTCCCCATCCCCAACCCTATCCCTACCCCCATAGTCCAAAATCCATGTGTAACTTGGATTTTTTGAAAACTATTAACAGCCTGTTGACCAGAAGTCTTACTGATAACAAATGGTTGATTGATATTTTTACAATAAAGAAGAAAATATTAAGAAAATCTTAAGTAAATATATTTGCTCTACTACTATACAGTAGTTAATTGAAAAAGGAATCGTGAACCCATGGAGTTCAAACCTGTGTTCAAAATCAAGTACAGTCTATATTTAATCATGTAGACTCGAAGTAAAATTCCATGGTAACTAGGTAGAATACCAGATTAAACTTCCAGTGTTTATGGGAATGTTTTAAAAGCTTTTTAGTCTGCTTTCATATATATATCCCACAGCCTAGTGAGGTGTGTGGAGAAGCCCAGGGCAACTAAAGGACTCTTGTTGGCCTCTGTATTTATACACTGACTGCTGGAGGTGGGGCTTTCAGCTTATGGTGCCTCCTTTCCTGTTTGCACAGGAGATTTTCCATTTCAGAGATGGGTCAAGTTCAAAATTTTGGCTATTCAGGTGTTTGTAGAAACGGTTGGATTGCTTAATTTGCCGAGTAATTGGAAAATATCTGTGTTGAGAAATACAATAGAAAAAAGCAATCTTTTTGCAGATGGGTAGCATTTTAATTGAGTGTTCTCCTAGACTTTTAAGAAGCCAGTGTCAGTGATGACAAAATTTCTAGCTGACAGCTCTGGGTCCAAGAGTTCTGTCCCCTTTATGCCATCATAACTAAGTTGCTGCCAGTGAGAATAGGAGAGCAATTCCCACTTTTCTTGGCCCGAAGGGAACAGAGTTCCCACATTGCCCTACATTCACAGTGTGGTTTAATTTGTATAGGTCTGGAGGGAGAGCGACCTGCAAGACTCACACGAGGGGAAGCTGACAGAGACACCTACAGACGAAGCGCTGTGCCCCGTGAGTAATGTGTCATCTCTCTCAGGGGCGTTGGGGGAGAATCTCTGGGGCTTAGCCCTTGAAAGTGCCAAAGTGACAGGAAAGATTCTTGGTCTCAGTCTTCAGGTCATCTTTAGCTGGAGTCCTTTATGTTTCTTGCCTTGTACATGGATTTGATGGATGGGATTAGGAGAAAAGCCCTCTTCACTGGGGACACAGAAGACCTTGAACCAGGGCAAAATTGAAAATTTCTAAGAAAGCAACATGCCCTTCTTAGTTTTGTGGTTTTGTTCCTGTGTTGCAAGCTCCTCGAGGGCGCCCACTTAAATTATCTTTGTTGTTTTCTTAAAAAATAGTTCAGGATCTTGTTTTTAAACAGCAGGTGTTTGCATTGACTTGGAATAACAGATGTTTGTTCGTTCAGTCAATATATATTGAGTATCTGACTTGCCAGGCACTGCTTTAGGAGCTAGAGAGACAGTAATATGTATAACAGACGAGCTTTCTCATTGAACTTGCGTTTTAGTAGTAGGAAACTGGTAAGCAAAACTGAGTATATAATATGTCCGTGGCCTGGGGTGCTACAGGGAAAAATTCAAGCAGGGGGATGCACAGTGCAATTTTCGGTGGGGTTTTCAGGGAAAGCTGCCTAAGAGCGATTTAAGCAAACACTTGAAGGAAGGAGTCAGCCAGTGGCTCTCTGAACCAGAAGACAGCAGGAGAGTCAGAAGATGGAGGTCTCATAGCTCTGTGGGCCATGGTAGGGCTTGGGTTTTTTGTTGTTGTTGTTTTTAAGATTTTACTTATTTGTCAGAGAGCACAAGCAGGGGGAGCGGCAGGCAGAGGGAGAAGCAGGCTCCCAGCTGAGCAAGGAGCCTGATGTGGGGCTCCATCCCAGGCCCCTGGGATCATGACCTGAGCCAAAGGCAGGTGCTTAACCGACTGAGCCACCCAGGTGTCCCAGGGCTTGGGATTTTTTCAGAGAGTCCATGTCTTTGTTGAGAAGCAATTAATTATGATAGGAAGGCAAAGTATTAAGGGGAATTTTCATCAACTTCTTCCACTCGAGCCTGTCTTCTTGTCATGGTTCCTGATTCTTGAACTGTGAAATAGAAACGAGCACTTGACCTGAGTATGTTACTGGATTGTAAGAAAGAATTTTTCCAATAAACAGCCTCTCGGTTCAGAGAAAGTTAATGGTTTGCTTTTATTAGAAGTCACAGCACATGGGGAATCGTCAGGGAGTCATTCTCCAGAGGATGTGAGGTTGGGCCTGGGCCCGAGGGGTCCCCGAGTTGAGGGGGGATGAGCATTTCAGGTGAAAGCAGCCTGAACAAAGGTTGGAGACATGGGTAGCTTGCCTTTTGGGGGCGCAGGGGAGTGAGGGGACAAGACCCTAATAGTGGATGTGGTCTGAAATGGGCCAAAGGGAGACCCCATTGAACAAGATTTACCGAGACTACGCTCCCTGATGGTGCTGTCACCACCCGCCCCCCCCCCCCCCGCCCCGTGAACCACAACATTTCTTATTGGCCACACCTAAAGCACGTGGAAGTAGTTTACAGCAATAATTTTTTAAATCCAGTAGAGTTTATTGTACTATTATTTTTTAAGATTTTATTTTTAAGTGATCTACACCCAACATGGGGCTCAGGCCTGCAACCCCAAGATCAAGAGTTGCAAACTCTACCAACTGAGCCAGCCAGGCACCCCAAATCCAGTATATTTTTTAAAATGTTATTTTCAAATGTAATTTTTTTTTTAAGATTTTATTTATTTATTTGACAGAGACAGCAAGAACAGGAACACAAGCAGGGGGAGTGGGAGAGGGAGAAGCAGGCTTCCCGCTGAGCAGGGAGCCCGATGTGGGACTCGATCCCAGGACCCTGGGATCATGACCTGAGCCGAAGGCAGACGCTTAACGACTGAGCCACCCAGGCGCCCTAACATGTAATTTTTATACACATTAATGAGATGTTTTGCATTCTCAGAAATCTTGACATTTTACATGTATTTTGCACACTCCTCAGTTTGGACTAGTGGTTGCCATACAGGTCAGGGCAGCACTGGACCTTTCATCTTACTTGTTTACTGTGATCATGACAAGGTTGCTTTTCGCTCCTGTGGGCCTTTGTGTCCTTTATCTCTTCCTCTGTAAGCTAGATGCTGATCTGAAGCATGTAAGTCGCTCGATGGGAATGAGGGTCTTCTTGGGCCATAGAGGGGCACGTAATCCAGGCCTTGTGGTCTGGGCAGCCTTCCTGGAGGAGAGGTGATAGTTTGGGCTGTGAGTTTGGAAGGATGACTTAAGGAAAGCTGACCCAGGAGAGGGAGGGGGCAGAAGTGTTCACAGGGGGTTTCCCACCACTGGGTGTAATTTACTTGTACTTCATGGGGTACGTTTGGTGACAGGGCTTTTCCTGCAGAATTGGGCTGGAGACTTGTCTTCCTTTGGTGTGTAATAGATCATAACATATGATGACTGCATTGGTGTTTCTCCTTCCAGCTGGTGCCGACAAGAAAGCTGAGGCTGGGGCTGGGTCAGCAACTGAGTTCCAGTTTGTGAGTATCCCTGTTGGCTCTCTATAGACAGTCATTGTTCTGGCCATGGCCCTGGGGGTCTGCAAATTTTAGGGATACCATACAGTGTGGTGGGTCCCACCCCTTGTTGGCAGTAGTCCCCCCCCCAAAAAAAAATGAATTCCAAGAGTTTTTACGTTAAGATACAGCATGCAAACTTTTATAATTACGTAAATTACTGAAATGAGTCCCCCAAATCAATACTACATGTGCATAGTGGTGGTTTCTTCATTAATGAGCATGATAATTGTGACTCCCTTAATTTCATGAACTAAGACTTAGGGTTAAGAACTACAAACTAGAGATTAAGCTCTAGAACCAAGATGGCTGGAGTCTGGTCCTTCATCTTCAGATGGTGTGATATTGGGCACATACCCTCCGTGCCCGTTTCCTCATCCTTAAAGTAGACGTTACGATAGTAGCTATGTCAGGTACTTGTGAGATGAATCTAGGTAAAGTGCCTGGCACGGGGGCAGGCCTAGCACTGTTGGCAGCAACAACTGTCCTGTGGCAGGTCTTCACAGCAGACAGGTGTTGTCTGCGGCCTCGTTTGTGGAAAGGAGGTGTGTGTGGCAGGCACAAGGTCTTGGCCTGTGCTGGGAGTGCGCACGTGCGCCCGTGTGTGTGCGTAAACACACTCTTGAGTGGGTATCCATATTCCCATTTTTCCGATGTGGAAACCAGCCTGGGAGGTGAACGTGTCCTCGTAGTAAGAGGCAGGGCTGGGATTTATGGCCTGAGCTCTTGAGCCTTACGTTGGGGGCCGTGTCCTGTTGTAATGAGGCCCGCTGCCCGGCGTGCTGCTAATGCTGATGATGTCTGTTTTCTCTTGCAGAGAGGCGGATTTGGTCGCGGACGTGGTCAGCCACCTCAGTAAAGTTGGAGATGTTTTGTGTTGAATAAATTTGTAGCCAGAAAAAAATTAATCTTGTGTGTCCTGTTTGGTTTGCATTATGTGGCCTGAACAGGAATGATAGAAGGATCAGAATGTAAACAGGGCAAGACTGGATTTTGTGAAGGAGTTGTCCTCATGCAGGGTGGTCTCACATGTGGCTGTTAGGGTCGCAGTATTTGGCTCTGGCGCAGGCCCTGTGTTCAGCACATGCTGCCCCGCAGAGTCCCGTCCAGTGTGGTTTCTGTTCTGCGGGGTAGTTGGAGAGCGGGGTGTTCACTAGGTGGGCCATGCTGATGCAGCTCTGTGGCACGGGAAGGTTGCTGCTTTGTTGACCCTGGAATTAAGTAGTCCCAACCTTCAAGGCTTAGGAGAAAACAGAATCAAGATTGCACAAATACCTCTGAAAAGGACTGCCAGCCATAGGAAGCCATGGGAGTCTTGTTTTTACATAATAGCTGGTTGGTTGGAGCTCTTGGCATCCAAGGGCTCCTTTTTATTTTTTCTTAAAGATTTTATTCATTCATTTGAGAGCGAGCACACAAGTAGGGGGAGAGGGAGAAGCAAACTCCCCGCTGAGTTGGGAGCCAGATGTGGGGCTTGGTCCGAAGATCATGACCTGAGCCAAAGGCAGATGCTTAACCATCTGAACCACCCAGGCACCCCAGCCCAGGGCTCCTTTAAAAGGAGGAAACATTGGAGTTTTCCTGGAGCCTTTATAAGTGGTGGCCTTCCCTACATGTGATGGGAGTAAATGGATAAAAGCATTAACATTCCCCAGTGGGTCCAAGTGTCATCTTGGTAAAGGTACCAGGGGGCTTTGTTGGGGCCATGAATGTGCAGCCAGTGATAAGTTCAGGGGCATAATCCTGCAGACAGTCTTACTGGGTCAGATACTGGCTTTGGCTTGCAGATCAAACCATGACGTGATGGTCGCAGGAAATAGGATGGGGTCAAAGCTTTTGAGGCAGCGGCTCTGGGCCAGCTAACAACTCAGGACATGTCCACCAAAGTAAGTTTTTTTGGTCAGCAAAACTGGTAACTAATGGTGGATCTTAAGGGAGTGGGGGGGACTTGAGAGTCCTATTTATGGGATACTACAGGCCAAGCATTGTGCAGAGATGGACAGTTAGCCAAGTGAGCTTCATAGCGTTAAGTTGGAAACAGGTGGTTTTGTGCTCGAAGCCACCTATTTCAGTCTTGATAGGCAGTTGTAGTTTAGACCACAAGGTGGCAGCCGACGGTAACTCCATTTAGTTTTGAGAGATGAGCTTTGTATTCTGAGCCACCAATAAGTAGAAGCTTGCTTTGGCAGAAAGAGGTGGTGTTTGGGGAAGCTGTGTCAGTGCGGCCTTGGCTGCCTTGCCAAAAATTGCTTTTTATCCAATTTTTCTGCTGGCTCAAGTGATGTCAAGTGGTTTGCCCGTGTTCACACGTCTTGTGATTGTTTAACCTGGATTCCACTGTGAAACGTTAGTAGCTCCCGGCCTTTCTGTTTCTCACCAAAGCCAGTGAGCAAGCAGATGGGTTTCCTCTGTAGCCTTGCTGATTTTCTGGCCCTTAAATGTCACTTTTTTGGCTAGGGGTCCTTGCCAACCCCTTCCCTCATGACTTAAAATTAGTTCCAGGATGTATTCTCCAAGATCACCCAAGGACTCTGGGGAAAACCCAACGAATATACAAGGTAGAGTCATAGCTTGTGGATAAAAAGCCAATGGAGGCGGCTCTTCTGCTGGCCAGCCTCCTCCCCCTACCTTGGTAGATTGAATACCACTGCCAATCAATAATCATTGATTAGCTGTTCAGGGATCAGTGCTAATAAGTGCTATGGGAACCAAGCCTCAAGATTTACCTTAAAAGACTTCACAGTCTACTTAAGAAAACAAAACCAAAGCTAAACATTATGCCAGGGGCCCCTGACTGGCTCAGCATGTGACTCTTGATCTTGGGGTCGTGAGTTCAAGCCCTATGTTGGGTGCAGAGCTTAATTTCTAAAACTCCATATGCCAGATACTATGTAGGTAGTAAATGATGATGTCTAGAGTGAATTCTAAGTGCAGGGCAGGAGGGATGAATGATAGCTGAAATGACCCAGAGGGGGTTTTGTGGAGCAGGGGAAGGGTGAGAGCATTTGGGGCACCTTGATGCTTTCCATGCTTTATTGGAAAATCAGAAAATAAGATGGTGTCAGGTTAGGAAACTCATGTCCAAACAGGTTTTTTTGGGTAAAAACGGATGTTGACTATAACAAATGCCTAGGAAAGTCACCTGGGTGGTTGGTTACAAGGGGCAGGGAGAGGCCTGCATGAGCACAGCCTTCTATGGGTGGAAGCTTTGGGGCGATTTTGCCCGTCTTCCAGGGTCAGTTTACATCACAGCTTCACATCTTGCTCCTCAGCCTGGAAGCTAACCAGCTAAGCCCCACTACCACTCCTACCACCATCAAAGGTTCCAAAGGATTTGTAAGGGATTTTGGAAGCTGAGCTAAAGATATATTTCCCTAATAATGCAGACTTTCTGATACACAAACCCCCTTTTCCTGAAACATAGTCCCGCTATAGGTAGTGACAAAAAGCAGCTGTAAGTCTGTGATTCTCGTCCTAACTGTAGATCTTTAAGAAGCAGCTACCATATGCCTATGTTAGGTGCTGGGAGACAAAGATGTTTTTGAGAAGGATGCATCCTCTAGCCCTGAACACATGAGGGCCCACTGGGACACTCCTTACACAGGTTCCCGGGCCGGACCTCCAGCACAGCAGCATGGGCCCATAGTGGCTAGGATTCCCCATCCCTACCCTTGTTTCCAGAAGCCAGGCCTGCTGAGAACTAAAAGGTCCACTTATGCTCAAACTATTCTCCAAAGTTTGGGAATATAGCCAGTAGCAGCCCCACAGCATTTTGTGGGGTCATGGGCTCCTACTGCTGCTTTAATGCTGAGCCCTTAGAATGGATTGATCCTTTCACTTCTTGGACGTTAGAGAAAGATGGGAGAAAGGAGTCTTGTCGATAGACTGATGAGGACAATTGTTTCAAAGCCCCGCGGGTGAGGGAGATCCTGGTTTGGTCACTGTCTTGGGGACAAGTTTGTTTCCAATGAGTGAAGGATTCTTGGCTCTCAGAGGAAGTATCAATGACTTGGGTGAGGGAGGGCCATTTTTGGTTAGGCTGTCAGGACAAGGACGTGGTCTTAGGATGCTATAGGAGGAAGCTGATGATCTACTAGCAAGTAGATGACTGGGCCGCGTGTGGGAGCAGAAGTGTAACAGATCCTCCTGTTTCAGTCTTCCCTCCTTGCTGTGCCTCAGGCAGCCTATCGGCTGCCTTTCCCAGAACCACCTTTCCCAGAACCACCACAATCCCTTCCTAAGAGGTTCCCTGCCCCCAGCTTTGCCCTGCCAAGGTTATTTTTTGGAAACACAAATGTGAACAAGATATTCCCCAGCTTGGGGCGCCTGGGTGGCTCAGTCATTGAGCGTCTGCCTTCGGCTCAGGTCATGATCCCACAGTCCTGGGATCCAGCCCCACATGGGTTCCCTGCTCAGCGGGGAGCCTGCTTCTCCCTCTCCCACTTCCCCTGCTTGTGTTCTCTCTCTCGCTGTGTCTCTCTCTGTCAAATAATAAAAAAAATCTTAAAAAAAAAAGTATATATATATTCCCCAGCTTAAAATCTTTCAAAAGCTCCATGTTGCCTTCTAGAGTCTTCTAGAATCTAAACAAATGCCAAACTCCTTGCATGGCCTGACAGGTCCATCAAAACTTCACATCTGCCTACCAACACAAGGCTCCAAATTCCAGAACCCAGCTAACCTAGCTTGCTCTCTTTCTCAGCTCTTTGCATGTGGTGGTCCATTTACAGGGAAACTCTCCCACCCCAACTGACTCAGGGCTCTTGTTCATTCTTCATTCCTCAGATTAAGTATCACCTCTAAGAAGCCTTTCCTGACAGAGGTCACTCCTACTTCAACATCAAGTTAGGTGTCTTGTTAGTGCCTGCAGCATCTCTCGGCTTGGGCAGGCTGTGTTGGAACTGCTTGAACATTTGCTCATCTTCTCTGTGACACTGAACCTTGCCCTAGGGGCCTAGCTCAGTGCCTCCTGTGCGGTAGCTCCTTTGTAATTATTAACTGCATGAATGATGTTCTTCAAGAGTTGTCTCTGAGATGCTGTCCCCTTAGGTGGAAAGAACACTTGTAAAATTTTTTTGAAAATCTCTGCAAGCCTAAATTGGGAATATAAAAGTAACTGAAACACATCCTTACTATAGAGTTTCTCTAGAATTAGGGAAAGCAGACCTAGAAATATATACTAAATGGTAAGTGGCCTGACAGTTATGGCTAGTTGTATTGGTGGCTTTCAGGAAGGAGGGAGCAAATGCTGTCCTGGGGAAGGCTAGTGGGTCTTCTGTGACCAGTGTGTCACCATGAGCATCTGAAGTAAACCTTACAGTTTGGACTAAGAGCATGAAGCAATAACGGTGGCTGGCCCAGGTGCTGCCCCGTGGAGTATTGGAGAAGGTTGGGGCTTCCTTGGCCAAGTCTAGGAAGTGTCTTATTTTCAATTCTTTTGTTTTTCAGCTTTATTGAGGTATAACTGACATATAATAACATGCATATGTTTAGACGTCCTATCTAATCAATTTTTACATACGGATATGCTCATGAAATCAAGATAATGAACATATCCATCACTCCAAAAGTCTTCTGTTAGTTTGTAATCCCTCGCTCTTCCCCAGCCTCATCTCCAGGTAAACAGCGATCTGCTTTCTGTCATACAGAGAAGTTTGCGTTTTCTAGAGTTTTATAAAAATGGCATTATAAGGCATGCATTCTTTTGTAGTCTGGGTTCTTTTACTTAGCATCATTGTTTTGAGATTCATCAGTGTTGTGGCTTGCCTCAATAGTTCTTCCTTATTGCTATGTGTGTATTCCACACATCTTTAATCCATTCACCTGTTGACGGGCCTTGGAGCTGTTTGCAGTTTTGGGTTATGTGACCAACGCTGCTATGAGCCGGTTTTTGTGTGGACATATATTTTCAGTCCTCCTAGGTATCTACTTAGGAATGGAGTCGCTGGGTCCTGTGGTAACTCTGTGACTAACATTTTGAGGACCTGCCAAACTGTTTTCCGGGGCGGCCGCCGCATCTCACATTTCCCATCAGCAGTGGACGAGTTTCAGTTGCTTCTCGTCACCCGTACTTGGCCTGTTCAGTCTTTTTATCGGAGCCATTCTAGTAGGTGGGAAGAGCTTGGATTTTATCCCGTGGATGATAGAGAGCCGATTAACAATATAAAGGTGAGGATTGATGCACCCAGGAGTGCTGGCCGCTTGGCAAATACTTGAACCCCCACTGCAGGAAAGAGGAGGCTGAATCTGGGTCTGCCCAGTGACCACACTGGGGCACTGAGTGGTCATGGGTAAACCACTCCCGTCAGTAGTGACCACAATACACATTCAGCCTGCTAACGGGAAAGGGAGGGGGCGAATCCATCATTTGATCGCTCGGTTTTAGAAAGGGAAACTAGGACAGAATGAGGGCATTAAGGGGGAGAAATGAAAGGAATTGTTTAAAAAGTTACAGCCCATAGAAAGCCTGGAGCCTATTTCGTTTTAAAAGTGCTTTATTGGAAGCCCGTGATAAATGCATGGCACAAATCCAAAAGAACAGCCACTTGAAAAATAAGCCCTGCATGGTTTACTGACATATCAAAGAGGCTATTGTGAGGAAAAGGGCATCTTTAAAAATAAATAAATAAGGAGACCTTAAAACAGAGCAAAAAAAAAAAAATTGTGGCAGCTAAGAATCAAATGGCGTTAAAAATTTTTGAGGAGTACCAGCAAAAACTGTTAAAGTAAAAAGCTCTAGCTTGTTTAAGGGCCTGGGTGGGGGGTAGGGGGTAAGCGGGAAGTCAGTTTGAGACCCCAGGGACATCAGTTCTTTCATGTGCAAAAAGTGTCCTGGCAGGATGGACAGTTGACCAACTCTGCGACATCTTTGCCTCCATCACACAATTTCCCTTTCCCTCAAAATGAACAACCACAACTTTTTATTATGGAAAATTTCAAATGTAAATAAAATAAACCTAAGAGTAGAACAGACAACCCTATACCAACCGCGGAGCTTCCCCACTCACCAGCATTCTGCCTCTCTTATTGTTGTTGTTGTTTTTAAGATTTTATCTATTTATCTGAGTGAGAGAGAATCCAAAGCAGACCGTGCTGAGCACAAAGCCCAATGTGGGACTTGATCCCACAACCCCGGCACCAAGATCTGAGCCAAAACCAAGAGTCAGACACTTAACTGACTGAGCCATCCAGGCACCCCTGCCTCTCTCCTGGTATATTCATCCTTGCACCCACTCCCTGCTCACCTCTAACTTAGTTTTTGTTTTTTTTTTTAATGTTACTGAGGGGCACCTGGGTGGCTTAAGTGGTTGGGCATCCGACTCTTGATTTCTGCTTAGGTCATGATCTTGGAGCTGTGAGATCAAACCCCACGTCAGGCTCCAAGCTCAGCAGGGAGTCTGCATGACATTGTCTTCCTCTGCCCCCCCGAAATAAATAAAATCTTTAAAAAAAATTAAAAAGCCTTAAAAAAAATTAAAAAGCTTGTTGAGGTAGAATTTACATGCAATACAATTCATCCTTTATATGGGTACAGTTCTGAGTTTTGATAAGCAGATAGAGTTGTATATCCTATATAGTCATATTAGTCATATTATATGGGTGGCCGTGGTGCATTTGCAAGAGTCCTTTATAAGGAAGGAGGGAGACAAGAGAGTTAGAGATGGAGATGTGATGGCAGAAGCAGAGGGCAGAGAGAAGTGACCAGGAATCCTGGCCATGTGGAAAATACTTGAACACCTGCAGGAAATGGTAGACTGAATTTAGGTCTGCACAGCAAATGAATGGAACCTTGCCATCACCTCAAAAAGATGCCCCATGCTTCCCTGTTGTGGTCGACACCTTGGCAACTACTGTTTTTAGTCTCTCTCTAATTTTGCCTTTTCCAGAATACTAGATAAATAAATGGAACCATTTATCTAATGTTTTCTGTCTGGCTTCTTTTGCTCAGCATCATGTTTTGAGATTCACCCATAATGTTGCATGTATCAGTAGTTTGTTCCCTTCTATTGTTGAGTACTATTCCATTGGGAGGATGTACTACAGTTGGTTTAGTCGTCTTGATTTTTTTTTTTTAAGTAAACTCTACAACCAACGTGGGGTTTGAATTCATGACCCAGAGATCAAGAGTCACATGCTCTACCGATAACCAGGCACCCCAGTCATCTTGATTTTTTTTTTTATGCAGGCATTTTTGGGTAAAAATTGAAATATACAAATCTTTTTTTTTTTTAAGATTTTATTTATTTATTTGAGAGAGAGAGAATGAGAGAGAGCACGAGAAGGAAGAGGGTCAGAGGGAGAAGCAGACTCCCTGCTGAGCAGGGAGCCTGATGCGGGACTCGATCCTGGGACTCCAGGATCATGACCTGAGCCGAAGGCAGTCGCTTAACCAACTGAGCCACCCAGGCGCCCGAAATACACAAATCTTAACTCTACCCTTTTTCTTTTTTAAGATTTCTTTCTTTTTGGGAGTGCCTGGGTGGCTCAGTTGGTTAGGTGTCTGCCTTCAGCTTAGGTCGTGATCCCAGAGTCCTGGGATCGAGCCCCACTTCAGGCTCCTTGCTCAGCGGGGAGTCTGCTTCTCCCTCTCCCACTGCCCCTCCCCCCGCTCATTCTCTCTCTCTCTCAAATGAACAAATGAAATCTTTAAAAAAAAAAGATTTATTTATTTATCTTTAGAGAGAGACAGAGATGCAATTGGAGAGAGGGGCAGAGGGAGAGAGAGAAAGAATCCACAAACAGGGGCGCCTGGGTGGCTCAGTTGGTTAAGCATCTGCCTTCGGCTCAGGTCATGATCCCAGGGTCCTGGGATCGAGCCCTGCATGTGGCTTCCTGCTGGGCGGGAAGCCTGCTTCTCCCTCTCCCACTCCCCCTGCTGGTGTTATCTCTCTCTCTCTCTCTCTCTCTCTCTCTGTCAATTAAATAAATAAAATCTTTAAAAAAAAAAAAAAAAGAATCCACAAACATACTCCCCACTGAGCGTGGAGCCTAACATGGGGCTGGATCCCAGGGCTCCAAGATCATGACGTGAGCCTAAATCAAGAGTCCATTGCTCAACCGACTGAGCTGCCCAGGCGCCCAACTTTGCCCATTTTTTGGGTTTGTCTTTTTTCTTATTAAATGACAGGAGTTCTTCACATATACTAGATACAAGTCCTTTGTCAGTAATACTTTTATTAATATTGTTATTGATAATAAAATTTTGTGAATATTTTCTCACAGTCTGTGGCTTGGCTATCTGTTTTTTTTTTCTTTTTTCTTTTTTTTTAAGTAAATTCTACCCCCAACATGGGGCTTGAACTCATGACCCTGAGATCAAGAGTTGCATACTCTACCTACTGAGCCAGGCAGGCACCCCATGGCTATCCATTTTCTGATGAGCAAAATTTTAAAATTTTGATGAAGTCTAATTTATCATATTTTTATTTTATTGCTACTGCTTTCTGGGTCCTACTCAGAAATCTTTGCTTAACCTCAGGCCCTGGAAATATTCCCTATGATTTCTTCTAAAAATTTTATGGTTTTCAGATTTACATTTAGCTTTATGATCCATCTTGAATTAATTGTTGTGAATAGTGTCAGGTAGGTGTCAAGGTTCATTATTTTTCATGCAAATATCCAGTTGTTCCAGCACTACTAGTTGAAATATTTTCCTTTTCATTGAAATCGGTTGATTGTATAAGTGTGAATCAATTTCTGGACTCTATTCTGTATAATTTCATGTCTATCCTGATCAAAATCACAGTCTTGATTACTATGGCTTTAGGGTGTTAGATAAGTACCACAGCCTTTTTCTTTTTCAAGATTGTATTGGCATTTTACATTTCTATGTAAATTTTAGAATCGGGGGACACCTGGGTGGCTCAGTAGGTTGAGCATCTGCCTTTGGCTCAGATTGTGATCCCGGGGTCCTGGGATCGAGCCCTGCATTGGGCTCCCTGCTCAGTGGGGAACCTGCTTCTCCCTCTCCCACTCCCCCTGCTTGTGTGTGTGTGTGCTCTTTCTCCCTGACAAATAAATAAAATCTTTAAAACAAAAATTTTAGAATCAGTTTTTCAATTTCTAAAAAAAAATTGCTCTCCGTGATTTCTATTGGAGTTGCTTTGATCATATGGATCAATTTGGGGAGAAGTGACTTAACAGTATCAAGTCTCTCGATCCATTCACATGACTTATCTCTCCATTTATTTAGATCTTCTTCAATCTCTCTCAACAAAATTTTGTAATTTTTAAAAAAGATTTGTTTGTTTGTTTGTTTGTTTGTTTGAAAGAGAGAGCACACGTGTGAGCATGAGCAGGGAGGGGAGCAGAGGGGGAAAGAATCTTAAGCAGACTCCCCACTGAGCACAGAGCCAGACGTGGGGCTGGATCTCATGACCATCAGGACCTGAGCCAAAACCAAGAGTCAGATGTTTAACTGACTGAGCCACCCGGGCGCCCCCCTCCCCAAATTTTGTAATTTTTAGGTCAAAGTCTTTGGTTAAATTTATTTCTGAGTCCTTTTGTGATATTTTAAATGGAATTATTTTATTTTCCAATTGTTTTTTGCTAGGATATTAAAAGTGATTGACTTTTAGATTATTTATTTATTTTTTAAGATTTATTTATTATTTATTTTGAGAGAGTGAGAATAAGAGAGGGGGGAGGGTCAGAGGGAGAAGCAGACTCCCTGCTGAGCAGGGAGCCCGATGCGGGACTGGATCCCAGGACTCCAGGATCATGACCTGAGCCGAAGGCAGTCGCTTAACCAACTGAACCAGGCGCCCCGACTTTTAGATTTTTTAGTTAAGATATAATAAATAGGGGCGCCTGGTGGCTCAGTTGTTAAGCATCTGCCTTCGGCTCAGGTCATGATCCCAGGGTCCTGGGATCGAGCCCCACATTGGGCTCCCTGTTCAGCGGGAAGCCTGCTTCTCGCTCTCCCACTCCCCCGCTTGTGTTCCCTCTCTCGCTGTGTCTCTCTCTGTCAAATAAAATATTAAAAAAAATAAGTTTAAAAAATTTTAAAGAAAATAAAAAAATAATTAAAAAAATAAAAGCCTCATGGATGTAGGCTTCATTAAAAAAAAGATATAATAAACATACAACAAAATGCAGAGATCTTAGGGGCGCCTGGGTGGCTCAGTCATTTAGCGTCTGCCTTCGGCTCAGGTCATGATCCCAGGGTCCTGGGATCGAGTCCCACATCGGGCTCCCTGCTCCACGGGAGGCCTGCTTCTCCCTCTCCCACTCCCCCTGTTTGTGTTCCCTCTCTCGCCGTGTCTCTCTCTGTCAAATAAATAAATTTAAAAAAATGCAGAGATCTTAGATATTCAATACGAGTTTGACAATTGCTCACACCTGTAGAAACACTGCATAAAACATTTCATCCCCCTGAAATGTTTTCTCCTGTCTTTTTCCAGCCAATTCCTTTTCCAAGCCCCCTACAACAACCACTATCAGATTTCTTTTACCACCAATTAGTTTGGTCTGTATTTCGATTTTATATTAATGGAATTATGTAGTATATGTTTTTTTACATGGCTGGCTTTTTTCACTTAACATAATATTTTGGGGATTTATCTGTATTGTTGCATGTATTCATATTTATTTATTTAGAAATATAGTTGATATACAATATTAGTTTCAGGGATACAACATAGTGATTTGATATTTATATATATTGTGAAATGATCACCATAGTAAGTCTAGTTACCATCTGTCACCATATAAAGTTATTACAATATTATTCACTATATTCCATATGCTGTACCTTACAGCCCCATGACTCATTTTAAAACTGGAAGTCGTACCTCTTAATCCCCTTCACCTATTTCTGCCCCTTTCCCTCTCTTCTCCTCTGGGATCCCATTAATGCCATTGTTGGTACACTTGATGTTTGTTGTAATGGAGGTCACTTCCGATATCCTCATGTTTTTAAAATTCTTTTTTCTGGAGTATGGGTGGCTCAGTCGTTAAGCGTCTGCCTTTGGCTCAGGTCATGATCCCAGTGTCTTGGGATCGAGCCCCACATCGGGCTCCCTGCTCAGTGGGAAGTCTGCTTCTCCCTCTCCCACTCCCCTTGCTTGTACTCCCTCTCTCGCTGTCTCTCTCTCTCTCTCTCTCTCTGTTAAATAAATAAATAAATGAATCTTAAAACAAATTAAACTCTTTTTTCTTTTTGCTCTTCAGCTTGGGTGATTTCTGCTACTCTGTCTTCCAGATCCCTGATCCATTCTTACGCATCCTCTAATCTTCTTTTGATTCCCCCCTGGTGTATATTTCATTTCAGTTATCGTATTCTTCAGCTCTCATTTTTTCTTTTATGTATTTTCTATCTCTTTGTTGAAGTTCTCACTGTGTTCATCCACTCTTCTCTTGAGTTTGGTGAGCATTTATGACCATTACTTTGAACTCTATCAGGTGGATAGCTTATCTTCATTTCTTTTAGTTCTTTTTCTGAGATTTTGTCTTGTTCTTTTGTTTGGAACTTTTTCCTCTGTCTCTTCATTTTGCTTGACTCTCTGTGTTTGTTTCCATGTGTTAGGTAAATCAGCTATGTCTCTTGGTCTTGAAGAGGTGGCCTTATGTAGAAGATATCCTGTGGGGCTCAGAAGTGTGGTCCCTCCTGGTCACCAGAAGCAAGTGCCCCAAGGGTATCCCTTGTTGTGGCTGGGCTGCAACTGCTGTGGTACTGTGGTTCATGAGGTTGGCCCCCATCTGGCTGGTTGTGATGCCTAGATGTAGGAGCTGGAGTATGCTGGTGGGCACGGCTGGCCTCCCATCTCCTATGGGAACCAGTCCAGGCTGAGGCTGCCCACTGGCTGCAGCAGGATGGAAGTCACTTTGGAGGGGCATCTCCTAGGGTGAGTGGGTTGGGTAGGGCAGGTCCACAGTGGAATACCTGGCAGGGTGAGGGGTGCTAGCAAGGTAGATGGAGAGTGTCAGAAATTGTGCCCACCTGTGCCAAGCCAGCTGGGTAGAAAGAGGGTGAGAAAAATGGTGCCTGCCAGTTCTTCCATTCCCAGAGAAGGTTCCTACAGATCCTTGCCCCTCTGGCACATGCCCTAAAATTAGTCAATAAATTTCCTTCTCACATGGCCTAGGCACTTTTCAAATAGCTGTCTCTGTGCTGGGTTCAGAGCAGGTAAGTTTGTGCAAGTGCCCTTTAAGAGCAGAGTCTTGGTTTCTTTTGGCCCTCTGCTCTCCCAGAGTCAAGCCCTGCTGATTTTCTGAGCCAGGTATTACACGGGCTCATCTTTTTACACGGGCTCATCTTTCTGGTGCAGGTCTCCAGGGCAGGGGCGCCTGATGTTGGGCTTGAACTCCTCCCTCTTCAGGGAGGACCTCTGCATTTGTATTATCCCTCCTGCTTGTGGGTCCCTGTGCTGAGGCTGTGGGTCCTGACCAGACCACATTTCTGCCCCTCCTACCTTTCAATGTGGCTTTTTATTTATATCTTTAGCTATAGAAGAGCTATTCTGCTAGTCTTCAGGTCATTCTCAGAAAGAGTTATTCTATATATAGGTGGAGACTTTGTCCTGTCTGTGGGAGGAGGTGAGCTCAGTACTGCTCCTCCTCCTCCCTAGTTCATTTTGTTTTATTGTTGAGTAGTATTCCATTGAATCAATATACGTCTATTTACCCATTCTCCTACTGATGCACATTTGGGTTACTTCCAGCTTGAGGCTATCATGAATAGGGCTGCTACAAACATTCCTGCTCAAGTTTTTTGATGAACATTTGTCTTCATTCTCTTGGGTAAATAATTAGGACGAGGCATGTTTTTAACTTGCTAAGAATGTTCTAAATAGTTCTTCAGTGTGGTTGTTTCATTGTACAACCACTACGCAACAATTTTATAACAGTCTCAGTCACTCCATATCTCAGCTAGTCAATATTTGCTGTTGAGTCTTTTTTTAGTTTACTCATTCTAGGGTGAACTTGTATTTCATTGTAGTTTTAGTTTACAGTTACCTGATGACTTTAAGCATTTTTTTATGTGCTTGTTAGACATTTTTAAAAAAGATTTTATTAACTTATTTGAGAGAGAGAGAGAGAATGGCAGAGGGAGAGGGAGAAGCCGGCTCCCCACTGAGCAGGGAGCCCAATGCCGACTCGATCCCAGGACCCTGGGATCATGACCTGAGCTGGAGGCAGATGCTTAATGACTGAGCCACCAGGTGCCCTGTTTTTTTTTTTTCTTTTTAAGATTTTATTTATTTGTTTTTTTGAGGGGGGAGGGGCAAGGGAAGAGGGAGGAGAGAATCTTTATTTATTTATTTATTTGTTTTTTATTATTATGTTATGTTACTCACCATATATTACATCATTAGTTTTTAATGTAGTGTTCCATGATTCATTGTTTGCGTATAACACCCAGTGCTCCATGCAGAACGTGCCCTCTTTAATACCCATCACCAGGCTAACCCATCCCCCCACCCACCTCCCCTCTAGAACCCCCAATTTGTTTCTCAGAGTCCATCGTCTCTCATGGTTCATCTCTCCCTCTGATATCCCTCCCTTCATTCTTCCCCTCCTGCTATCTTCTTCTTCTTCTTTTTTTTTTTTTAACATATAAAGCATTATTTGTTTCAGAGGTACAGGTCTGTGATTCAACAGTCTTACATAATTCACAGTGCTCACCATAGCACAAACTGTCCCCAATGTCTGTCACCCAGCCACCCCATCCCTCCCACCCCCCACCACTCCAGCAACCCTCAGTTTGTTTCCTGAGATTAAGAATTCCTCATATCAGTGAGGTCATATGATACATGTTTTTCTCTGATTGACTTATTTCACTCAGCATTACACTCTCCAGTTCTATCCACGTCGGTGCAAATGGCAAGATTTCATTCCTCTTGATGGCTGCATAATATTCCATTGTATATTTATACCACATCTTCGTTATCCATTATCTGTTGATGGACATCTTGGCTCTTTCCATAGTTTGGCTATTGTGGACATTGCTGCTATAAACATTGGGGTGCATGTACCCCTTCGGGTCCCTACATTTGTATCTTTGGGGTAAATACCCAGTAGTGCAATTGCTAGATCGTATGGTAGCTCTATTTTCAACTTTTTGAGGAACCTCCATACTGTTTTCCAGAGTGGCTGCACCAGCTTGCATTCCCACCAAGAGTGTAGGAGGATGAGGGGAGAGAGAACCTTAAGCGGACTCCACACTGAGTGCAGAGCCCGACGTGAGGCTGGATCCCATAACCCTGAGATCAGGGCCCTGAGATCATGACCTGAGCCAAAACCAAGAGTCAGATGCTTAACCAATTGTGCCACCCAGGTGTCCTAGATTGTGTTCTGGTTCAATAGTTTAATCCTCTTTATTGCTTAGTAATAGTCCATGGCAAGGATTCACCACAATTTACTTAACTATTCACTTATTGAAGGACATCTGGACTGTTGCCAGTTTTTGGCTATTACATATGAAGCTACTATAATCATTTATGTACAGGTTTTTGAGAAAACATAAATCTCCATTTCTCTGGGTTAAGTGCCCAGGAGTACAATTGCTGGGTTGTATGATTGTTGCATGTTTAGTTTTTTAAGAAACTGTCAGGCCGTTTTTCAAAGAATACTGTAAAATGTACCAAATTACATTCCCACCAGCAATGTCTGAGTGATTCAGTTTCTTTGCATCTTTGCCTTAATATTAATCCCTATTTTTAATTTTAGCCATTCTCAGAGGTGTGGAGTAAGATTTCATATGGTTTTAATATGCATTTCCCTAATGGCTAATGATGCTGAACATCTTTTCATGCATTTACTTGCCATTTGTATATCCTCTTTGGTGAAATACCTGTTCGTGTCTTTTGCCTATTTTCTAATCAAATTGTGTGGTTTTTTTTAACCAGTGAGTTTTGAGAACTCTTTATTGTGGATACTAGTTCTCTGTCATATATGTGATTTGCAAATATTTTCTTCCAGTCTGTAGCTTGTCTTTTCATCCTCTTCACATGGTCTTTCACAGAGCAAAATATTTAAATTTTAATGAAGTCTGATTTATCATTTTTTTGTTTTACAGATCATATTTTTGTTGTCAAGTCTAAGAAGTCTGCCTAGCACTAGATCTGAAGATTTTCCCACATGTTTTTTTCTGTACGTCTTATAATTTAATGTCTTACATTTAGATCTGTGATCCACTTTGTTTTTTGTTTTTAAGTTTTTTTTGTTTTGTTTTGTTTTTCAAGACAGAGCATGAGCCGGTGGGAGGATGGGCAGAGGGAGAAGCAGACTCCCCACTGAGCAGGGAGCTCCATGTGGGGCTGGATCCCAGGATCCCTGGGATCATGACCTGGACCAAAGACAGACATTTAACCAACTGAGCCACCTAGGTGCCCTGTCCATGATCCACTTTGAATTGATTTTTGTATGCTGCTTAGGCTGAGGTTCCTTTTTTTTCTTATGGATTATTCTAGCATCATTTGTTGAAAAGTCTATATTTTTGCCGAGTTTTAAATTAGGTTATTTGTCTTTATTATTACTGAGTTATAGTAGTTACTAAGATATCCTAGATACTAGTCTTTTGTCAGATATGTTTTATAAATATTTTCTTCCTGGGGCGCCTGGGTGTCTCAGGCAGTTAAAGTGTCTGACTTTGGCTCAGGTCATGATCTAAAGGTCCTGGGATGGAGCCCTGCGTCTGGCTCTGTGCTCAGCGAGGAGTCTGCTTCTCCCCTCTCCCTCTGCCACTCCCCCTGCTCCTGCTTTCTCTCTCAAATAAATAAATAAAATCTTTTAAAAAATAAATATTTTCTTCCCATTGATGGCTTGTCTATTAGTTGTCTTAATGGTGTCTTTTGATGAGTAGACATTTTTAGTTTTGATGAAGTCTAATTTATCAGTTTTCTTTTGTGGTTATTGCTTTTTCAACTCATCTACCTTTCAGTTATAAAGATATTTTATGTTTTCCACAAAAGTCTTTATGGTTTTTATTTTTATGTTATTGTCTATGATCCATCTTGAATTAATCTTTGTGTATGGTGTGAGGTAGGCGTCATGGTTCATTTTTTTTTTCATATGAATATTCATTTATTCGAGCACCGTTTGCTTAAAAGCCTGTCCTTCCTCCCCTGGATTGCTTTGGTGTCTGCTGAAAATCAAATAACCATATCATGTATTCCATTGATCTGTTAGTTTGTCTTTATTATTCCACTATCCTGATTACTGTCATTTTACAGTAAGTATTAAAATATGGTAATATAAATCCCCTAATTCTGTTCCTTTTCAAGATTTTTTTGGCTACTCTATACACTTTTCATTTCCATGTATATTTTGGAAGCACTATGCCTACTTCTTCCAAATAATCTGATGATTTTTTCGTAATAGAAATTGCATTGAGGGGCAGCTGGGTGGCTCAGTCAAAACATCTGCCTTCGGCTCGGGTCATGATCTCAGAGTCCTGGGATAGGGCCCCACATTGGGCTCCCTGCTCTGCGAGGAGCCTGCTTCTTCCTTTGCCCTGCTCCTGTTCCTGCTCACTCTCTCTGTCTCTCAAATAAATGAATAAAATCTTAAAAAAAAAAAGTAATTGCATTGAATATGTATATCAACTTAGGGAGAATGGATTTTTTTTTTTTTAAGATTTTATTTATTTACTTGAGAGAGACAGAGGGCACAAGCAGGTGGAGTGGCAGGCAGAGGGAGAGGGAGAAGCAGGATCCCTTCCCAGCAGAGAGTCCAACACGGGTCTCGATCCCAGGACCCTGGGATCATGACCCAAGCTGAAGGCAGACACTTAATGGACTGAGCCACCCAGGTGTCCCAGGGAGAATGGATTCTTTTCAGTATTTAGTTTCCTAATCCATAAACATGGTATATCTGTTCATTTATTCAGGTCTTCTTTAATTTCTCTCAGCAATATTTGTAGTTTTCAGTATACAAGTCTTACACAATTTTTGTTAGGTTTATTTCTAGATATTTGACATTTTTTGATGCTATCATAAATGATATTTTGTTTAAATTGCATTTTCCAATTATTTGTTGCTTGTTATACAAATATATCTAATTTTTATGTATTGACTTTGATTCCTTTCACCTTGTTAATTTGACTTATTAATGGTAGTATTTTGGGTGTAGCCTTTTTTGAATTTTTTTACATACACAATCATGTTGTCTCTGAATAGTGATGGTTTTACTTCCTTTGCAGTCTTATGTCTTGTATTTATTTTTCATATTTTATTTCATTAAGTTCTCTAATATAATATTTACTAGTAGTGGTGGGGAGATATTCTTGCCCTGTTTCTGATCTTAATGGAGAAGCATCTATTCTTTTACCTTTAGGTATAATGTTAGCTGTCGTTCAGAGATATCTTTATCAAGTTAAAAAATCCATTTTTTTAAAAGATTTTATTTGAGAGACAGAGAGAGCACGAGCAGGGGGAGGGGCAGAAGGAGAGAGAGAAGCAGACTCCCCACTGAGCAGGGAGCCCGATGATGGTACGGGGCTCAATCCCAGAACCCTGGGATTATGACCTGAGCCAAAGGCAGCTGCTTAAGTGGCTGAGCCACCCAGGTGCCCCTCACTATTTTTTTTTTAAGATTTTATTTTTAAGTAATCTCTACACCCAATGTGGGGCTTGAACTCACAACCCAAGATCAAGAGTCACATGCTTCACTGACTAAGCCAACCAGGTGCCCCTAAAAAAGTTCACTTTTATTCCCAGTTTGCAAACAGTTTTTATTATGAAATAATAGTTTTACTGAACATTTTTTATCAAATACTTTTCCTGGATCAAGATGATCATATAGTTCTCTTTTAGTCTGTTCATGAGCTTCATGTCATTGTTTGATTTTTGTAAAGTTAAGCTAACCTTACATTCCTGTATTAAACTTCTTTGGTCATGATATATTTCAGTGTATATGTAGGTGGATTCTATTTACTGATAGAGTTTTTTGGTATGTATCTATATTCATAAAGAATATAGGTCCATAACTTTTTTTAAGATTTTTTTATTTATTCATTCGAGACACAGAGATACAGAGAGAGAGAGAACATGAGCAGGGGGAGAAGCAGAGGGAGGGGGAGAAGCAGGCTCCCTGCTGAGCAGGGAGCCCAATGTAGGGCTTGATCCCAGGACCCTGGGATCATGACCTGAGCTGAAGGCAGCCGCTTAACCGACTGAGCCACCCAGGTGCCCCTCCTTATTACTTTTTTGATGTCTATTGGAGTCATTGCTAATATTGGTAATTTGGTTTTTCTTCTCTTTTTATCTTTATCAGTCTTATGATTTATGAATTTTATTACTATTTTCAAAGAACCAACTTTTGTCTTTGTTAATTTTCTCTATTGTTTGTTTTCTATTTCATTGTTTTCATCTCTATTTCTTCTATTTAAATTGGGTTTATTTTTTTCTAGCTTCTTAAAGTGGGAATTTAGACAATTGTCCTTAAGTCTTCTTTTCTAATATACATGTTTAAAGCTATATATTTGCTTTTAAGCACTGCTCTAGTTGAACCCCATGAATTTTGATATCATTCAGTAATCTCTATGCCCAATATGGGGCTCGAACTCATGACCCCGAGATCAAGACTGGCACACTCTACCAACTGAGCCAGCCAGGTGTCCTGATATCATTCATTTAGAGATACTTTATAATCTCTTCTGTGATTTCCTCTTTGTTTCATGGGTTATTTAGGAATAGAATGTTTAATTTACAAGTATTTGGAACTTTTAAAGATACCTTATTGTTATTCTTTAAATCCTTTTTCCCCAAAAACATATTCTGTAAGATTTCAATCTTTTAACATTTATTGAGGATTATTACCAAGTATGTGGTCCATCTTGGTACATGTTCTATGTATACTTTATTTTTTTAAAAAAAGATTTTATTTATTTGACAGAGAGAGGGAGAGAGCAAGCATGAGGTGGGATGGGGAGGAGCAGAGGGAGAGAGAGAGAAGCAGACTCCCCACTGAGCAGGGAGCCCGATGCAGGGCTCGATCCCAGAACCCTGAGATTGTGATTTGAGCTGAAGGCAGACGCTCAATCGACTGAGCCACCCAGGCGCCTCTGTTCTATGTATACTTTAAACAGATGTGTATTCTACACTTGTTGGGTGTAGTACTCTACACATATCAATTACGTAAAAATGATAGGTAATGTTCAGAGCTTTGACATTCCTCCTGCTTTTTATTGAGTTGTTTTATCATTTACTAAGACAGAGGCTATGAAATCTCCATCGAAGATTGTGGCTTTGTGTATGTCTCTTTTTACTTCTGTTTTTACTTCATGTATTTTGCGGTTTTTGTTGTTGTTTTTTAAGTAATCTCTACACTCCACGTGGGACATGAACTTGCAACCCTGAGATCAAGAGTCATACACTCCACCAACCGAGCTAGCCAGGCACCCCTCTTCATGTATTTTGAAGCTGTTTCATATTTGTAACTGTTAGGTTTTCCTTAAATGTTTTTCTTTACCTCTGATGATATTCCATTTTTGAAGCAGACAGGGAGAAAACTTGGTCAGGTGAGATGAACTACAACCATATAGTGATAGGGGCGCCTGGGTGGCTCAGTCATTGAGCATCTGCCGTCGGCTCAGGTCATGATCCCAGGGTCCTGGGATCGAGCCCCGCATCAGGTTCCCTGCTCAGTGGGGAGCCTGCTTCTCCCTCTCCCACTCCCCCTGCTTGTGTTCCCTCTCTTGCTGTGTCTCTCTCTGTCAAATAAATAAATAAAATCTTAAAAAAAAAAAATCTTTACAATCATATAGTGATAAATATAGTGGCATCAAAATAGATGGGAGGCATGGGCCAAAACTTGACTGACCCTGTGGAAAGGAGGTGACTGACCCTGTGGAAAGGAGGAGTAAGTTAAGTTCAATTTTGTAACCCTATTAAAAATTTTCCCCTTAGGCCTGCCCTGGGACTTGAAATGTATTTACTAGGGCTTTACCTATAGGACTTTTAGAAAATTGGACATTTTTAGTAGAATTACGTATTTGTTAAGATTATTTAAGGGGTGCCTGGCTGGTGGAGCATTGTGACGCTTGATCTCAGGGTTGTGGGTTTAAGCCCCACGTTGAGTGTAGAGGTTGCTTAAAATCTTTAAAAAAAGACTAATTCATTTGATTTAAATCTGTAACCACCCACTGTCATCTATGGAAGGGTAGCCTATTTTTAAGAATTATCTCCTTCGCCTCTGTTAGGTACGCTGCCTGGGATACATGGGCAATGGATGAATGAACTAGAGGCCAGGTAAATTTTATTTAATTAATTTTTTTTGAAGATTTTATTTATTTATTTGACAGAGAGAGACACAGCGAAAGAGGGAACACGAGCAGGGGGAGTGGGAGAGGGAGAAGCAGGCTTCCTGCGGAGCAGGGAGCCCGATGCGGGGCTCGATCCCAGGACCCTGGGACCATGACCTGAGCCGAAGGCAGACGCTTAATGACTGAGCCACCCAGGTGCTCCCCCAGGTAAATTTTATGAGAGGTGTGCTAAGCCCTAGTGATCCTTGCCTTCTGGTATAATGTGTAATCTCCCACACTAAGTCAGGCTGACTTATATGATGATCAATAGGAAGCTGTGGAACTAACAAAGTATGACTTTCAAGGCCAGGTCATAAAAGGCACTGCAGTTCATTCAGTCTTGGAATCTTGTATCATTTGCTCTTGGAGGAATCCAACCACCATGTTGTGAGGATGCTCAGGTGGCCCCATGGAGAAGTTTACACCAAAAGGCACTGAGCCTCCTTCCAAATGCCAGCCATGTGAGGAGCCACACTGGAAGTGGGTCCTGCAGCTCCGTCAAGTCTTCAGATGACAGCAGGCCCAGCCAACAACTGATTGCAACCTTATGAGAGACACAAAGCAGAACTGCTCAGTCAAGCCACTCCTGGATTCTTAACCCACAGGAATCATTAAGAAATAATAAATGATTCATTTTTTAAAGATTTATTTATTTGACATAAAGAGAGAAAGAGGGCACACAAGTAGAGGGAGTGGCAGGCAGTGGGAGAGGGAGAAGCAGGCTCCCCGCTGAGCAGGGAGCCCGATGCGGGACTTGATCCCAGGACCCTGGGATCATGACCTGAGCCGAAGGCAGATGCTTAACTGACTGAGCCACCCAGGTTGCCCCATGGTTCATGTTTTTTTTTTTTTAAAGATTTTATTTATTTATTTGAGAGAGAGAGAATGAGAGATAGAGAGCACGAGAGGGAAGAGCGTCAGAGGGAGAAGCAGACTCCCTGCCGAGCAGGGAGCCCGATGCGGGACTGGATCCCGGGACTCCAGGATCATGACCTGAGCCGAAGGCAGTTGCTTAACCAACTGAGCCACCCAGGAACCCCCCAATTTTTTTTTTTTTTTTAAGATTTTATTTGACAGAGACAGACACAGCGAGAGAGGGAACATAGCAGGGGGAGTGGGAGAGGGAGAAGCAGGCTTCCTGCCAAGCAGGGAGGGAGCCCGATGCGGGGCTAGATCCCAGGACCCGGGGATCATGACCTGAGCCGAAGGCAGACGCTTAACGACTGAGCCACCCAGGCGCCCCTATTTTTCAAATTTTTGACAATGAACATATTACAGGATTTCTATTGCCAGAACTTGTTTTTTCCTTCCTTCCTTTTAGAGACCTAATGACAGAAAACTAGAAAGACAACCAAAATGACCAAGATTTTGGGAATTCTATTGCATGAGGATTGACCCAAATTAACTGAAATTCCGCATTTTATGTGGCAAGGGTTAAGTGAAATGTCAGTATTAGTTGCAATGTATTAAGTGACTTCTAATGACCAAACGCCAAATAGAAGTAAATAAATGATGTAACTGAGATACCAACTAAGATTTGGTTTCAAAATACAAGCAAATTAAAGAAGGACAACGAGCAACTCACAGACAAATCCTGCACGGGATTTACACCACGTTCAGGGAATGGACATGGTATTATGTCTGGTCTGGGCTGCTGAGAACAACATATTCCATTTTTCCTTGCTCCACAGCGTCTGGATATATATTTTCCCCTGGACAATTTGTATGACATCCACACTATATAGTTCTCGTTGATTGCCAGAAACGATGATGTCTTATGATTTGCATTATGTATCCTCCTTATCTGGCCCTCCTGTTTACCATAAGAGGAAGCATTTGTTTTTGCACCAGTCAAGGGTTGCAGGAGAAACATCTGTTGGTGCTCCAGCCCGTAAGACTTGCAGAGCTTCTGCATGTCAGTGCTCGGGGCACGACGCCCCTCCCCCGGGCCCCTCACTCGCGTTGCCATCCTAAGCCTAGGTATCTCAGGTTGCACACTCCAGAGCGTTTGATTGCATCCCGCTTTTTCTTCCAGACTTTCCCCCTCACCCCCACCCAGATTAACGGCCAAGGCCAAGGCGCGGCGGCCTGACCTTGGGTCATCTTCGGCCGCGGAATCGCGGCGTGACCTTGGGCAAGTCCCCGCTTCCCCTTCCGCCAAACCGCGTGGCTGGAGAGCCGGGTCTCCCCTCCGGCCTCCGCTCAGCCGAGCCGGGAGACTCTGGCCCGCACCCCTTTCTCCCCCGACTTCCTCCGCGCGCGCTCCACCTTCCCCACCCCTACGCTCCTGGCGTTGCGGCCGCCTCCATTCGCACGGCCCTTTCATTCCAGACGCTCGTTTACGCCGCGCGGACTGGGAGGGTGCGATTCCCGGATGCGGCCTGCGCTGTAAGCGCGCGGCCGTCCCGCAGGCCCTCGCGGCTTTACGCCGCTGACGCAGCGCGCCCAAGATGGCGGCGCGGTCGTCGTCGGGGGTGGCGGCGGCAGAGGGGGCGGCGGCCGTGGCGGCGGCGGCGACGGCAGCCGTGACGGCGGCGGCGGCGCGGGACCTGGGCCGGGGGGTATGAGGCAGCCGTGGCGGGCCAGCGGCCAAGCCGTGTAGCGGAGAAGCGGCTCCCCCTCCCTGCTTCCCTTGGCCGAGCCGGGGACGCGCGCGCGCGCCGCCGTCCGGAGCGGGCTCCCCACCCTCCACTCCCGCGACCCGCACTGCACCCCCACCCGGGCCCGGAGGATGATGAAGCTCAAGTCGAACCAGACTCGCACCTATGACGGCGACGGCTACAAGAAGCGGGCCGCGTGCCTGTGTTTCCGCAGTGAGAGCGAGGAGGAGGTGAGGCTCCGGCCGACAGGGCCGGAGGTCACCGGAATCGGCTGCCGCCTCCGGCCGAGGCGCGGGGGGCGCGGCCGCTGGGGGAGGGTGTGCCGGGGCCCCGGCAGGGCCGCTCCTCTCGGCCCGAATGAAGTTCCGACGGAATTTCTTGAGCCAAACAAGAGGAGGAAGGAAGAAGGACGGTGGGGCGGAGGGGAAGTGGGTCCGAGCGTGGCCACACGGCATGGGAGTCAGGCCGAGGGAGCTTCAGAGCCGGCCTCCTGTCATAGGAGACAGTGGCCGCGGAGAGAAGGCGGTGGGTGGGGAAGTGTGTGTGGCTTTCGGGCCAGGCCTCCAGCTTTGGATCCAGGAAGGGCAGCTCCGCACTTGTCAACCCGCACATGTGTGCAGAGGCCGCGGTGCACGAGGCGCAGGCCGGCCCTTTGTGCTGGAGTAATAGTCCACTTCACTGGCAGGTTTGGGGGTTGCCGAGGGATTATGTGTGTCTGTGAGCTTAAGGGGGGGTGGTTAGGAAGATTTAGGGCGTTGTACAAACGCCAAAGCCAGTTTATTTTACAATGCGCTGGGTAGCCTTCTGGTGTAGCTGAGAAGAAAGGACATTTGATAAGATAATCTTTATGACCTGAAAATATTTCATTTTAATTGGGAAGGCCAAAAGCAATGTTTAAGATCTTTGCCCTGACATGGCCCTATAGTAAGGCGTTTAGGATTAAATTTGCTAGCAAAATAGAATTAGAATCAGTTTCTTCTTGCATGGGGTACTTAAAAAAAAAATCTCAGCTTCCCAAAGCCTTTTCTGTGGTGATAAAGGGAATTTAGAGAAGGCAAACGTTTTTGTAAATCCACAAAGAATAGCTGCTTTGGAAATTCATAAGATGCCTGTGGGAAAGCGTTTCTCTCCTGTGCATGGTGGTAAAATGGCAGTTAAACTGGAAACAGTGAAGGACAGTGAAATTCAATATGCTATATTCTGGCATTCAGCAGTGGGCTGTCGTGGCAGGGCTGCAAGTACAGTGCATCGTGTCGAAATGGGGGGAGAGGAACTTGACCCGTTAGTTATGAAAAGAAGCTGTGATGAAAGAGACAGATGGGTTGCCAAGAGTTGCTGTCCAGAGATATTTGGGAGGAAGTGGGACTTTAAATTATTGCCTGAAAAAAATTAGCAAAGCAGTAATTGTGCTATTGAGGGACTCCGTGTGTGTGTGTGTGTGTGTGTGTGTGTGTGTGTGTGTGTGTGTGTTCCCTTTCAGCAAAACAGAAGGAAAGGGAATTTGGAAATGTATACTTTGTGTCCTATCATATATTGTAAAAGTCCCCAAAACAGATGTAATAAGCGGGGCATGGTGTGAATTATGTAGTTTTGGAATACATACTTGAGTAAAGTAAAATTGTCGGTGGTGGTTACTGCTCCAGAGGCTTTGTTCTCTTCATTATCATATCATATTATGGGAAATCAGATGGGATCACAGTCTTGTTTTAACTGGAGGGAAAATTAATTAGCATAATAACATGTCTTACTACAGTACTGTGGTTAAGTCTGTGAGCACCCCAATTATAAGTAGAAGGGTGTATAATTTAGTTGTATGAATGATGCAAGACTTTATTCGTTAAAAAAATCATACTAGAAGTTGAGAACATGTGAGTATTTTGGATAAATTGGAAAGTCTTCATAGATCATAAGCAAACTAAGACTTGATTTTCCATTTTCTGTTAGTTTTATTATGCACTGACATTAACAGCCTTAATGTTAAAACATTTGACTGTGGAGTTTGAGTTTCTTTGCTGAATTTCTTTTTGAACATTGACTAATGAATGAGCAGAAGATTCATGCAAATTTTTAGTTACAGATTCAGTGGATGTTATAGCTAAAGCCCAGAAAGAACAAGAAAATTAATGAAATGCACCCATTTTAGACTTGTTCAGTTCAATTAAACAAATATGTGTTAAGAGCCTACTATGGGTGTAGCACTCTATAATGTGGGATTTAAAGGTAAACATCCCTCCCTGCCCAAAAAAGTTGAGTACTTTTCAATGGGATCCCTTAATTGGGGAGGGATTTTGGACCACAAAATAACCTCTAGGGTGCCGTTCAACTCTCAGATTACATAATTGTGTTAGAAGGGAAGTAATTTGTTAGTTCCGGGAGAACTTTTATGTTCTCAATAGAAGTGCCAGAGACTGGAAGTATTAGCTGCCACACATTGTGGGAATGTGAAATTCAAACTCAGCAGGACATTCAACCCAATTTTATTTTTTAATGGGAACCAATGGCTTTAATCAAGATAGAATAGTTTACAGAATATTATTAGCATGAATACAATAGTAATGTAAGTATAAGGGGACCCTAGTTAATTTAATTTACCAGTGTCAGGAAATATACATATAATGTAAAGAGAAAGAGATGGAAAATATTAGCAGATAATAGACGGAATCAAACCTTGTAACATTCTGTTTTTTCAGCCCCAGAAGATTTTATTTATATGCCAGCAGTGATAGCTGAAACACTGATCCAGGTTAGGATGTATGAACATACTCAGCAAGGTTATGGAGCCAGTTTATTGAGATACTATTAGAAAGGAGACATATGTAGGGAGCTTAAAGTCTAGAGGGAGAGACAGAAGAGCAAGCCCAACAGCATGAAGAGAATGTGTTTCCTTTACTTCAACATGAACCGCTGCTTTTCCTGTTAGTAAACAAGAATCAATAGGAAAATGAGGGGGGCGCCTGGGTGGCTCAGTCGTTAGGCGTCTGCCTTCGGCTCGGTCGTGATCCCAGGGTCCTGGGATCGAGCCCCGCATGGGGCTCCCTGCTCGGCGGGGAGCCTGCTTCTCCCTCTCCCACTCTCCCCTGCTTGGGTTTGCTCTCTTGCTGTGTCTCTCTCTGTCAAATAAATAAATAAATAAATAATCTTAAAAAAAAAAAAAGGAAAATCCCCCCACTTCAAAGTTTTACTAATTGTTATTGACATCTTGATAAATTAAAACCTTTAAGTTTGGGGCATTCATGATAACTAGCGTATTTATTATAGTACTTTGAACCTACTGTTAACAGTAGATAGTCTCTTACCCAACCTCCACTTAAACCAACTTGGTACACTGAATGCTGTTACTCTGGGAGCTACTGGGTTTCATATACCCCCCCAACCATGAGGCCTCTCGACCAATTGCGTGCTTACAAAGAATCAAAGTTGTCTTTATTCCTGTATTTGTTTATGTTCATCTGACTTGTTATTGTAATTATGCAGTGTAATTAAATATGATGTAAGCCCATGAAATTTGAGTTCAGAAAGAATGGTTTTGTGAGAAGTATTCTCAATCCTTTGGAATGACTCAGTAATTTCAAGTCATTAAAAGAAATTACTGCTCAATTATATGGATAAGCAAAAGATGAAGAGGGAGTCTTAAAAGTTTAGAAAGACTCTGCACATAGGTAAAGTGTTTTCAGGTTTTTGTTTTTCTTTATAGAAACCTGAACTGGAGGGATGCCTGGGTGGCTCAGTCGGTTAAGTGTTCGGCTCTTGGTTTAGGCAGGCTCAGGTCATGATCCAGGGTTTGTGGGATTGAACCCTGCATTGGGCTCCACATTTGGCAGGGAGTCTGCTGGAAGTTTTCTCCCCCTCCCTCTCTCCGTTCCCCTCCCTCTGCTTGCACATGTGCACGCATGTGCTTTCTCTCTTTCAAATGAATAATTTCTTAAAAACAAACAAAAAAACCCTGAACTGGAAAACATAGGTCATGCATGGTGGGTGTGGTATATGAAAGACAACTCAGCGTTCAACAATAGACCTATACTCGGGGGCGCCTGGGTGGCTCAGTTGGTTAAGCGACTGCCTTCGGCTCAGGTCATGATCCTGGAGTCCCGGGATCGAGTCCCACATCGGGCTCCCTGCTCGTCGGGGAGTCTCCTTCTCCCTCTGACCCTCTTCCCTCTCGTGCTTTCTGTCTCTCTCATTCTCTCTCTCTCTCTCTCTGAAATAAATAAATAAAATTAAAAACAAAAACAAAAAAACAATAGACCTATACTCAAGACAAGATCTTGGGACCTACAAACAAGGATTAGCAAATAAATACACTTATATTTTTAATCTGTATCTTCCAATTAACATTTATCATAATACAGAAGACTGAAACTGGTTTCTTGAGTAAGATTTTACTGTTCTGGATTGGGTAATATGACACTCATCTTTGTCCTATTATTCAACTTTGGCTCTCCGAAAGCACTTCCATTTGAGATTTTTCCCTCTTTTCTCTTTTTTGGAGCCTCTGTGATGGGACAGGAAGTGAAGTATACTAGAGGTGGGCTTGCTTGTGCTCTCCTACCCTCCCCAGAGTGGAGTGGGGGAGTGTAACAGGCGTTTTAGATGGTTGAAATGTCTAGCAGTGTGAAATACTCTTTTAGAAAGACCAGTTGACATAGGTTGTATACCAGATGATGTTGCAGTGCTTGTGCTTAGGAATTAAAGCTGTGCCAAGGGTCTGTTTTTACTCAAGGTAAAAAATGAGTACTGATAGGATTGTCTCACATTTCCCTGTGTATTAAAACTGCTTTTAAAAAGAAAGGACAAAACTGTCCTTAAGGGTCTTAGGTTGGTTTGCTGAGCTTTTCCATCTCTTCGCAAGGGACTGCTGCTTCTCATTTTCTCAGCTCCTTGAGCTCACGGAGTTGGGTGGGGAGATGATTGACATTGAAGATCCTCAGTGGGCAACAACTCTGGTGGCCTGAGTGTTTGTTGGTAAAAATGTCCCAGAGGAGCAGGTGGAAGGACGTCCCTGCAGACCGCACCTTCCCCTGGGCTCTAGAGAGGGGAGTAAAAGCACAGGTGGCAATCCCGGAGGCGATAACCATGTCGACGAGCTTCCAGTAGATCCCAGGCTGGTTGGAGAGTCTTTTCGTGACATGCTTGGTCACTGTCCGGTATCACATTGCTCTAAGATCATGGTGGGTGCAGTGGTCCGGTCAGTTCTCTCAGTCTTTCCTTCTTGGGGTGTGTGCTTTCCCTTGTGCCTACCTAATAATACTGGTTAGTCAGACATTTCTCCTATTACCTCCTTTTCTGGCTACATCCTGAGATGTGAATTCTGGTCTGAAATCAAACTGCAGACTCCTTCTTTTTTAAAGATTTTTTATTTACTTATTTAACAGAGAGAGACACAGCAAGAGAGGGAACACAAGCAGGGGGAGTGGGAGAGGGAGAAGCAGGCTTCCCGCTGAGTGAGGAGCCCGACGTGGGGCCCGATCCCAGGATCCTGGGATCATGACCTGAGCCGAAGGCAGACGCTTAACGACTGAGCCACCCAGGCGCCCCTGCAGTCTCCTCCTTTTCCATTCTTTGCCCTAACCTTTTTTTTTTTTGGCTCTTGAGTGATTCTCACGTCTCAGTAAATAATGGTGTTGCATATCTACTTTGTGTGAAGCAATCTCTATTTTTCCTCATAGCCTAGTACAAAAAGGAAGAGCCCTTGTTCAAGAATACATTAGTTTATTCATTTTTTGAGAACCCTATTATGGACTAGTCTCTGTACAAGATCCTGGGAATACACAGGTAAACAAATCTGTGGTCCCTCATAAAGTCAAGCTTTCTGCCTGCTGTGTATCTATGTCCGTGCCCTCCTGCCTGCCCCGCAGCCTCACTCCTGTGAGTGTCCTGTCTTTCCTTCTCTACTTTATTGTTCCCAGGGCAAACAGGCTAAAGTATTTCCCATCTTAAAAGAAATGCTCCCTTGCCCCATGTTCCCTCCAGCTACTATGCCGTTTCTCTCTTCCCCTTCACAGGAAAACATTTCTGTACTTGCTGTTTCCATTTTCCCTCTTCCAATTTCTCTTGAACTCATTCCATTCGGGCCCTCTTCTGTGATTCTGCTGGAGCCAGTCTTCAAGATAACAAGTTAACAAATCCAGTGGCCAGTCCTGAATCCTTGTTACCTCATCATTCCTTTCATTCCTTTCTTTACCTTGCTTCTAGGACATCTTTCTAGTTCTTCCCTTTCTTTCTGGTTGTTCCTTCTTAGTATTGTATTAATCCTCATTTTCCTGAGTTCTTTTATTGCAGTGCACAAGGACACAATCTTTGAACTACTCCCTCACCCCAACACAGGCTCACACACATGATCTCATTTGGTCCCCTCTTTAAATACCATATTTATACTGATTACTTTCAACTCTCTATTTTTAGCCCGAATTTCTCTCCTGAAATCAAGACTTGAATATACTGCAATCTACTTAATGTTTCCATTTGGATATCTGGTAGGCATGTCAAACTTAAAATACCCAAACTGAATTCTTGATTCCATCCACCAAAAACCAAACAGCAACAGAAACCTCCTTCTCCTACAGTTGTGCCTCCTTCAGTAAAGGAAATCTCTATGCTACCGCTTGCTCAGGTTAGAAACCCTGGAGCCATCCTTGACTTCTCCCTTCTCATCTAATCTTACAGCAGATCCTGCCTAACCTTCTCACTTCAACCTCTCCTGTGTTCTTCTAGCCTAACCCATTATTACCTCTTGCCTGGACTACTGCTGAATCTTCCTAGCTGGTCTTCCTAACTGCTTCTGCCCTCTCTCCTCTAGTCTTTTTTTTTTTTTTTTAAGATTTTATTTATTTATTTGAGAGAGAGAGAGAATGAGAGACAGAGAGCACGAGAGGGAAGAGGGTCAGAGGGAGAAGCAGACTCCCCGACGAGCAGGGAGCCCGATGTGGGACTTGATCCCGGGACTCCAGGATCATGACCTGAGCCGAAGGCAGTCGCTTAACCAACTGAGCCACCCAGGTGCCCTATCTCCTCTAGTCTTGTCTACCACACAGCTGCTGGAGTGATTCTTCCAACATAGATGTCAGATCATGTCACTTCTCTGCTCCAGTGGTATTCTGTCTTAGTGAATCTAACATCTTAATCATGACCCCCTAGGCTCTGCATGTTTGGGTCCCTGCCATGGCTCTGACCTCATCTCTTACTACTCTCCCTCTTACTCATCCCTCTATTCCAGCCTCACTGGCCTCTGTGCTGTTTCTCCCCCATATTAACTGCATGCCTTGCTCCCTTACTTTAGGTCTTTTAAGGCTTAGTTTTCACTTCATCAGACAGCTCTTTAATGATCGTGCTATAGAAAGTAACACCAATCCATTGTCACTGTGTCTCCTGGGCTTCTTTCTGGGCAGCACATATCACCACCAAGACCATGTTATGTACTCACATGTTTCTGTTTCCTCTCACTAGAATGCAGCTAGTTTATGAGGATAGAAATTTTTGTCTGTTTTATGCATTCCTGTATCCTTGGTGCTTAGAACATAGTATATGCTCAATGCTATTTGTTGACTGTGTGAATGAATGAATGAACACATTGTCCCTGCTTTTAAGAAGCTTACAGTCTAGTAGAGGAATTGAAAATACCCAAAATATACTGAATGCTAGTGTCTACCAATAATGTGTTGATAAAAATGTTTCAGGGAAGTCTTCTGGCTCTTATTTCCAGTGTCTTAGTGACAGGGTGTCTGATAATGTTGAGTATCAGCCCAATGGGAGTTTATGTGTAATTGGTTGTAAATCTTTTCTGAATCTCAATGGATCTTCCCATGATAGGGCACTTAGGATTTCTTTCAGATGTTGAACTTGTGAGTCTGTGCCATCTTGCAGGATTCGTGTTGGGTAGTTGATATAACGAACTGATCCTCAACCCTAGTGATGCAGTACCTGAGGAAAAAGGATTTTCATTTTGCTGATAGCCTGGAGCCTTTTATTAGTAAGTAAATAAATACGTCAACAAACTGCAGTCAAGTAGTAGATACTGTTTTAATGACTTGTCGATAGTGGTTCATAGCCAACAATGTATATCAAATCTGGATTCCAAAGTTTAGTTAGTAGTAGAGTAATCAGTTTGCAAATGAAGGTTGATAGGGATGGTCATAAAATTTTTCTGTCATCATCATTTTGTACTTTATCTAGGTCAAAGTGAAAGAGACATGATGTAAAGTTTCTGAGTGCCGCGTCTTGAAGCATTTGATTTGTGGTGGTTAATGTATGAAGCAGAACAAAAGAACCATCATAGGCAAAGAAGATAATATGTGGATAAAAGAAGAATAAGGAATTGAATTTAGAAATAAAGTCCCCAAACTTTAAAATTTAGTAATAAAACATATGCACTCAAAGTCAACTTGCTGAGTAACATCCTCTCTATACCCAAGAAGACTTTCTTGAATCCAGTTTGAGAATTTCTATCCTAAAGTGACATGGAAGCACTCAAGAATGCCCACAGTCTTTTTCCCAGCCTTCTTGAAACCCTTGCTGCCTAGCTTACTAACAAGCCTTTAGGGAAAAATGTTCGTGGTTTTTTTTTTTTCTTTTAAAGATTTTATTTATTTCGGGAGAGAGAGTGTGTGAACACAAACAGGGAGAGGGGCAGAGGCAGAGGGAGAGAGAGAATCTCAAGCAGGATCCATGCTGCATGAGGAGCCCTACTCGGGGCTCAATCCCACGACCCTGAGATCATGACCTGAGCCAAAATCAAGAGTCAGATTCTTAGCTGATTGAGCCACCCAGACGCTCCGAAAAATGTTCATTCTTAGAGTCGTTCGTTCGTTTACTCATTTGTTGTACAAACTTGAGTGCCTGCTTCTAGGCCAGACACTGTTCTTGGAATGCAGTGGTGAAACAAGGCAGAATGGAAGCTCTTGCTCTTGTGAAGCTTCTGATAACAGATGCAGGGAGACAGTAAATGAGCAAAACTATTAGTGAACTTGATGATTTTAGGCAGTGGTGGTGGTGCTGGGCAGGAAATGAATGTATGATGGGACTAAGTGGTGGTAGGGGTGTTGGCAAATTGGGATCGGGTAGTCTCTGAACAGCAAGACGGAGGGAAGAGCAATTACAGAGGCCCCAAGTGGGAATGAATTTGGCAAGGGGGAAAAGCAGGAAGCTGGCCAGAGCGGCCAAAGGCCAAGTGGAGGAGAGTGGTAGGAGATGTTGCAGAGGTGGGAGGGCACCATTTCCTGTGGGGCTTTGTTACTTTTCCAATTTTCCTGGTTCTCCTTTACTCTGTCCTGCCTCTGTCACTTACAGCAACCCAGCAAACAAACCAGTAACATCCCATGAAACCACCTTCTTTCCCTTGTATGTGAGGAGTAGACGTGATGGTGACGGTTGATTAGAAAAAGTTGTGCTTGAGAAATGTACAAGTGGAGATGAAAATACTGTTCTGTCATCTTTTTTTTTAAGATTTTATTTATTTATTTTGACAGACAGGGAGAGAGGGAACACAAGCCGGAGGAGTGGGAGAGGGAGAAGCAGGTCTCCCGCTGAGCAGGGAGCCCGATGTGGGGCTCGATCACAGGACCCTGCGATCATGACCTGAGCCGAAGGCAGCCGCTTAACGACTGAGCCACCCATGTGCTCCTGTTCTGTCATCTTTTTAAGAGATAAATCTGAAAGGACCCAAAGAAAAGACCCTGAAGTTTCTTTACACTTTCCTAGGGTAATTTAGTCAGAAAGGCTCCTTTGAATAGGTAGTATATATGCACACAGTACAAAAATCAAAAGGTACAAAGGATATGGAACGAAAGAGTCAGGTAGTTAGCTTATAAAAGATAAGACAGCAGTGCATTGCATATGAAAGATTGTGGGGTATTTTTGTTTAATAGAATAGAGGTTTGCTAGTTTTTCCTAGAAATATATTTGAACCCAGGCCACTTGAATGCCTGTGGTTTTTCAGCACTTACTAGTTTTATTGAGGTTCCGTAACCTGAAGTGCCAGGGATCCTTTTAGAATGGGGAGCTGCTGGGAATGGAGGGGCGTGCGTGCTTGCGGGCATAGCATCAGTGTTGGCAGCGGGCTTTGTGTGTCAGGACGGTGCTGTGATGTGGCAGCTGCTTGTCCGACTGGCCTTCAAGCCCCTGAGAAGCAGCTTAGCAGTTGTCTGGGTCAGACTGGGCTTGCCAGTTTCTAAACTCTCATTGTTTAGACTACTCAGAGTTGACCTTTTAAGCCAAAGTACCTTCCTAGTACTGGTAGGAGGCTGTTCACTTTAGCCATATGCTTTTGTCCCCAGCTGTGGAATGGGGAGTAGGTAGAATTCTGAGTGGAATTGTGGCTTTTCAGCTCTTCCTGAGAGACTGTGAAATAATAGAAGGCATGTATTGGTCTCTGGCCCTGGTTCCTGGCACAGAGCTCCCAATACTCTTGTGATATCCTGTGATAAGAACATCTCTTGTTCTAATATTGGTCTTTGTCCTCTACTCCTGAACCAGGGTTCCTGAAACTCTTGTAATTTTCTGGGTGATAGGAATGTCTTTTGTTCTAATGAGGTAACTCTGGGTGGGTTCCTGGATGGCTCCTGGCCAGTCACTAGAAAGACCAAGCCGTGATTAGAAGCTTGGAATTTTCAGCCCTGCCCCCCATTGCCTTGAGAAGGGAGAAGGGCTGAAAATGGAGTTAATGGTCCATCATTCGTAGGTAATGAAGTTTCCATAAAAATCCCAGTAGTACAGGGTTCGGAGAATTTCCAGGTTGGTGAACACATTTCACACCAGGAGGGTAACACATCCCACCTCCGTGGGGCCAGAAGCTTCTTGCCCTACGCATCTCTTCATCTGGCTCTTCATCTGTATCCTTTACCATATTCTTTAATAAACTGGTAAACATATGAAGTGTTTCTCTAAGTTCTGTGAGCTACTCTGGCAAATTAATTGAACCCACGGAGGGGGCTGTTGGAACCTCTGATCTGTAGCCAGTTGGTTGGAAGCATTGGTGATAATGGAGGCTTGTGACTGGCATCAGAAAGGGTGGTGGCGGACTTGTGGGTCTGAGCTCTTAACCTGCGGGATCTGAGCTATCTTCGGGTAGAGAGATGCCGCTCAGAGATAGTGCCAGAATCGAGTTAATTGTAGGACACCCAGCTGGTGTTGCAGAGACTTGCTTGTTGTAGGGGAACCCCACACATTCTGTGACCAGAAGTATCAAAAGTGAAATGTGCTTTTGTGAGTAGTGAAGGAGAATCTCAGGAAAGAAACACAATAAGGAAGAACTGGGTTTTCCCCTTTTCAAGAAGGAAGAAAACGGAGATTTTTCCTTCTCACAGACTGTGCCTTAACCTTTTCTGTCTCCTCGCACTAGTCCCCTAAAATGCGAACCCAGAGCTGGCTATGGGAAACTTGACTGAGGAAGATCATCACAGTGCAACCTTCTTATTTATAAAATAGAAAAGAATTACTAGAATGATTCAGCCATATTCAGATGTGAGCACCAGAATATTTGCAAAGCAAATATGAGTGGGTTTTTTTTTTGTTTTTGACATTTTATTATTTATATCGTGTGTGCTGCTGCTGTTTTCTTAGCACAGTTAACTAGAAGTGGACTGTGTGCAAATCTGGTTATGCATCCCAGGCAGGGAAGATCATGCCTTTTGTGGGCTTTATCCAAATATACTTTAAAAAATTCTTAGTTTAGGGGGTGTCTGGGTGGCTCAGTCAGTTAAGCGTCTGCCTTCGGCTCAGGTCATGATCCCAGGGCCCTGGGATCGAGTCCTGCATCGGGCTCCCTGCTCTTCGGGGAGCCTGCTTCTACCTCTCCCTCTACCTACTTATGCTGTCTCTATCTCTCTGTCAAATACATGAATAAAATCTTTAAAAAAGAAAATTCTTAGTTTAGGACACTTTTAAACTCTTCTTCTTGGGCGCCTGGGTGGCTCAGTTGGTTAAGCGACTGCCTTCGGCTCAGATCATGATCCTGGAGTCCCGGGATCGAGTCCCGCATCGGGTTCCCTGCTCGGCGGGGAGTCTGCTTCTCCCTCTGACCCTCCCCCCTCTCATGTGCTCTCTCTCTCTCATTCTCGCTCTCTCAAATAAATAAATAAAATCTTTAAAAAATAAAAAATAAAAAAAAATAAACTCTTCTTTTTTCCAACATTGATTCTTTTAATAAGTATTTGGTTATTTTTATTTATTTTATTTTTTTATTATTATGTTTAGCCAACATATAGTACATCATTAATTTTTTTTTTTTTTTTAGGATTTTATTTATTTGACACAAAGAGAGAGCACAAGCAGGGGAAGCGGCAGGCAGAGGGAGAAGCAGACTCCCCGCTGAGCAGGGAGTCTGATACGGGACTCGATCCCAGAGCCCTGGGATCATGACCTGAGCCAAAGGCAGACGCTTAACCGACTGAGCCACCCATGCGCCCAAGTACATCATTAGTTTTTGATGTAGTGTTCTTAACTCTTTTTCGAGATGAGAAGTTAATAACTTGATTATCATAAAACATTATCTTACATCTGTATATTTTGTGAGCTTTTCCAAAAGGAGATAGAGTGAATTTCTACTCCATGTAAAGAAAATTATTACAAAAACATTAAAAACTTAAATCTAGGGCGCCTGGGTGGCTCAGTTGGTTAAGCGACTGCCTTCGGCTCAGGTCATGATCCTGGAGTCCCGGGATCGAGTCCCGCATCGGGCTCCCTGCTCAGTGGGGGGTCTGCTTCTCCCTCTGACCTTCTTCCCTCTTGTGCTCTCTCTACCATTCTCTCTCTCTCTCTCTCAATAAATAAATAATAAAAAATAAATGAAAAATAAAAACTTAAATCTAAAGCAAGTAGAAACAAACAGAGAAGACAAGACTATTATAAACATAAAAAAGAAATGATCCCTGAAGTAGACTTTCTTTGTATACACTTAGTTGTTCTCTTCGTTCATAAAACAGTAAAGTCCTTTTAAAGAACTGCCTGGAGGGGCACCTGGTTGGCTCAGTCAGTAGAGCATGTGACTCTTGATCTTGGGGTCAACTCTTGATCTTGGGATCATGAGTTTGAGCCCCCCCCATTGGGTGTAGGTAGGGGTATAAAGATTACTCAAAAAATACGAGGAAGGGGGCGCCTGGGTGGCTCAGTCGTTAAGTGTCTGCCTTTGGCTCAGGTCATGAACCCAGGGTCCTGGGATCGAGCCCCACATTGGGCTCCCTGCTCAGCAGGAAGCTGGCTTTACCCTCTCCCACTCTCCCTGCTTGTGTTCCTACTCTCGCTCTCTTCAAATAAATAAATAAAATCTTAAAAAAAAAAAAGGATAGTGATTTTTCTTTGAATATTCAGGAATTCTAGTAAACTTCTTTAAGAGAAGATATGTGCTTTTATAGAACACTTTGTGAGTAGCTTGAATTAACATATTTTGAGTAACTGGAACTTTAATTATTTAATGTTTCATTTTTTTCCTCTTTGCAGAAATGACTTGGTTGTTAAACTTCTATTCAGCCATCACTTACTAACTGTGCTGAGCCCTGACTCAGGGCCTTTACACCTCTCACTGCAGTACTGATTGTTTTCCTGGGGGGTTTTGCAGTTTGGGTAGACTGCCTTTAATAATAATAAGATGAAACTTTTAGATTTTATTGGTAAAATGAGCTAGAAAAATAATCCAGAGAGTTTCTGTGTGCAATAATTATATTTCTATGGTATTTTCAAAGATTCAGTATTTAATAAGGACATAGCTTGGGGTCATCCTGCCAGACACCATGAGTGATTTTTTTTTTCCAAAAAGGAATTTTTTTTTTTAATTATGAAAGTAGTTGTGTATCTATAAAGAACACTCCAAACTGAGGAGGTTAAGATGTGTAGAATAGAATGTGAGCTCCTGAGGAGCTAGCTGTGAGCTCTTGGCAGGTTGTAGTGTAGAATGTAAAATATAAGCTAATTAAAGAAGTGATGGAGGGGAGTGTTTATTGGGAATTTGGAGGAGTCTGTGAAGATGAGCTTGAGTGTCAGGGACAGTTTTATGGGGTTTGTAGGGCCACACGTAAATGTCTTGGTTAGATTTGGGTAGCTGACAGAAGAGAGTCCAGGTGGAGGACATTGGGCCATGTAGGTGACCTCATGAAAAGTCTTTGGAGTTAGGCCTTTGGAATCCTGTTTGCCCTGAAGTGTCGTGAGGACCACATGCTAATGGCTCATGGCTGTGTTTGGAATGCAAGATGATTAAAGAGTTTTTAAAAATTAGTTGCCAACAGGGGCGCCTGGGTGGCTCAGTCAGTTAAGTGGCTGCCTTCGGCTGAGGTCATGATCCCAGGGTCCTGGGATCGAGCCCCACGTTGGGCTACCTGCTCAGCGGGGAGTCTGCTTCTCCCTCTCCCTGCCTCTCTGCCTACTTGTGCTCTCTGTCAAATAAATAAATAAAATCTTTTAAAAAAATTAGTTTCCAACATTTTAATTTGAAAATTTTCAAATAAGGAATTTGGTGTTCAGGTTTCTCTTGAAAAATCAGAAGATCTGGACCAGCTTTCCTATGTGATGACTGTGGCCAGAGCTGAGTGGCGGCCACCCTTTGGGCTGCCCCCCTCTCTTCAGTGGGCCACTGTCCTTACCACTCCCTGTGGTCCCCTTGATATCGACGCGCAGTGACAGCTAACATTTATTGCAGTGGCTGAGGTGTTACTGCCTTCTGAAGGTAGAGTTAAGAGAAAGGTCAAATATTTCTTGTACCTTTTTAAATTTCAAGAAAAATAGGGAGTGCATATTTGAAAATATTCCTTCTTCCTCTTTCCTTTAGACACATGACAAGTCCGTGTCAGAAGATTCTGACTGATTTCACACACTTGTGCCCCCTGCCCAGGCCCCATAGAGTGGCGTTTTGAGTTTCGATGTCTGTAGTGTTTAAGAGCTTAGGCCCTGGAGTCAGACACACCCGGGTTGGAGCCCTGGCTCTTACTTACGCTCACTAGTCTGGTGATCCTGAGCAAATTACTTTACATCTCTTTGCCTCATCTTCTCACTTGTAACAATAATAGTACCTCCCTATGTTATTGTATCGTTGGAGGACTAAGTGAAATCACTTAATATATAGAACACTTAGTCCAGTGTCTGGCCCACATTAACATTTGGGGTCAGCCATGTCAATATAAAGCTAAGAAAAAGACAGTTTCTAACTTCATCGCAACCTGGGCTTGTGTAGTGAATTGTGGTGGGAAGAAGGTTATGGAAATTTGTGAGTGCTGGTTTGCATTTGTTAATTAAATCAGTTTGTGCTTCTTGAGCAGTGGATACTGTGCTGCGTTCCAGTGAATGAGGCAGACAGCCCCTGCTTTCACATTGTTTACAGTCGGCAGTGGAGAGAACAAGCCAGCAGTTGCAATATAGTGTGATAATTTGAAGTAGAAGGTCTTAAAATAGAGTACTTCAGCGATTCTCTGGTTTCATCTTTTATGACAATTTTAGTGTTAGGAGAGGTACCAGACAGGGCAGAGTACTTGGTGATGGTGGGCCCTCTTTGTAAGCGCATGGCGCTGTTAAGCAGTCCACCATCTTTCCTTCTCCTTTCCTCAGATCGTCATTTATGGAGCACCTACCATCATTTAGGCAAATGTCCAAGCCTGACAGAGAAAAGAGAAAGAGAAGCCTTTCTCTGGACAAAGAAAGCTCTTGTCCTCAGCCTGCCTCCCCCACTCTGTCCCAGATCTGTACTTGGAGAAAGAGAAATTAAGAGGGTCCAACCAAACCAATGTCTGGGAGAGGAATAAAGACACTTCTCATCCCCAAGGACTTGAAAACGAGAAGCTCAACAGAGAACCCTACCAGTTCGGAACCTTGGAGCTGCCACCGGAACCAGGAAAATCCTTCAAAATTAAACTTACTTTTTATTTCATGATATTAATACTTTGTACCATTAAAAACTTGTACTTTATGGCATGTCTAAGAAAATATTTTAAATGCATAAAAGAAAACCAATTTATTTTAACACCTTGAATTTTATTTAAAATAATCCCTGTAGCTTGATTTTATAATAAAACTTAAAAATTTTTTAAACTAGAAGCACAGTGCTATGGGAGAAAGAAATGGGGAGATGAATTCTTTGGTTTAATAAGGTGCGTGTCTGGGAAGGACTTGGCAGAGGACTTGATCAAGGGACTTGGGGGAGGGTCTGCTGTGGTCAGACTGGGCAAAGAGGCCAAGGGCAGCCGAGGCAGTAGCATACGCGTTAGAGCCTCTGGAGAAGAGTTTGTGGGCCATGGTGCAGAGATAGAGAGTGTACTGAATGATTGATTTTTCTGGTAGAAAATCAGAGAATAGAATGTAGAGTCATTCTGTGAGTGACTTTGCAAGTGGGTGCCTCTCTTTGAGGAGAAGGATAAATGCTTATTATTTCTAGGGTTTCTGGTCAGCTCCCCTTTCCTCAGCATTCTTCTCTTCTTTTTGGAGAAATCCTCCTTTGGAGAGGAGGAAGGGCCCACCCTACCATCCCAAGAACTGAATGGGCACAGTGTGCTAGCTCCCTTCTCTGGTGTGCCTGTGTGGATGCAGGACTCAGGCTCCATTAGTTGTGGCTCAGTGCTTGCAGTCCTGAGGAGGTTGGGGGAGGGTAGGGGGAGGGCAGTGGCTATGTGCTTACCAGATGTTTGTGTCTTAGATCCAGGCTTTTGCTGCCAGCCCTGGCGTGCCATGGTGTGGGCATATCCTCCAAGCCTGGCATTTTAGTCCCTGCCATCCCAATATTCTGAGCCTTTGATGTTTCTTTCAGTACAGTCCCTTTGACTACAGATGGCCAGACTTGGTTTGAACCCTGTCTAATGCCACTCCAGGTAGTTTTTAAGGTAACCTCCTCACTAATGCAGTGTACCAGAGGAAATGTATGTGCAGAGTCCAAATTTTTATTAATTTCTTTTTCTTTTTTTATTAAAGATTTTATTTATTTGAGAGAGCCAGTGAGAGAGAGCGCATGAGCATGAGCAGTGGGAGAGAGGCAGAGGAATAGGGAGAAGCAGGCTCCCTTGGGGCTGATCTCCCTGAGATCATGACCTGAGCTGGAGGCAGACACTTAACTGAATCACCGAGGAGCCTCTATTTTTTTTTCCCTGGGAGAGCTTTTTCATTTTACTCATGGTGGAGGCTTTAACATTTTTCCATTTTTTATGGTAAAAATTTCTTCTTGCTAGTTTGTAAAATTGATTTTAAATGGCCAAAGAATAATCCAGTCAAATTAGAGCAAGTGTAACTAACACTGGCCTAAATGCTGATATTTTTATGAAATGCTTACCAGCATCATTATATACCCTCTCTATGCTCGATGCTTATAGTTTCTCATTTTAGAATTGTCTTAAAGAATATTTGAGAGTGTGTGAAGTTTTAAATATTTTAAACCTTGTGGATGTCAAGGACCAGATTTAAAAAAATGTGTTTTTAAAAATTTTTTCAGTAATCTCTGCCCCCAAAATGGGGCTTGAACTCAACAACCCCGAGATTAAGAGTTGCATGCTCTACAGACTGAGCCAGCTATTTAGTGCCCCCCAAAATGTTTTTTAATAATGTAAGCTTATGAAAACTATAGGATGCTTCTTAAAATACACATTATGGTCTCCAAGTTCTATCTTGGTCAACAAGAATTTTATTGAGTCCTTACTTTATATAAAGTACTAATCTAGATGCAGTGATGATTTTTAAAACTGAGGATGTGTTTCCTAGTCTCTGGGAAGAATGCTTTTCTAAATTGGTTAATTTAATTTCCTTCAGTCATTTCAGTGCAGTTGAAGAAGCAGCTATTATGTGTCTTATGTGGGGGCAGATAGAAAAATGGAAGAGACAGGACTTAAAGTACATGGAACAATTAGAAAAAGCGTAGAGGCTGTGCTTTGGAGAGATTTCGTGTTGGAGACAAAACCCTGAAGTCGTCAGTCTTGTGCTTTAGGAAAGGATAGGATGTAGGTACGTAGGAAGGAGGGGAACGGCTATGTCTAGAAGGCGATCCAGCGTGGATTTGGGTTGATTAGGACAGCTTTTTAGGAAAGAAGTACATTTTCATCTGGGATTGGAGGGTAGATAAAAGAAAAAACCTAGAGCCTGAATTATATTGATGTGAATTTGAGAAAACTCCTAACAGGTGGCACCATCTTTCTGAGAAGTAAAATATATATACTGAAAGTGGTCTGGTCGTAGGAATTTCAGAGGCAAGAAGAAGTCTGGCAGACTAGAATGGTTGGGATCCAAAGGATAGTTTTGTAAGGTTGGAGGTTGAATGGTCTGTATCCTTGCAAGCAGTTGTGGGCCTGCTGTGTGTAGAGCACCACAGAGGATGAACTTTAAGCAGGAAAGACCGTTTTAGAACTCTGGAAACTTAAATTCCATCTTCAAAAGGGAGGATAGAATTTATAGTGTTCACATTTTCTGTATTTCCCTATTCCTTTGCATGTAGGAGCTGGAGAGGGGAAAGGAAACAGGAAATGTTTCAAGGTTGGGGACTGATTCAGGAGCATTATATAAGGTCAGGGGAGTGGGAAACTAACCGAGAGTCAGTTTTTCATCTGTAAAGTGGGAAAAAATGGCACCTAATTTATGAAGTTCTATGAACCTTGAATGAGGGAAGATAAAGTCCTTCCCAGGTACATATTGAGTACCCAAGAATTGTTAGCCAGTGTTACTAAGACAGGAACACTGAAGGAATCCCAATGGTCAACAAATAATTACAATTCGGTGAGAGAAGTGTTGTGGGGAAAAAAAGTGTTGTGAAAGAACCCTGCCCAGAATGCTTAAGGAACGGAGTGACTAATGCTGAATAGGAAAGTTGGAAATAGTGGGAAAGGAGTAAATCTGGGTGTTGAAGGGTGAGTAGAAGTTTGCTGCCACTATGTTAATAGAGATTATGCAGACCTTAAAAAAATCACATCAGATCCCGATCATAATGGCCTAACACAGCTGCATAAAGATAGACTTCAGTGTGGCATGGGATCCAAAAACATAGGGAGTGGGAAAGAAAAAATTTAATGGAATAAACTTTAAAAAGGATTTAAATGCAATAAATGGGGCAGTGTGAGTGTACTTTGAAAGGGCTTTATGGAAGGAGGTAAGACTTGAGGTTATAGAATCTTGAAATTTGTAAACCTGGAAGTAACCCTAGACTAAATCTATCCAGCCATTTCAGTGAGATAAGGGAACTGAAACCAAAAAGATGTTCACATCTGTCTACTGTGCTATTTCTGGTAAAATAAGGCATACGCAGGTAGAAAAGAACAGTTTTTTTTTTCCTGACAGATCCACAAGAAGGAGTTAAAAGTGGAAAGGAAGAAAGTTGAATAAAAATACATTTCTAAAGCTGACTCCCAGCACCAGCATTGAAAACAAAACAAAGCAGGTGGAATGAGGCTGTGATACAATTATAGAAGTATAATCTATACTGACTTGAGCAGCATCTATTGCTTATTGTCACCCTTGGCTGCGGCTGATCACGCATCCCAGAGCCAGCACATGTGTGTTGTGGGAAGAAAGCTGAATTTATCAGAAACATGGATATTTTGGGCAAAGTTTGAATTCTAGAGACTTATTTTTGAAGGAAGTTTTATTAGTCTTCCTTCCATTATAAAGCTATTTCATGCTCACTGTAGTGAATTGGAAAACATTCCCTCTTTTGAGCCCACTAGATGGTAAGTTACCAGAGTTCGTAGTTCACCTTCCCTGGTGCCTGCATGGTGCTTTATACATAGCAGGTTCACAGTTGTTGGGAGGATAAATAACCTCCAAATCATTTCTTCCAAAACGTATGGAGGAAATTCTTTAATCATTATGGTTTTTGGGTTTTACAACATTGTGACTGATTTAAATACAATTTTATAAACTGGTTTTTCATGTATTATAAACATTTTTTTTCCCTAATCTGAACTCAGCATAAACATTTTAGTGGCTATGTGCCCATTGAATGGATGAAAGCATTTAGTTAAATGTTCCTCTGTTGTTGTAAATGACATTGTTAAATCACATAAGGTAATATTGGCAACCACAGTAATTACTGTTTTACCTTTCTCTAGTCTCAAGAAGTACACATTTTTTAAAATATGACCGCCAACTGTCTTAAAGAATTACCACCCTCCATTTGCCACCGTCTTTCCCCAGTCCTCATTAATAAGAAGCAAGTGTGAGATTTAGTGAAAGGAGTGGTGGTATTTTGCACTTTTTACAAATCTCCTAAATTTACAAATCTCCAAATATCCTTAGATAATTGATAGCTGGGTTTTCTTACCTGCTATTCAGTACAGATTCTGTCTTTTTTTTTTTTTAAAGATTTTATTTATTTATTTGAGAGAGCGAGAATGAGAGAGAGAGAGAGAGAGAGAGCACATGAGAGGGGGGAGGGTCAGAGGGAGAAGCAGACTCCCTGCTGAGCAGGGAGCCTGATGCGGGACTGGATCCCAGGACTCCAGGATCATGACCTGAGCCGAAGGCAGTCGCTTAACCAACTGAGCCACCCAGGCGCCCCCAGATTCTGTGTCTTTTGATACGTTGTTTTGAAATATCTGAAGAAAATTGAGTCTCACACAGGATATGTAGTGAATTATTTAGTAGAATGTTCCTTAATGTGGGTCTCATGGTTTCTCATGGTTAGATTGAGGTCATGCATTTTTGGCGATAATATCACAGAAGTGATGTGTCCTTGTCAGTGCATCATATCAAAAGGTACATAATGTCAATGTATCTTATTACTGGTGATGTTAACCTTGATTGTTTGGTTAAGGTGAGGTCTGTCTGGTTTCTCCACTGTAACATAGTTACAAATCTTTTTTTCTTCTGGTGTTGAGAACTTCTAAGATTTACTTTCTTAGCGACTTTCAAATAACTATACAATAGAATGTTGTTACCTATAGTCCCCATGCTGTACATTACATTCCCAGAACTTACTTATCTTGTAACTGAAAGTTTGTAGCTTTTGACTTTGTTCACCCTCCCACACCCACCTCTGCCAGCCGCCCCCTGTCTGTTCTCTGTTTCTGTGAGCTTGGTTTTTTTAGGTTCCACATGTAAGCGAGATCATATAGTATTTGTTTTTGACTTATTCCACAAAGCACAGTGCCTTCAGGGTCCATCCATGTTGCAAGTGGCAGGTTTCCCTTTTCTTCGGCTGAATAATATTCCTCTGTGTGTGTGTCACATTTTCTTTATCCATTCATCCATCTGATGGACACTTAGGTTGTTCTCATGTCTTGGCTGCTGTAAATAATGCTGCAGTGAATATGGACATGCAGATACCTATTTGAGATATGATTTTGTTTCCTTGGGATATATACCTAGAAGTGGGATTGATAGATCATATGGCAGTTCTATTTTTAATTTTTTGAGAAACCACCATACTGTTTTCCATAGTGGCTGAACCAATTTACATTCTCAGCAGCAGCATACGAAGGTTCCATTTTTTCCACATCCAACACTTTTAATCTCTTGTCATTTTATTTTTATTTATTTATTTTTAAAGATTTTATTTATTTATTTGACAGAGAGACACAGTGAGAGAGGGAACACAAGCAGGGGGAGTGGGAGAGGGGGAAGCACACTTCCTGCTGAGCAGGGAGCCCGATGTGGCGCTCCATCCCAGGACCCCAGGATCATGACCTGAGCCGAAGGCAGACGCTTAACGACTGAGCCACCCAGGCACTCTTCTCTTGTCATTTTAATGATAGCCATTCTAACGTTGTGAGGTGATAGCTCATTGTGGTTTTGATTTGTATTTCTCTGACAGTTAATGATGTTGAGCATCTTTTCATGTACCTGTTTGTCATTTATAGGTCATTTTTGAAAACATGTTTCTTCTTCTTTGGTTCTTCTACCAATTTTTTTTTTTTTAGATTATTTATTTGAGAGAGAGCGCATAAGCAGGGGGTGTAGGGGCAGAAGAAGAGGGAGAAGCAGACTCCCCACTAAGCAGGGAATCCATTACAGGGCTCGATCCCAGGACCTCAGGATCATGACCTGAGCCGAAGGTAGACGCCCAACTGATTGAGTCACTCAGGTGCCCCTCTTCTGCCCATTTTTAAATCAGATCGGTTTTCTTTCTGTTTTTGTTGAATTGTATGAGTTCCTTGTATATTTGGAATATTATCCTTATCAAACATACAATTTGCAAATATTTTCTCCCATTTGGTAGGTTGCTTTTTCATTTTATTGATGGTTTTCTTTGCTGTGTGCAGGAGCTTTTTTAGTTTGATTCAGTCCAACTTTGTATCTATCTATCTATCTATCTATCTATCTATCTATCTATCTATCTAGCAAGCTCTACACCCAATGTGGGGCTTGAACTCCTGACCCTGAGATCAAGAGTCGCATGCTCTACCGGCTGAGCCCGCCAGGTGCCCCTGTTGCCTTTGCTTTAGTGTCAAATTAAAAAATCATTGCCAAGACTGATGTTAAGGAGCTTACCCCCCGTGTTTTCTTCTGGGAGTTTTCTGATTTCAGGTCTCACATTAAAGTCTTTAGTTCATTTTGAGTTGATTTTTGTGTCTGATGTAAGGAGTGGCACAGTTTCATTCTTTTGCATGGTGCTGTACAAGTTTTTCCAGCACCATTTATTGAAGAGACTGTCCTTTCCCTGTTAACAGATTTTTGGCTCCTTTGTCATAAATTAACTGACCATAAATGCGTGGGTTCACTTCTGGGCTCTCTGTTCTGTCCTGTTGATCTGTGTGTCTGTTTTGAGGCCAGTACCATACTGTCTTGATTACTGTAGCTTGGTAATATAGTTTGGAATTGGAAGCATGATTTGTTCTTCTTAAGATTGCTTTGGCTCTTCAGGGTCTTTTGTGGTTCCATACAGATTTTAAGAGTGTTGTTTTATTTTTGTGAAAAGTGTCAGTTGGAATATTGGTAGGGATTGCATTGAATTTGTAGATTGCTTGGGTAGTATGGAACGTTTTAACAATATTAATCTTCCATCCATGACCATGGAATAACTGTCCATTTATTTGTGTCTTCAGTTTCTTTCATGTCTTAAAATTTTCAGTGTACATATCTTTTACCTCCTTACTTAAATTTATTCCCAGGTATTTTATTCTTTTTGATGCATTTGGAAATGGGATTTTTTTTTCTTAATTTCTTTTTCTGATAGTTTATTGTTAGTGTACAGAAATGCAACTGATATTTTTGTATATGGGGTTTGTATCCTGCAACTTGGTGGAATCTTTAGGGTTTTCTTGTATATAAGATCATGTTACCTGCAAATAGTCAAAAGTTTTACTCTTTCCTTTCCAACTTGGATGCCTTTTATTTCTTTTTCTTGCCTAGATGCTTTGGCTAGGATTTCCAGTACTGTGTTGAATAAAAGTAGCGAGAGTGGACATCTTTGTTCTGTTCCTAATTTTGGAGGAATAGCTTTCAGTTTTTCACCTTTGAGTATGATGTTAGCTGTGGGCTTGTCATATATGGACTTTATTATGTTGAGGTACATCCTCTTTTTACCCACTCTGTTGAGAGTTTTGTTTTGCTTTTTTAAGATTTTATTTATTCATTTGAGACACAGAGATAGAGAGAGAGAGCATGAGGAGGGGGAGAGGCAGAGGGAGAGGGAGAAGCAGGCTCCCTGCTGAGCCAGGAGCCACGCTGGATCCCAGGACCCTGGGATCATGACCTGAGCCAAAGGCTGTGGCTTAATTAACCCTCTGAGCCACCCAGGCATTCCCTGTTGAGAGTTTTTATTATAAATTGATGTTTAATTTTGTCATGTGCTTTTTCTGTATCTACTGAGATGATTACATGATTCTTATTTTTTATTTTGTTAATGTGTAGTATATTACATTGATATATGGATGTTGAACTATCTTCTCATCTCTGGAATAAATCCCACTTGATCATGGTGTATAAAATATTCTTTTTTTTATAACTTTAAATGATTAGTCTCGGAATGATACCTCAGTAATAATAGAAAATACTTTCTTGTTGGGGGAGCATCTGGCTGGCTCAGTCAGTAGAGCATGTGACTCTTGATCTCAGGGTCTCGAGTTCGAGCCCCATGTTGGGTGTAGAGATTACTTAAGGAAATTAAAAAAAACTCTGAAGCTCAAGAAAGAGAATACCTTGTTGGGGCACCTCTCTGGCTCACTCAGTAGAGCATGCGACTCTTCATCTCAGGGTTGTGAGTTTGAGCCATACGTTGGGTGTAGAGATTACTTAAAAATTAAAAATAAAAAAAAAAATAGCTAGTGGCATAAGACATAATAAGGTAAATTCTTAACATCTATAAAGCTAAGGGTAAGAGGGCTTCCATCATATTTTTGTTTCTTATTTTCAGTTTCATCCAGTTTCCTTGGAGTAGACTCCTCCCTTTCATGACTCCGACAACTCACTGATGTGGTCAGTTTCATCATTTTCAGCATCTTTAGACATGGATGGTGCAACTGTGGGTTGAGAAATCAAATCTCCTAATCTTTCCTTTTTAAAGAAATGATCCATCCTTAAATATAAAAAAGTTATACATTTTCTTTTATTTGAGAATAAAATATTGTTAAAGTCGTAAAATGTTGTTAAAGTAACAGTTTTAGAAACAATTTAAAAATTTTGAAAAGTACTATTGTAAAACAAGACCACAAAATGTACTGCTTATGTTTTTGTGGAGGCATAAGCAAAGCTTCAGAATTTGTAATTAATGATATGTAGGGCAATATTCAGGTTACAGGAATTTATAGCAGGTGTAAATGATAATAGCTGGTAAGAGCACAGAATGGAGATCAAACTGAGTTAGTCTCTGAAAAACATATGTGTACCCTAAAGCTGTTGTTATCTTAGAAAATTCTAGATAACACAAGACTATACAAGCACACATTCCATTAACGGTCGGAGTGATGGCATCATTACCTGTCACGTAGCCTCTGGAAAACTCCACTGTACATGCAGGAGGGAATAGGAGTGGAAAGGGCAGATAACATCTTAGTATTAATATGAAAATAGTATTGGCCCTCAGGGGCCTGTGGTGCCCCAGGAATCTTTGAGAACTGTTGTTTCTAAGTGATTCTGACTGCAGCCTGATGTGAAACTCTGGTGGAAGGGCATTGTTATTAGTCAGGTGCTTCTTGTGCCAGGTACTGTGTTAGGAACTTTACAAGATACAACCTCATTTAGTCAAGGTCTTTGTAATGGTGGCACGGAAGTGATAACGAGGTCAAAATCGGGCTATATATGAAGGTAGGATTTTGTTGATTCGTCTAGTGTAAGATGTGAGTCAGGTCAAGGGTGGCCTTAAGGGTTTTGACCAGAGTAACTGGAAGGATAGAGCTGCCATTTCCCTGGGATGAAGAAAAGTACTGAAGGGCAGGTTTGGGATAGGGAAAATATCAATTGTATATAGAAAATGGCATTCAGGGGAGAGGAATGGGCTGGAGGTATAAATTTGGAAGTTGTCAGCCTATCAGTATTTTAAGACATAATCCTGGACAGAATCACAAAGAGAATGAGTAGGTATAGAAGAGAAGGCACCTTGAGGACTAAGCCCTGCAACACTGCATGATTTAGAGGTCGAGCAGATAAGCAAAGAGTAGCAAGCAAGGGAGCAAGAAAATCAGAAGATATGTATTCTGGATGCCAAGGAAGGGTTAATTCACCACAGAATGGATGTTACCATGACAAGGGCTACTGATGGGTCAAGTGGATGAAGACTGAGTTGACCATTAGATGGAGCAACAAGAAGGTAATTGGTGACTTTGATAAGGGGGAGAAATTCTGTTTGCAGTGAGTTCAGGACTGAGTGGGAACAGAAGAATATGTATCTGTAGTTATAGACAATTTTACTGAATAATTTTGCTATAAAGAAGAACATAGAAGGGGGTTTGGAGTGATGGTTTTGTCAGGAGAGGGTTTTGTTTTCTCTCTTCTTTTCTTTTTTCCCAAAGATTTTTATTTATTTATTTGACAGAGAGAGACACAGCGAGAGAGGAAACACAAGCAGGGGGAGTGGGAGAGGGAGAAGCAGGCTTCCCGCTGAGCAGGGAGCCCGATGCGGGGCTCGATCCCAAGACCGTGGGATCATGACCTGAGCCGAAGGCAGACGCTTAATGACTGAGCCACCCAGGCGCCCTGTTTTATCTCTTCTTAAGAAGGGGGAAATACAGCATGTTTTATGCTGATGGAAATGATCTGATCTGGTAAAGAGGTAAAATGTTATGACGCAGAAGAGAGAGGGGGAGAATTGCTGGAGCAGTGTCTTTAAGTAGGACAGAGAGAAGATCTTGTGCACAAATGGAGAGGTTGGTTTTCACTGGGAGCACAGATAGTGCCTCTGTAGGACTGAAATGAGAGGTAGGGTTTATGGGCATGGATGCAGGTAGGTAGATAGATGTAGAGATGGAAACGTGGATATTCTTCTTAGATTGAATCTATATTCTCAGCAAAACAAAAACCAAGAGAGTGAGGCAATTTAGGGTAATATGAAATGGCAAAGAAGCCACAGAAGGACAGTCGGGGGTATAACAAGAAATAGGCTACGTGTGGATTTCACATCTGATTATCTCAAGTGAATTCTAGGATTAACTGTTACAGAGCTTCCATTTTGGCTGCTTGGTCTCACTAAAGGAGATATACTTACATTTCTTTAAGTTTCTTATATCTTACCCTTCATATCAAGGAGTATTTCTAAATGTACTAGCTGATTAGTGTATGATATTTTGTGTCCAAAGGATTAGCTTTTGCAATCAAGTTGTACCTTAGAATTATCCTTGTTTTAATGGTCATATTATACTTCACAGTTCTTGTAAATAATATACAAAGGTGTTAGAAAACTTTATTAACTGGAAAGCAAAAGGGCAAAAACAGTTGATTACATCAAGTCTGTTTTATATGCTGATAACACTAGTGAAAACAATAGCCATTAGTTACATAAAATGTGTTTTTAAACTTTGATACTGGATGCAGATCTGTAAAACCAATGGCTAGTTGCTTTCTAGTGAAGAAGGAAAGCAAATCCATGGATCACATTTTTGTCAAGTCATCCATTCCTAGAACTGTTTAAGGACTTTGCCTAATCAGAGTGATTTATTATATATTTGAGAGTATATTGCTTAATAGTTACTCTTTTGTGTGAAACCCAGATTCATTTTCATTATTGAAGTATATAATCAAAGCCCTTAAACAGTTAACTTTAGGAGAAGCAACAGAACAAAAACCAACCCTGCATCATTCATGCTTTTGCAATTCTTTCTTTCCTCTTGATCTTAGTGTGTCATATGTATATCGTAATGTTTTTTGTATTTGCAAATTATGCTCTAAACTGGTGTTATTTTGTGTATATATTTGAAAAGACAACACATAGGTGACTAGCTGTTTTCTCACTGTGATGTAGAGAGACTTTGTTGCTATGTGGCCAGCTCCAGGATTTATGGACACCTCTTACTGGTCGCACGGCCTTTCTGAAGTGGTCAGGCAGATCAGCTGTCGCCTTTCTCTCCCTGCATGTCACAAGTCTTATGCTGCTGTAAGTTGGGTTTCAGTGCCCTTAAGTGTTTCTTTTGCATCCTGGATTAACGATGCAGGAGTTTCTCGAGAATGGTAATTGCCCGGGTTGTGTACAGGAAGATGACAGCCTATGCTGCAGAATTAGCACTATATTGTGGACTCATAGTCATCGTGAAGATTGCTGGGTGTATTAGACTTATTCGGAAAGATTACCTGTACAGGCAAAGCTTCTCACTGAGAGTACGGAAGAACTCGAAGTTGTCACCTGACTCCACCTGTAGGCAATAAGCTGAAAGATAAAGTAGAAGACTGATCAAAAAATCTATACATGGGGCGCCTGGCTGGCTCAGTCGGAGTGTGTGACTCTTGATCTCAGGGTTATGAGTTCAAGCCCCATGTTGGGCATAGAGCCTCCTTTATTTTTTTTTTAAGATTTATTTATGTATTTTAGAAGAAAGAGAGAGGAGCGGGGGAGAGGGAGAGGGTAAGAGGGAGAGAAGCAGACTCCCTGCTGACCACAGAGCCCAATGCGGTTCTCCATCCCAGGACCCTGAGATCATGACCTGAGCCGAAATCAAGAGTCAGACACTTAACCAGCTGAGCCACCCAGGCAACCCCCCCCTTAAGATCTATTTATAAGCCTACTTAAAAAAAAAATCTATACACGTTTTAACAGATTGGCAGTCAAGTTGTACAATGAATGTGACATCAAGTTAGTTCTGTGGAACGATAGACATGAACAACTTTCTTAAGGGCCCTGATACTGGAGGCTGGCACAGGCAAACTGAATGGCTTATTTAAACGTTTGGTCAGTGCCACCTAGGAGCCATACATATGATTAATTGATAATATAGGGTACTGCTTTAGGACTTCTCCTAGTAACCACCAGGTGAAGAGCCACACTTCTTTTTTTTTTTTTTTAAGATTTTATTTATTTATTTGAGAGAGAGAGAATGAGAGATAGAGAGCACGAGAGGGAAGAGGGTCAGAGGGAGAAGCAGACTCCCCGCTGAGCAGGGAGCCTGATGCGGGACTCGATCCCTGGACTCCAGGATCATGACCTGAGCTGAAGGCAGTCGCTTAACCAACTGAGCCACCCAGGCGCCCAAGAGCCACACTTCTTAAAGAAAAAAACAGAAGAGGGATTATTCAAAAGTGGTCTGGTATATGTAACCAACTTAACCTCCAGTAAACACCAGAATGGGACTAATGTTAGCAGGGGGGATTAGTGAAATACAAGGGCAAACATCTGATCCTAGTGACAATCAGGTCAGGTCTTTCCTTAACAATAGGCTCCCACTGTGAAATTGAAATGCAGCCTTTCCTGCAGGTAGAGAATGGTCTAGTTTACAGAAGGTCTGTCCTTTAGCCCTGGTTTTGTTTTTTGTTTTTTGTTTTTTTTAAAGATTTATTTATTTATTTGAGAGAGCGAGAATGAGAGAGAGAGTACACGAGAGGGGTGAGGGCCAGAGGGAGAAGCAGGCTCCTCGCCGAGCAGGGAGCCCGATGTGGGACTCGGCAGGGAGCCTGATGTGGGACTCGATCCCGGGACTCCGGGATCATGACCTAAGCCGAAGGCAGTTGCTTAACCAACTGAGCCACCCAGGGGCCCAGCCCTGGTTTTGTAATTAGCAAATAATAAAGCAGTCTTAAGAACTCTCCTTATTAGATTAGAATTTCTGTTAAACCATTTTACTGAATTTACCAAAAAAGTTTCTAAAAATGAATGAAAATCTTTTAATGCCCTTATTCAGCTTTTGAGTAGATATTCTTATAAGTTTAGCAGTTGCTTGACATTTATGAAGAGTAGTTGCCCCAAATTTTTAAAAAAGAATTTTAAAGTTTGCTTACTTTCTTGCTCTGTGTTGGGGTCAGTTTTGTGTTTAAAAATATGGTTTAGGGATGCCTGGGTGGCTCAGTCGGTTAAGCGTCTGCCTTTGGCTCAGGTCATGATCCCAGGGTCCTGGGATTGAGTCCCGCGTCAAGCTCCTTGCTCAGTGAGGAGACTGCTTCTCCCTCTCCCTCTGCCTGCCGCTCCCCCTGCTGTGTTCCCTCTCTCTCTCTGACAAATAAATAAATAAAATCTTTTAAAAAATTAATAAAAATAAAAGTATTAGTAGGATCTCCCCCCCTTTTTTTTAAGGAGGACCTTCTTAATTCAGACTTATTTGCCAATAAAAATGCCAGTTAGTAGTCTGAACTACATACAGGCATATCTCATTCTATTGTGTTTTGTAGATACTGTGTTGTGTTGTGTTGTGTTTTGTTTTTTTACCAATTGAAGGTTTGTGGCAACCCTGCATCAAGCAGGTGATTGGTACTATTTTTCCAACAGCATTTGCTCACTTCATGTCTTCATGTCACATTTTGATAATTCTTGCAGTATTTCAAACTTTTCCATTATTATATTTGCTGGTGTGATCTATGATCAGTGATTACAGCTTGTGGAAAGTTCAGATGATGGTTAGCATTTTTAGCACTAAAGTATTTTTAAATTAAGGTATGTATGGGGCACGTGGGTGGCTCAGTCAGTTAAGCATCTGCCTTCAGCTCAGGTCATGATCCCCGGGTCCTGGGATCAAGTCCCAAGTTGGGCTCCCTGCTCAGCGGGGAGTCTCCTTCTCCCTCTCCCTCTGCCCCTCCCCCCACTCATGTCCCTCTCTCTCTCTCTCAAATAAAATCTTTTTTAAAAAATTAAGATATGTACATTTTTTTAAATTCTTTTTTTAAAATATTTATTCATGAGAGACAGAGGGAGAGAGAGAGGGAGAGAGAGAGAGAGAGAAGCAGAGGGAGAAGCAGGCTCCCAAGGAGCAGGGAGCCCGATGGCGGGACTCGATACCAGGGCCCTGGGATCATGACCTGAGCCGCAGACGCTTAACCATCTGAGCCACCCAGGCGCCCAAGATATGTACATTTTTTAGAGATAATACTATCGCATACTTAATCGACTCCAGTATAGTATAAACATAGCTTTTTTTTTTTTAAGATTTATTTATTTATTTGAGATAGAATGAGAGAGTGCATGTGCATGGGGGTAGAGGCAGAGAGAGAGGAAGAGGGAGAGAAGCAGGCTCCCTGCTGAGCATGGAGCCTGAAGCTGGCCTTGATCTCACAACCCTGAGATCATGACCTGAGCCAAAATCAAGAGTTGGACGCTTAACCGACTGAGCCACCCAGGCGCCCCTAATCATAGCTTTTATATGCACTGGGAAACCAAAAAACTCATTTGACTCACTTTATGGAAATACTCGTTTTGTTTCCGCGGTCTGGAAACCAAACCCTTGATATCTCAGAGATATGCCTGTGTTGTGGAGCTTTCTTGATTCATAGATACATACATGCATAGCATTTGAATATTTCCTAGTGAATGAAGGTCCTCGCTAGCTAGCTGTAATTGACGAGTGATTAGTAGTTAACATGGATTATTTTCATATGAGCAAGTGCTTGAGGGTGTTTAAATTCTTTTTGGACCCTACTATTGATTTACTTAGCAGGTCATAGAATAAAAGTTAAATTTGTAATCAGCTCCTGTTATAAATTTGGATTAATGATATCTGAATTAATTGGTGAAGTCTGTTCCACATGCTTCATGAAGTTTTTTGTTTAAAAGATATTTTGATAACTTAGTCTCCTGGCTGGCCATTCATTTCTTAGGTCCTAATAGCACTGTAGTTCTAAGAAGTACTGAAATTACAAGATGTCACTGTCTAGTTACGTGAATTGTTATACTAAATGTTAACATGTTAAAATAATCAGAATTATTTGAATCTGATTTAATTTCTAGTTTCTTCTGCTTTCTGCCTGTCTACCTAGGAGTTTTGATAAAATAAAAAGATAAACCCTTTTAATGTCAGTTTACCACAAAGTACAAATTAAATGGTACTGTGATGATGGCTGGAATACATTGCAGAAGGAATGTTAGTGGTGTTCACAAGAGAAGCAGAATGAAGTCCTGGGGCCTCTGCTGAAGCATTCCTAATAGAAATCTGCCTGCCGGCCATCTGGAGCAGAACGTGAAGGGAAGTTCCTGGGGTCTGAGAGGGAATTTATCCCCACGTGTCCTCCAGTCCTTTGATCTCAATTTTGGGGAGGGAGGAGGAGAAGCAACTATAAAGAAGAGTGGAAAGAGACCAGGCTGTGGATTTATGTGGTTATTTTTGGTGGGTAATCATGATATTTGCATTACAGGAATGTTAAGAACTCCAGTATCTCAAAGGAAAGACTCTGCAAAGGGAATAAATAAGAATGACTTCTCTGTAGCCACTTGAGGGAAACAGACCAAAAGAGCAAATTTTTAAAAAACTTTAGAATGTGTTTTGTTATGGGAAGTTTGAAAGCGTTCCCTTGATAGTCTTGGGTGGTAAAATAGATCATTCACCAACTACCTTTAAAGCACTGGCTGTCTGCCAAGTCCTGTGCTAGATGCTTGGTGTTCACCGTTAAGCAAAAATACAGACTCTGCTCTTTGAACTTTAGAGTTAATCACGCTCAGAAATGTTTGATTGCAAACTGAAGTGACGTTGTCTAGGAAAAGAATGTCAGTCAAGTGATGCATTTGGCAGAAAACCTTGATATGGACATGGTGGGCAGGGGTGTATTAGGGAAGGCTGCCCTGATCTCTGAAGAATGAGTAGGAGTTAACTAGGCATTGGGAAGGGCATTTCAGATTGAGGGAACAACATATACAAACACTCTGTATCAAGAGGGAGTGGAGTGTTTAAAGAATTGCAATTAGGCCAGTGGTGCAGAGGTACAGCCTGAGGTGAGGTCAGTGGGGCCAGACTATAGAGGTCCTTGTCAGCCGTGGTCTTTGGCATTGGGTCTTTGTTTCTTTGCTTCTTGGTTATTTATTTTTTAACTTTTTTATTGTGGAAAGTTTCAAACTCTCTTCTGAGAGTTTGAAGAGAGACTAGTATAATACACTCAGTGTACTTGTCTAGCTTTAATCAGCCCTTGGCCAATCTTGTTTCATTTACATTTTCACCCATCTGATTATAGTTGTGATTCTTAAAGTATTGGGAGTCATTTGAAGAGGTTGTTTTTGTTTTTGTTTTTTTAAGATTTCATCCATTTATTTGACAGAGACAGCGAGTGAGCACAAGCGGGGAGCAGGAGAGGGAGAAGTGGGCTCACAGGGCAATGGCAGAATCAGGGTTGGGCTTTGATCTGGTAGTTATTTTCATTGTGAAGACGATTGTGGAGGCAGGAATAATTTTTCTGGCATTTTAAAAGACTGGTAGCTAAACTAATTTTGAACTGGACATGTGAGCGTTGTAAATGTGCAATTACTAAAAATACTTGCTGATCAGAACTCTCACCTAGCCATGTTTAATACATCTATTTTGGGCCCTCTTTTCCCACTGCCAAGACTCCCTAATCTCCCACGACTGCTGAGTTTGCTTCTTACCCTTAAATGACAAGCCTGCTTCCCTCACTCCTTTTAATGGGCAAGGATAAAAACAGTTATTTTTCAGTGCTGTGGGTGGATGAGGAGTTCAGTCTGCTCTTTGTGTTTTTCTGTCTCTGGTTATTTGCAACTTTTGCTGCTCTGTCTTGCATAGCTACCTTCCTCTAGTGGAAGTGATGAAACGCTAGTACTTGTTAACTTGCAGAAGAACCCAAGTAACCCTTTATCCTTGTTAAGGTGAGTATGTGGATCTGGAATACTCCCAGGCTCTGCTGGCTTAGAACAGAATGAACCTTGGTAGGCTGCTGGCATGTCATGCAGCCACATAGTTCATAAACCAGCTGCAAACGTCTGTCAGCTTTTGGTTCCTCAGAAAAATGAAGAGGAAGATGATATTCTTGCTGGTATTCTTTGAGTATTGTGATTAATCATTATCATATACTGAGCATGTTTTGCAAATGGAGACCATGTGCTATAGAACCAAAGCTACAAGCGTAATTTGCTCTTTATACAGGCACAGACTCCCAGGATTCTCATTACGAGTGTTCGCAAATGGTGGGTAGTGCTACAGCATCCTGCCGGAGTCGGTGTGGTGGAAAGAACATGGTGTTAGAGTCAGGCGTGCAGTTCAGGTCTGAGTTACCCTCCTTAAACCACAGTTTCTTCATGTGTAAAACAGAAGTACATCCACTAACAGCATCTAATTCCTAGAGTTATTAAGAGAATTAAATAAGATTATATTTATATGCACAGCATTTAGGACATTTTAAATTGCTCTAGACATATCAGTTACAACTGTTACTAATAATTGTTTAAGCTTAGATTGAACCTTTACTGATCCTTTAAAGTAATCTAGCAATTGTGTTTTAAAATATATCCAGTACCTTTAAAAAACATTTTATACCTTTTTAATAGACTATTTTTATAGAGCAGTTTTAGGTTCACAACAAAATCGAGTGGCAAGTGCAGAAAGTGCCTTTATGCCCTCTGCCCCCACATATTTAAACCTTCCCCAATGTCAGCACCCCCCACCCGAGTGGTACGTGTGTTAGTCAGTGATCCAACATTGACACATCATTAGCACCCAAAATCCATACTTTATAGTAGGGTTCGCTCTTGGTCTTGTACATTCTGTGGATTTTGACAAATATATAATGACATGTATCACCATTATAGTATCATACAGAATAGTTTCCCTGCCCTAAAAGTCCTCTGTGCTCTTGCTGTTCATTCTTCCCTGCCCCCACCCCCTGGCAACAGTTCATCTTTTTATTGTCTCCATAGTTTTGCCTTTTCCAGTATGTCATATAGTTGGAATCATACAGTATGTAGCCTTTTCAGATTGGCTTCTTTCACTTAGCAATATGTTATGCCTTTTCATGGTTTGATAGCTCATTTCTTTTTAGTGCTGAATAACATTCCACTGTCTGCATGTACCACGGTTTGTTTACCCATTCACCTATTGAAGGACACCTTGATTGCTTCCACGTTTTGGTAATCATGAGTAAAGCTGTTGTAAATGTTTGTGTGCAGGTTTTTGTGTGGTCATGTTTTCAACTCCTCTGGGTGAATATGAAGGAGCACAATTGCTGAATTGTATGGTAAGAGGGAGTTTAATTTTGTAAGAAAGCACCAAATTGTCTTCCAAAGTGGCTTATACCATTTTGCATTCCCATCAACAGTGAGAGAGTTCCTCTTGCTCCAGCTCCTTCCCAGCATTTGGTGTCAGTGTTGTGTATTCTGACATCAAGTGGATTTTGGCCATTCCCATAGGTGTGTAGTGGTAGCTCATTGTTGTTTTAATTTGCAATTCCCTATTGACATAGAGGGTTGAGCATCTTTTCATATGTTTAGTTGCCATCTGTATATCTTCTTTGGTGAGGTGTCTGTTAGGTCTTTTACCCATTTTTCTTTTTTTTTTAGATTTTATTTTTAAGTAGTCTCTACACCCATCATGGGGCTTGAATTTATAACCCCGAGATCAAGAGTCTCATGCTCTACTGGCTGAGCTAGCCAGGCACTCCTCTTTTTACCCATTTTAAAACCAGGTTACTTATTTTCTTCTTGCGAGTTTTAAGAGTTCTTTTGGATGAGTCCTTTATCAGATATGGCTTTTGTAAATGTTTTCTCCCAGTCTGTGACTTGTTTTCTCATTCTCTTGATATTCAGTATATTTTTACTTACTTTCTGGGAGAAAAAGTCTACTTATTTGAGTTTTCTGTGAGGTGAGGGGAGGAGGAGGAAATAGAAGTTTATATTTCCCATTCTTTAGCATTCTATTTCCTTCAGAATTTAGGTAATTATTGGGACATTCTTAAAAGTAGTTTTTACACTTTATACCCAGTAGGATAGCTATAATTTTTAAAATGGAAAATAACAAGTTAGGATGTGGAGAAATTGGAAACCTCTACAGTGCTGGTAGAAATGTAAAATCGGTCAGTCACTGTGGAAACAGTTTGGTGAGTCCTTAAAAAGTCAAATGTATGAATTATATTTGACTCAGCAATTCCATTCCTAGATACCTGAAAGAATTGAAAACAGGTACTCAAACAAATATTTGTACACAAATGTTCAGCACTATTCATGATTGCCAGAGATAAAAACAGCCAGATGTTTATCAATGAATGGATAAACAAATTGTAGTATATACATATAATGGACTAGTATTCCCCATAAAAAAGAGTGAAGTTGTGATCCATGCTGATACAGTGTGGATGAACCTCAGAAACATACTAAGTGAAAGAAGCCAGACTTTTTGGTCACATACGATTCCATTTATATAAAATATGCAAATAGGTAAATCTGTAGATCCAGAAAGCAAGATCTAAGGTCCTGGATAAGGAATAACTGCTTAATGGGTATGAGATTTTATTTTGGGGTGATAAAGATTTTGGAATTAGAAAGAGGTAGTAGTTTCATGACATGTGAATGTACTAAATGCCACTGACTTGTTCACTTTAAGATGGTTAATTTTAAGATGGTTAATTCACCTGGTTGGCTCAGTTGGAAGAGCATGTGACTCTATCTTATAGATGAGTTCAAACCCCATGTTGGGTGTAGAGATTACTTAAATAAATAAATAAAAACTTTAAAAAATTAAAAACTAAAAAAATTTTAAAAATTATGTTGTGTGTATTTCACCTCAGTTTTTTTTTTTCAGAAAAGCTAGTTTCAAGGGGTGCCTGAGTGGCTCAGTCAGTTAAGCTGCTGCCTTCGGCTCAGGTCATGATCTCGGAGTCCTGAGATTGAGCCCCACATTGGGCTCCTTGCTCAGCAGGGAGTCTGCTTCTCCCTCTTTCTCTCCCTCTTTCTCTCCCCCTGCTCGTGCTCTCTCTCAAATAAATAAAAGAAAAGAAAAAAGAAAAAGAAAAGAGATAGTTTTAAGCTTCCAGTAATTTTTAAAAAGTATTCTCAAAAGTTTTTCTTTTAGAGTGTTCTGTTATTAAATGGCAACGTATAATTCATTATAATTTCATGAATAAAAAGGCTTTGTTTTCTACATACTTCATTGGGTGGGTGTTGTGAGGGTATTTCATTCTCTAAATGCTTTGAAGTACAATTGAGAGACAAATTTAGGATCAAATTGTTGAAGTTAAAAGTTTTAGAGGCACTACAAAAATGTGGCCAAATTAATTGTTCAGGAATGATGCTTTTCCCAGGGTAGGGCAAAGTAATTTTTGTTTTGGTCTTTTAACAGTGGAAAAAAGGAATGTCAAGAACAATTTATAATTTTGGTTTTCTTTAAGAAAAAGATTTATGAGAGCTTGCATTAAAAATATATGAAACCGGGGTGCCTGGGTAGTTCAGTAGGTTAAGTGTCCAACTCTTGGTTTTGTCTCAGGTCATGATCTTGTGGTTATGGGTTCGAGCCCTGCATTGGGTTCCACACTCAGCAGAGAGTCTGTTTGAGATTCTCTCTCTCCCTCTCCCCTTGCTTGCGAGCACATGCTCTTGCTCGCTCGCTCTCTCTCTCTCAAATAAATAAATCTTTTAAAAAATATATGAAACAGGGCGCCTGGGTGGCTCAGATGGTTAAGTGTCTGCCTTTGGCTCAGGTCATGATCCCAGGGTCCTGGGATCGAGTCCCGCTTGGGAGCCTGCTTCTCCCTCTGCCTCTCTCTCTGTCTCTCTCTCTCTCTGTCTCTCATGAATAAATAAAAATTAAAAAAAAATTTAAAAATATATGAAACAGATCAGCTAAAAATTTTTTTTTTAAAGATTTTATTTATTTATTTGAGAGAGAGAGAGAAACAGACTCTCCGCTGAGCAGAGAGCCTGATGGGGGTGCATCCCAGGACCCTGAGATCGTGACCCAAGCTGAAGGCAGTCGCTTAACTGACTGAGCCATCCAGGCACCCCTAAAAATTTTTAAAAGATCAGTAGAAGAGATATCCCAAGAATGGGCAGTTGTCCACTAAATCTAGCTCTCTTATGGGTTAGCTAAAAAGAAAGAGGAAAATATGATAGGACTAATGGCTTTTTAGTGACTGATAAAGAGCAAATATAAGTTGGTCTAGAAATGGACTTTTCCATTAAAATGTAATGTAAAGATGCATTTATCGAGTAAATTCTCCTATTGGCAACATCTTTAAATGTGGTTTGTAGAGGATTCACAATTTTTCTTCATTTGGTCATTTTATAGCATTTAATGCGCTCTTAAAATTGGAAAAAAATTTTAAAGATTTTACTGATTGATTGAGAGAGTGTGTGTGTGTGTGTGAGTGAGTAGGGGGAGGAACAGAGGGAGAGGGAAGGAATCCTAGCCCAATACTGGGCTTGATCCCACGATCCCGAGATGATGGCCTGAGCTGAAACCAAGAGGCAGATACCCAACCAACTGAGCCACCCAGGTACCCCAAATTTAAATTTTTAAAAAAGTTTTTATTTAAGTAATCTCTACACCCAATGTGGGGCTGGAACTCATGACCCTGAGATCATGAGTTGCATGCTTTTCTGACTGAGCCAGCCAGGTGCCCCAAAATTAAGTTTATTTTTGAATAGACAGTACATTTACATGGTTTAAAACTCAAAAGCACAATTGGGATACAGTGAAAATTCCCTTTCCCATACTTGTCCCCCCAGTTACCCAGTTTCCTTCCCCACAGACAAGCAGTGTTACCAGTTTCATATGATTCCTATAATAGATGTTTGACTACATAAGATTCATTTATATTAATTTTCTATAAAGTTGAAATAATTAAAACATTTTGGTCTATAATGAACTCTTGTTCTTCACCCTTCCTCCTATTTATTCTGAGTCTTAGAGCAATGGATTGTCTTCAGGTAAAGAACTCTCAGCCAAGATTTCTCAGTCTTAATGCATTTGCTACCTAGTTTTTTCTGATTTCTAGTGATACCTTCCATCTTCCTAAATAATGTAATGAATGAAATGTAATGAAGTGTAATTTGTGGTAGAATAAAACATTTCGACAGTTCGATTACGTTAGAAACAAATTTGTGAAATATAGTATTTGAAATTACATAAAAATTATCTTTCTATCTTAATTTTCTCATATATAGTAAAATATTTGGTTTATTCCTGGGGCACCATGTATGTTCAGCCCCTTCTTTGTTTTCATTTTTTTCTAAGGTTTTATTTATTTATTTGAGAGAGAGAGCATGAGTAGGGCCAGGGAGGGGCAGAGGGAGAGGGAGAAGCAGACTCCTTGCTGAGCAGGGAGCCCGATGTGGGGCTCAATTCCAGGACCCTGAGATCATGACCTGAACCAAAGGCAGATGCTTAACAACTGAGTTACCCAGGCACCCCTCAAAATATTTATTTTTAAAGATTTTATTTATTTGAGAGAGCAAGAGGGCGTGAACACGAGTAGGGGAGGGGCAGAGGGAGAAGCAGACGCCCTGCTAAGCAGGGAGCCCGATGTGGGGCTCAATCCCAGGAATCTGAGATCATGACCCAAGCTGAAGGCAGATGCTTAACCAACTGAGCCACCCAGGCACCCCTTGTTTTCATTTTTGTAAGAATGATAAGCTGGGATTCACACATAATGTGGTCAGAATTGCAGAAGAATAGTTATTTGTGACCTGCCTGCCCTTGCTTACTGCTCATCTGACCCCACTGTAAAGTGTGGCTTTCCCGTACATCTGCTCGTGGCTATAGTTGGGCAGCTATAGTCATGGTGTAAATCATCATGGTTTACAATACACCGGCATAAGGTAAAAATTGCTTTTTTTACTAAAAATAATGTCCTCTTAATCATTTGATTGTGCTTATGTGTGGATTTAATACTGTCTTAATAGTAATCTGTAAAAATTTGGTGTCACTTCTTTGAAATAAGCAGTAGAATAGTTAGGAGTCCATTATAATAGTGACAAAAAATAATAAACTGAAGAAATAGGCAAGATCTGTGCAGAGAAAACTTTTAAAATGTCACTGAGAGGACTTGAATAAATTGAAAAATGTACCATATTCCTAGGCAGGAAGGTTCAGCATCATAAGATGTCAATTCCTGCTAAATTAATCTATAAATTAAACTTGTTCCTTGTAGAAATTATAAGTGTTTTATTTAAACGACTCAAGCAATTTCTGAGGGTCAGATGGATAAACAAACATGCAAGAGTAGCCAGTAAAATTCTGAAACAGAAGAATGAAGGGTGGGAGTGATGATGTCTAGTCCACTTAAACCATGTTGCAAAGCTATGATATGTAATATAGAATGCTTGGAATTTGGATTGGGAGTAGGCAAATGAATCAGTACAAAAGAATAGATAATTCAGAATAAATTGGCAGGTTATCTAGAAAAAAATTGGATTCTTTTCTTATGTTTATACGAGAATAATTTCCATTGTAGATAGGAAGTATGAACATTTAAAAAACTAAAACCATAAATTTCTGTAAGAAGACATGAGGTCATTTTGTTACAGTTGTGGATGGGGCAGGACCTTCTAATTATGCCATTTAATTCAAGTCAGAAGAGATTTGAAAGACAGCCTACATTAAGTGGAAAACTACACCTTGTTAATGAATTAGAAGACATTACGGTTCTTACCAAATTAAATCTCAGCAGGTTTTTAAGAATAAATTAATCCCCAAATGTATATGGAAGTACATGGCTAAAAATAACCAAGACATTAAAAAAAATTTTATTGCAAATTTCAAATCTGGGGTGCCTGGGTGGCTCAGGCATTTAAGCATCTGACTCTTGGCTCTTCATTTCAGCTCAGATCATAAACTCAGGGTAGTGAGATCCAGCCCTAGGTGGGGCTCTGCGCCCAGTGGGGAGTCTGCTTCTCTCCTTCTCCCTCTCTCCCTCTGTCCCCACTCAACTTGTGTGCCCTCAGGCATATGTGCATTCATGTGCTGTCTCTCAAAAATAATCTAAAAAAAAAGAAAAAAATTTCAAATCTGTACAAAAGTAGACTGGATAGTATAATGAGCCCGCATGGATCTCTCATTTAGTTTCAGCTGTTACCAACTCTTGGCCAGTTTTGCTTCATGTGTATCCCTAACCACTTCTCCCCTCCTCTATTATCTGATCAAGTCTTAGACATCATATTACTTTATCCATTAATGTTTAGTAAGTACCTCTGAAAGAGAGCACTCTCTTTTAGAAACCCCCCCATAATATCATAATCGTACCATAAAAAGTTCATATAGGAAAGACAAGTTTTCCCCTCAGTGTACCATTATTCCCCAAAGTAATGAGTTAATGTATATCAAGTACGCTTCAATCCATGAGTTTATCATACTGATTTTTGACCTGTAGGAGCCTCTTCAAGTTTATTCCTGAGTCCCATTTATATTTATTTAACTAAATATTAGCAACTTGAATCCACCAGTATACAAAAAGAGTAATAGACCATAACTATGTAACTGGGTTTATTCCAGAAACGCAAGGCTGATTTAACATTTGAAAATCAATCAGTGTAAGGGCGCCTGGGTGGCTCAGATGGTTAAGCGTCTGCCTTCGGCTCAGGTCATGATCCCAGGGTCCTGGGATCAAGCCCTGCATCGGGCTCCCTGCTCCGCGGGAGGCCTGCTTCTCCCTCTCCCACTCCCCCTGCTTGTGTTCCCTCTTTCGCTGTGTCTCTCTTTGTCAAATAAATAAATAAAAAATCTTAAAAAAAAATCAATGTAATCCATTACATTAACAGACTGAAAAAGAAAAACTATATCATAATATCAGATTTAGAAAAAGCATTTGACATTATGATAAAAAACCTCATTTATGATAAAAAGCCTCAGAAAACTAGGAATGGATAGGAACTTCTTCAACATGATAACGGGGGTCTACTCAAAACAGCTACCATTATCCTTTAATATATATATATATATATATATATATAATATATATAATAACATATTTTTTTTTATTTTTTAAAGATTTTATTTATTTATTTTAGAGAGTGTGAGCAGGGGGAGGGACAGAGGGACAGAGAATTCCAAGCAGAGTCTGCTGAGCACAGAGCCCAACTTGGGACTCAGTCTCACAACCCTGAGCTTATGACTTGAGCTGAAATCAGGAGTCAGACGCGCAACTGACTGAGCCACCCAGATGGCCCTATACTTTAGTATTGAAAAAATAAATACATTCGCCCTAAGTTGGTGAAATGGACAAGGATGTCTATTCTTACCACTTCTGTTAATCATTGTTCTGGAAGTCCTATCCAATACAGTAAGGCAGAAATTAATGAATGATGAATGATATATAAATTAGGAAGTAAAACTCTTTATTTGCAGATGACTTGATCATCTATGTAGAAAATCCTAAGGAATCTATCAAAAAGTTACTAGAACTATTAAGTGGTTTTAGTGTGGGCACAGGATAATAAGGTCAATATGTAGAAATCAATGTGTTTGTGTATAGTAGCAATTAACAGAAATTGAAATTTTAAGAATACCATTTAAAAGAGCATCAACCCCCCCCCCCAAAATAAGAGCATCAAAAGATAATGCAGGACAGGGATTGGCAAATGATGACTCATTTTGTAAATAAAGTTTTCTTTCTTTTTTTTTTATTTTATTTATTCATGAGAGTCAGAGAGAGAGACAGAGAGACAGAGGCAGAGGAAGAAGGAGAAGCAGGCTCCCCGCCTAGCAGGGAGCCCGATGCGGGACTCGATCCCAGGATCCTGGGATCATGACCTGAGCCGAAGGCAGACGCCCAACCATCTGAGCCACCCAGGCGCCCTGTAAATAAAGTTTTCTTTTGTTTTTTGTTTTTTTTTCTCTTTTAGAGAGAGTGAGGGGGAAGGAGGGGATGGGCAGAGGGAGGGAGAAAATCTTTTTTTTAATCCAAATTCAGTTAATTACCATATAGTGTATTAGTTTCAGAGCTAGAGTTTAGTGATTCATCAGTCTTATATGATACCCAGTGCTCATTCCATCAAGTGCCCTCCTTAATGCCCATCACCCAGTTACCCCATCCCCCCACCCACCCCCTCTCCAGCAACCCTCAGTTTGTTTCCTCCAGTTAAGAGTCTCTTATGGTTTGTCTTCCTCTCTGATTTCACCTGGGAGGCAGAGGATCTTAAGCAGGCTCCATGCCCAGCGCCTGAGCCCAACGCGGGGCTTGATCCCACGACTCTGAGATCATGACCTGAGCCAAAATCAAGAGTCAGATGCTTAACTGACTGAGCCACCCAGGCTCCCCTGTAAATAAAACTTTCTTGAATCACAGCCACATTCATTTATGTATTGTCTCTGACTGCTGTGCTACAATGGTAGAGCTGGATAGTTGCGACACAGTATACATACAGCCCACGGAGCTTAAATATTTACTACCTGGCCGTTCATAGAAAAAGTTTGCCAACCCCTGACATAGAACTTTATGATCTCAAGGAAGGGGAGGATTTCTTACACAAGAAACAGAAAACATTAACCATAAGGGGGGAAAAAGTCTTCATCAGAATAATAACTTGTGTTCATCAAAAGATGTAAAAGAATGAATGAAAAGAGGAGTCCTCAAAAATGGGAGAGGTCACCTGGGTGGCTCAGTCGGTTAAAGTCTGCCTTCAGCTCAGGTCATGATCCCAGGGTCCTGGGATCGAGTCCCACATCGGGCTCCCTGCTTGGCAGGGAGCCTGCTTTTCTCTCTTTCTGTCTCTCTGTCTCTCTGTGTCTCATGAATAAATAAATAAAATCTTTAAAAAAAAAGAATGGGAGAAATATTTGAATATCTAACAAAAATCTATAAAGAATTCCTACCAATCAGAAAAGAACACAGAAAAATGGACCCTAAACTTGATTGATCAAGCCTGTGATAGAGGTAGAAACCCAGATGGCCTGAAAACATTTTTTAAAGCATTCAACCTCATTAGTAATCAAAGGAATGCAGAAAACCCCACAATGACATACTATTAAACACTCACCAAAGAGAACACTCAGCCATTATGGAGAACAGTGTGGAAGTTCCTCCAAAAATTGAACTACACTATGATCCAACAGTCCTATTTCTGGGTGCATCTGAAGGAAATGAAATGAGTGTCTCAGAGAGATAACTGTCACCCCCATCTTCATCATGGCATTATTCACAGTAGTCAAGACATGGAAACAACTTAAATGTGTGTTGATGGATGAATGGATAAAGAAAATGTGGTGCACGTGCACTCACACAGATATTATTCAGCTATAAAAAGAAGGAAATCCTGCCATTTGTAACAACTGTGGGTAAACTTGAGGGCATTATGCTAAGTGAAATAAGTCTGACAGGGGAAGACAAATACTGTATGATCTCACTTATATGTGGAATGTAAAAGAGTCGAACTCAGAAATAGAGTGGAATGGTGGTTACCAGAGTCTGGGGGGTGGGGGAAATGGGGAGATGTTGATCTAAAGTATAAACTTTAGTTTCTTTCTTTTTTTTTTTTTTTTAAGTAGTCTTTATCCCCAACTTGGGGCTCGAACTCACGACCCAGAGACCGAGAGTCACCCTATTGACTGAGCCAGCTAGGCACCCAAACTTTAAGCTATAAAATGAAGTTCTGGAAATCTGATGTATAACATGGTGACTATAGTTAGTAATACTGTGTTGCATACTTGAAATTGAATATTCTCACCACATACACAAAATGGTAACTATATTAAGTGATGGATGTATTTAACTAACTTTATTGCGGTAATCATTTACAATATATATGAGTATCAAATCATTATGTCATACCCTGTAAATTTATACAGTTTTTTCCGTCAGTAAATAGTAAGTAAACATTACCTCATTAAAGCTGAGGGGAAAAGCAGTCATCCAACTGCCAAAAAAAGAATTATACAGTTAATTACATAAAAATAGAAAGTTTCTACATGGCAAAATCACCATAAAGTTAAATCAACAATCACCAGACTAATTTACTTAATAATACATGAAGAGCTTCTCCAATCATTGAGAAAAAGACCAGTAACCCAATAGAAAAATTGGCAGAGGATATGAAAAGGAAATAAAAGTGACTCTCAAATGCATGAAAGATGTGTCACTTCTCTTATAATAAGAGAAATGCAAATTGGAAACTAAAAGGAGATGCCATGTTTCACCTGTCAGATCAGCCAGTGTTAAAAAGTTGGATAATACCACGTGTTGGCAAGAGCGTGAGGGAACAGTCAATCTCATATGCTACTGGCAGGCATATAAACTGGTATAACCTCTATGGAAGGCAAAGTGTCAGCATTTATTAAAATTACAGATGTGTCTTATCTTTGACATAGCAGTTCCTAGGTTCTATAAAAAAATAGCTTTATCATCATACAAATGAACTCTATGTTGTCAGATCCAGTGGTCAGTTCTTATTAGTCTGCCTCTTACTTGACCTCTTAGTGGCATTTAATCCGGTTGATCATTCCCTCCTCTTTCAAACACTTCGCTTGGCTTCTTGCATGCCCCATTGTTTGGTTTTCTTTTGTACTTACTGTTTGTTCCTTCTTGGATTCCTTTTTTGGATCCTGCAAAATATTGAAGAGCCCCAGGGCTTAGGCCAGGAGTGCTCCAGACTTTCTAAGTGATCTCGTCCAGCCCAAATTCTGCACACTGCTAGATGTTAATCTCCAGCTCTGACCTCTTTGCTGAACAGCAGACTCATCTCTCCCAACTGCCTTCTCAGCAGCTCCATCTGTGTGTTAGATAGGCAGCTCAGACTTAACGTGTGCAAAAGCTGAACTCCTGGTATTACCTGCCAAACCTGCTCCTCCTGGTGTTTTCCCATTTTGTCCATTTGCTCAGGTCTAGGAACTGAAGTCATCCTTGACTTCCTTCTTTTTCTCATAGCCCATATCAAGAATTCTCTTGGCTCTACCTTTAGAAGAAGAATCAAGAGTGTTACCACTTCTCACTCTCCCCCCTGTTACCGCTTTAGTCTAAAACCATTTTCACTTCTCTCCTTGGACTATCATAGATCCTCCTAACGGTCTTATCCCACCGTTGTTCGACCTTGCAGTCTATTCTCCATGCTGTCCTTCGGTGACTGTGTTCCACATGTTTGCTTAGAACCCCTCAGGGGCATTCTTCACTTGGGTTTAGATCCCAAGGTTTACCTCCTTAGCTAGTTCTGTGAAGTGACCTGTCCCCCTCCTTCTGCTCTTTCCTTTGCTTATTTTTTTTTAAAGATTTTATTTATTTATTTGAGAGAGAGAATGAGAGAGAGCACGAGAGGGAAGAGGGTCAGAGGGAGAAGCAGACTCCCTGCTGAGCAGGGAGCCCGATGCGGGACTCGATCCCGGGACTCCAGGATCATGACCTGAGCCGAAGGCAGTTGCTTAACCAACTGAGCCACCCAGGCGCCCTCTTTCCTTTGCTTATTATTCTGCTGTAGCCACTCTGGCCTTCTTACTCTGACCTCGTGGCCTCAGGGCAGGATCCTTGTCTCTGAGGGTACCTTTCCCTAGAGAACCAAAGGCTTGTTTTCCTCACTTCAGTCAGATCTGTGCTCAAACATCCCCTCTTAGGAGACCTTCCCTGACCTCCCTGTCTAAAAGAGTACTCTGTTAATTTCTGCTTCCTTATTTGGTCTTATTTTTCTTGTTAGTACTTCTGACCACCTGACTTTGTTTTTGTGTATTGTCTGTCTTCTTCCATTAGATTGTACATTCCAAAAGAACAGGGCCTTTGTTTTGCTTATTGCTGTATCCACGGTGCCTAGAACAGTGATTGGCACTGAGTAGATATTCAGTGAATATTAGTTGAATGAATATATGAATTCTGCCAATATATTTATATTTGGGAAGTGATTCATATATAGGGCTGTTTATGATAGCATTGTTTTAATAGTAGAAATTGGAAATACCCAAAACGTCCATCAAGAGGTCTGATTAAATAAGTTGTGGTATAACCATATAATATAATCCCCAGTGGGGATATGTATGATTTCATTTATATGAGACCCAGAAGAGGCAAAACTAATCTATGATGGTATAAATCACAATAGCAATTGCCTCTGGGTTGGGGGCATTGACAGGAAAGAGTCACAGGGAACTTTCTGGGGAGATGGAAACATGTATCCTTACAGGAGTGTGCGTGGGATCAGGTGCTTGCATTAGTCAGACTCATTGAACTGTACCCTGACAATCTATAAATTCCAGTGAATGTGAATTATAATTCAGTTACAACAAAATGCATTTTCTAAAAATGAAAAACAAACAAATGAATTTATGTAGCAAGCTAGTGGCATAATCGTACAGAAAATAAATCTTTCATGTGACTTTAAAGCAGTGTTTTGATTGAACATCTCTAGTGGGATCTATCCTTAGGCTAAGAACTACAAAGAAACCTTGAACTGTAGTTAGTGGTTTTATGGTTAATAGTGCTATAAATTATATTACAGGACAACTCAGATAATTATATTAATGTTATTTTCAGCATAAAAATATATAAGCATAAAATCAAGAAGTTAAAAGCTCAGAACTGTTTTTTTAAGATTTTATTTTTAAATAATCTCTGCACCCAACATGGGGCTTGAACTCACAGCCCTGAGATCAAGAGTTGCATGCTGCATCGACTGAGCCAGCCAGGTGCCCCAAAAGCTCAGTAACTTTATTTTTTTATTATTTCTTTTTTAAGATTTTATTTATTTGAGAGAGAGTGCATGCACAAGAGAGCAAGAGAGCACAAGCAGGGGGAGGGGCAGAGGGAGAGGGAGAAGCAGGCTCTATCACAGGACCCGGGGATCATGCCCTGAGCCGAAGGCAGATGCTTAACTGACTGAGCCACCCAGGCGCCCCAAAAGCTCAGTAACTTTAAATCTTAAATGGAAATATCAGTATAAACCATAATTCATTTTTCTCTTCAATTATTCTCTATTGTTTTTGTTCTAATAATACATATTTCCTATCTGCCATTGAAAAGCCTCAGAAGCAATGACAACACAACAGCACCAGTACCTAAATCGAGGTCTCTAAATATCATTTCCCACTAAGAACCAGGGCTCCTTAGAGAAACAGCTGAATTCAGATCTGGGGCAGGCAATGCTTACAATGAGTCTGAGATGTTACAGTGACTTTTAAAAAAAGCAAGACAGCTATTAAAGATTTATGTCAAAAAGATATGAGATAAACAAGATTTGTAAAGCATTACTGGTAGAATATATGTGGTAGGCATGTGGGTGGTTACTGTACAATTCTTTCAACCTAACTGTATGTTTGAAAATTTTTGTAATTATGTGCTGGATGAAAAAAGAGACAGGAGCCAACCTGAAGTAGCTCTTGCTAGTTAAAGGTGGTAGCATCAAAAGACTAATGACTGCAGTCAATTGAACAGAGGAAGTATTAAAATTTACTAGTTAGTGATCCAACAGTTACAACAAAATATTAGGAGATTGCCTGCACACTATCTTATTTTTCTAAAAATTAGTAAATTAGGGAAAAAAGCATTTATCTTGCCTTTCCTATATTAGGGTAATCAGCCAGTGGGGAAGTTTCTTCATCGTGGAAATTTCAGCTAATATATATAAAAGGGACAGTGGAATTAGAAAATTGTCATTCTCATTCCCTAATGCAATTACGGATATAGATGGGTGTCATTAATAGATGCTAAAACCAGTAAAAGAAAGGCTGATGGTTAGCTCTGTCATGGACAGATCATATGATAGTACCTGACACCAGTTTTGTCTCATCACTAAAAGTGATGTCAGATCTTACTATCTGACAGTGTGATGCTGTAGCAAGTAGTAGCCCCGGCAATGAAGTTTTCTTGCCAAAAACAAATCCAAACCTCATTAGGCTTCAAGATCTACCCACCTGGGTACAGGAACTATGGGAGAGAGAGGACCAAGTTGAATATTACCACTGAGGGAAAGCATTAGTAAATGCAGGAATGTGGGAAATACTGCAAATAAATAAATGACCTGGGGCGCCTGGGTGGCTCAGATGGTTAAGCGTTTGCCTTCGGCTCAGGTCATGATCCCAGGGTCCTGGGATCGAGTCCCGCATCAGGCTCCCTGCTCTGCGGGAAGCCTGCTTCTCCCTCTGCCTCTCTCTCTCTCTCTCTCTGACTCTCATGAATAAATAAATAAAAAAAAAACATTAAAAAAAAAGATAAATAAATGATCTATTTTCTTCAACAAATAAATGGCTTGAAAACAATGGGTCAGGAGGGGGAACTGTTTTAGACCAAGGCTTACAAGTCATATCAACTAAATGCAGTGTGTGGGTTTGGTTGGGATCTTCATTTAAATAAACCATTTGTAAAATAACATTTTTTAAACAATTGGAGAAATTTGAATATGGCCTGTTTAGTAGATGATTACAAGGAATTGTTCATTTGCTAGGTATAATAATGACATTGTGGTTATATATATTTTTAAAGATTTATTTATTTTAGAGAGAGAAGAGAGAGTGCGTGCATGTGTGAGTCGGGGGAGGAGCAGGAGAGGGTGTGAATCTCAAGGGGACTTCTTAATGAGCTGGGGAAGGGGGCAGCCTGAAGCAGGGCTCACTCTCCTGACCGTGAGATCATGACGAGCCGAAATCCAGAGTTGGACCCTTAACTGACTGAGCCACCCAGGTGCCCCATGATCATATTTTTTAAAAGTCCTTATCTCTTAATGATAATGCAACTGAAGTATTTAGTGATGAAATATATTGATACCTGGGATTTGCTTTAAAATACTCTAGGAGTGGGGTATAGGTAAATAAAATGATAGGCAAAATGTTAATTACTAAAGCTGGGTAATGAATACTTGGAGATTCATTATATTTTTCCTCTATTTTTGTGTATGTTCGGAATTTTCTAAAATAAAGGAGCTTTTAAAACTACCACATGTGGGGCGCCTGGGTGGCTCAGTCGTTAAGCGTCTGCCTTTGGCTCGGGTCATGATCCTGGGGTCCTGGGATCAAGCCCCGCATCGGGCTCCCTGTTCAGCGGGAAGCCTGCTTCTCCCTCTCCCACTCCCCCTTCTTGTGTTCCCTCTCTCGCTGTGTCTCTTTCTGTCAAATAAATAAATAAAATCTTCAAAAAAAAAATGTAAAACTACCACATGGTCATTAAAAGAAAAAAGAGGAGGCTCTTTGGTATGTAGTGATGAGATGATTTCTGTGATTTAAGTGAAAAACTAAGGTAGGACAGTGTGTGTGATGGCTTACTATTTGAGGTAACAAAGAGGAAAAAAATAATAAATTTGTATCTATTTATACTCATATATGCTAATCTATCTCAAGAAGCCTTCATAAGAAGTGCCTCTGGGGACAGACTTAGGAGAGAAGGCTTACTTTTCACAGAATGTCCTTTTGTACCTTTTTAACAAGTGCAGTGTACTATTGAAAAAAATAGGTTATAAAAGAAGAAGAAAATTAGGAACCACTCTTCCAGGCACATACACCTGTGTAAATTTAGAACAATAGAATGTTAATGCTGGTGGGGATTTCAAGAGATTATTTGAACAACCTCATTTTAAAACTGACGAAGTTGAAGTCTGGACTTTTTTTTTTTTTGCCGTCGCATGGCTGATTGGTGTGAGGCCGACTTGTAAGCCAAGTCTCTGACTGCCCTCTATAAAGTAGACAGCATACAACTGTGGTTTTAAACTTTGGCATCTCAAGTTAGATTGAAATGTGATTTATATGTTCAGGCTACTCTGGGGACACGATACCTGCCTTTGAGTCTGCAGTGACTGTCTTTTTTTATGAACCTGTATTTTGGAAGATTTCGTTTGTGTATGGCTCAGCAAAACCCGTGTATTGATGAACAGTGATTTTACAGTGTATTCCTACAGTTCTAAGATCATGTGTGGGAAAATAACGCAGTTTATGGATGTGAGGAATGTTGTTGCTGTGGCTTCGTTTGTTTTAATGACCTCGAGAAATTTGAACGTTCTAAATATTTCATTCACTCTTACTTGGCTTTCAGAAATTTCCTAGGGAATAATGCTTGGCATTCTTCTTGGCAAATTATAAAAATCTTACATGCTTGTTCTAAAATATTCAAGCTGTACACGAGGTTTTGAAGAAATGCCTTTAAAGAAAATGCCTTCTCCTCCTTAGTGGCACCATTTGTGCTGTACAGAGGCAGTCATTGTTTCTGGGGTGAATGCTTTCAAGTGGACGTTTAAGTTGAGGTTGTGAAGTTCCCATCACATAGAGCGCAGGAAGCCTAACTTCTCCTAGAGAATTTTCTTTTTTTCTTTTCCCATCTGCTCCGCTCCTGTGTTTCTGTCTCTTGAAAAATAGGTATCTCTGTCCGCCTGTTGACCCAGTAAAAAGCCTTAGCCACTACATTCTTTCACAGCACCCTCCTTTCTGATTAATGACCAGCCCTTTCCATCGCTGTCCCCTAAATATGACTTAGCCACTTGTTGCTTCCCATCTCCAGGGATGCTGGTTATACCCCTTCTCCTCTTTCCCTCTCTGTCCCGACTGCAGCCCATCACTCACTCACCTTCCAGATTCAGTAGGCTTCTGGAACAAACAAAATTGCTGTTTTCCTCTTCAGACACCAAGAGGACTCTCAGTTGCCTTCAGTTGCTGTAATTCTTTGGTAATGTTTGCTATCGGGGTTTTTTATACTGGTCCCAGTCTAATTTATTAGCCTCCTCCGTCCCCCTCTTTTTCTTTCCCATCATGCCCCCTACACCATTACCAAACTGCTCGGATTTCTCAGTATTCTCTGCGTATAACACACTGTTTCCACCTCTGTGCCTTGGCAGTTGCAGCACCGCTGTCTGGAGCACCTCTCCTTCCTGGGCTCGGGAAAATCCTCTCGGTCCAGTTCACATGTTCCTTCCTGAGAAGTGTTATGGGACCCCCTCAGAGTCTTCTCTCTCATAGTCCTTACCAACATGATGTCGTAGCTACTCGGGCCCTTCGGTAGATCAGGGGTTGGCGAACTTTTTCTGTAAAGGACCAGATAGAAAATATGTTTGGTTTTGCAGGCACATGATCTTTATCAGGACTCTTCAGCTTTGCCCTTGTAGCTTGAAAGCAGCCATGGACTGTAGGTGAATGAACGAGCGTGGCTGTGCTCCAACAGACTTTATTTATGGACACTGTAATTTGAATTTCATATAAATCCACATGTTCCCAGATATTCTTTTGGCTTTTTCAAACTTTTTTTTTTTTTAGGTCATGGGCCATTCAAAAACTGGCGGTAGGCTGGATTTGGCCCATGGGCCATAGTTTGCCACTCCTTGCATGAGAGAGTGGGCTGTTCAGGGGTAGGCTTTGTATATTTTTATACATCTCTGCCTCCCACTCACCCCTCTTCCCCCGTGCCTCACTTCCTTTATAAGCAAGTGATGACTGGACAGCGGTTGTTTATGGAATAAATGCTTCAGTGAGGAATTAACTTGAATTAGGGTAGTGTCTAAACATGTGAAAATTAACGGAGCTTCGTATCGTGAATTAGTAGCCATTTTTTATATTTATTAATAAACATTTTCAGAACAAAGTATACAGAAGTTGCATAACATGGGGGAGTTCACAGGCCCCCTCTATGTAGAAGACAGCTCTTGCTGAGAAAGATATAATAAACAAGCAAATAGTCTCTGCTCATACAACTGGTCCAAATCCTTGATTTGAATTCAAGATTAGATTAGAATACCTCTTCATCTTTTCCCTTTATCCAGTCGCAGTTAGGTTTTCAGAGGGTTTTTCATTTAGGGCTGGCTACCTCATGGGTGTAACAGGCTCTCAGTGGCCTAGTAGTCAGAGTCAGACATGTAGACTGGGTTTTGAATCCTGGCTCAGGACCGACCTTTTCTGTGCCCTTTGCCACATCACCAAATCATCTAAGGCTTGGTTTCCTCTTTGCTGTAATGGCAGGTATTGAAAAATACCTGGCTTGTGTAGTTGTTTGAAAATAGGAAGAGTATATTAAAAATAGAATGTGTAAAATGCCAGCACCTGGCACAAAATACACTGAATAAATACTACCTGCTGTTGTTGGTATTTATTTCTCCCCAAGATTTGTCTGTTTTCTTTCAGTACATACAGGGGTTGTGGGAGTGGGTTAAGGTTTACAGAAATAGCCTGGGACATTCCAGTAAGTTATGTTGAAACAGTGTAATCCAACAACTTTCAGTCTTTTTTCATATAACCTGCAAATTTAGCCAAGTTTATTGGTTTCTTTAGTCTTCCTTTTAGAAATAAAGTCATTGACTACCAGGCAATATAAAAGCTTTGTGTGGTTTTCTTAACATTTGGACATCAGTTGAGGAAGACTGGGCAGGCCACTCACTTAGAAGGCTGAAGTTACACTCTGTACCCTGGGACTCATACTTAAGAATGCTGTGCAGGAGAGTTTGTGTCTCTGACCACCTTTTCATATTGTTCTTAAAACACCTTGTTGTTTCCAAAGTAAAACTGTCAGAATATCTGTTCACAGCACTGTATGGTGTTTCTTTGTACTAGACAGGGAATTTCCTTTCATTAAATAAACAGCCTGATTGATTAGATAAAGAGAAGGGATGTTTATAAGGCATTTTGTAAACTGCTTGTTTATGTCTACTTGTTCCTTACTTCAGCAGTATTTTGAGCTCCTGTGTAGGAAAAAAATAGTCAAAGGGTAAAATGGCTTCAAAACTGTAGGAACTGATACTACTAATGCTTGGCCCTGTGATAATTTATTGATTTAACCTGAACAAGTTATTTGACTTCTTGCTGAGCTTTACTTATCTTTTAAATATTTTTATAGGGTCCTTGTGCATAAGAACTTGGGGCAGCTGTTCTCCAAAATACTCTGTATGGGGCACCTGGGTGGCTCAGTCGGTTAAGCATCCAACTCTTCATCTTAGCTCAGGTCTTGATCTCAGGGTTGTGAGTTCAAGCCCTGCTTTGGGCTCCACACTGGTGTATATATGTATATAAAATATACTCTGTAAAAAATAGTAACACTTCTATTTATCTGGAATCCAAGCAAGTGCAGATAATTATTCACTATTATTTTGGTCTTATTTTTTAAATTTTATTTTTTAAAGATTTTATTTGAGAGAGAGCGAGCAAGAGAGAGAGTATACGAGCAGGGGGAAAGGGAGAATCAGGGTCCCCGCTAAGCACGGAGCCCCAGGTGGGGCTCGATCCCAGGACCCTGGGATCATGACCTGAGCTGAGCGCAGACACTTAACCAGCTGAGCCACCCAGGCGCCCCGGTCTTATTTTTAAGAAGGGACACAGAAATGACTAGAAGAGGTTTGTCTGTAAAAGCAGTTTGCAGGGCATATCACAGATTTGACAGGGTGCAGCCCTCATGCCATCTGGGATACCAGCGGAGCTCTCTGGTGGTAATGGCAATGCTGAGGGACCGTCGAATGTCAGGAGCATTGCATTGTTGGAAATGAGATCATGTTGGGTGTATTACTGAATGTAGTTTTTTGGGAATTAGTAATATGTCTAAGATCTATAGCTCGTTAATCAGGATTTCCCATGATGTAGATTATCACTATAGATAATTAATTTTTTAAGGAAAATATTTCCAGAACTTTAACCTGGGAGATGTGGAATAAATTTACCCACTATGCTTTTGGTAATGGGAATAGAAACTTTTCTGACACCAAGGGGAGTGGACAATAGGTAGGGAGAACAGGGATGGCTCCTCTAGCGAGAACTTTGCAAATATGTATGTTCTTTCTTGTGTTAGTCTCATCCTGGCTTGAAGAATCTAAGACCATTTTTTCCCCAAATCTCTTTTTTTAGTGGACAAAATTCACTAAAATATTCATTAGAATATTTTATTCTAACGTCCACTAAAAATATTCATTAGACATCTCATTATACTCTCAATTCATATGTTCAGAGGATATCCTCCCTGAGATTCCCTCCTCCACTGACCTTTCACATTTTCAGTGGTGGAGGCAGCTCCACTGTTGACCAAGCCCAGAATCAATCACTTGGTCCTGTGGATGCTTCTTTCTGTTTATCTGAGAACCTGTAACTTCCTTCCCACTCCCACTTCTGTCCTGATCCTTTCTCAACCCGAATTAAATGCAGAAACCTGTTCTGCTACCAAGCTTGCCCACGTCCAGCTCAAGTCAGAGTGACCTTTCTTTTCTTTTTTTAATTTTTTATTGTTATGTTAATCACCATACATTACATCATTAGTTTTTGTTGTAGTGTTCCATGATTCATTGTTTGTGCATAACACCCAGTGCTTTACGCAGAATGTGCCCTCTTTAATACCCATCACCAGGCTAACCCATCGCCCCACCCTCCTCCCCTCTAGAACCCTCAGTTTGTTTTTCAGAGTCCATCGTCTCTCAGGGTTCGTCTCCCCCTCCGACTTACTCCACTTCATTCTTCCCCTCCTGCTATCTTCTTCTTTTTCTTTTTTCTTAACATATGTTGCACTATTTGTTTCAGAAGTACAGATCTGTGATTCAACAGTCTTGCACAATTCACAGCGCTCACCATAGCACATACCCTACCCAATGTCTATCACCCAGCCACCCCATCCCTCCCACCCCCCACCACTCCAGCAACACTGTTTGTTTCCTGAGATTAAGAATTCCTCATATCAGTGAGGTCATATGATACATGTCTTTCTCTGATTGACTTATTTCCAGAGTGACCTTTCTAAAACCCAAATTGAGAGGAATGCTCCTAGCCACTTCTAGTTTGGTGTTGTCCAGAAGGAATTAATTTTTGTTTAAATAAACTCTTAAAATTAAAAACAGAAACAAATTGGGTTATTTCTTTGCTTAAACAACTTCCTTGACTTACCCATTGCCTTCAGGTTTCAGTCCAAACTCTTGATAATTAGACCCTTGCCTTTTTGTTCAGCCTCCCTAAGTAACCCCTTCTGTATGCTTTCTGCACTCCTTTTTTAAAGCACTTGTTTGTGGGGCGCCTGGGTGACTCAGTTGGTTAAGCGACTGCCTTTGGCTCAGGTCATGATCCTGGAGTCCCAGGATCGAGTCCCGCATGGGGCTCCCTGCTCAGCGGGGAGTCTGCTTCTCCCTCTGACCCTCCTCCCTTTCATGCTCTCTATCCATTCTCTCTCTGTCTCATCAATAAATAAATAAAAATCTTCAAAAAAATAAAGCACTCGTTTGTTCATTCTGTCATTGGACCATTCTTTCTTTCTTTTTAAGATTTTATTTAGGGCGCCTGGGTGGCTCAGTTGGTTGGGCGACTGCCTTCGGCTCAGGTCATGATCCTGGAGTCCCGGGATCAAGTCCCGCATCGGGCTCCCTGCTCAGCGAGGAGCCTGCTTCTCCCTCTGACCCTCCCCCCTTCTCATGTACACTCTCTCTCTCTCTCTCTCATTCTTACTCTCTCAAAAAAAAAAAAAAAAAAAGATTTTATTTATTTATTTGTCAGAGAGCAAGAGTGAGTACAAGCAGGGGAAGCTGCAGGTAGAGGGAGAAAGAGGCTCCCTGCTGAACAAGGAGCCCGATGTGTGGGACTCAATCTCAGAACCCTGGGATCATGACCTGAGCCAAAGGCAGACACTTAACCGACTGAGCCACCCAGGCTTCCCTGGACTATTATTTCATTTGTTCATTAAACTTTTATTGCCCACTAATATGGGTCAAGCTTTATGCTTAAGGCTTGGGCATGAGGTGGTCAACAGAAGAGATCCTTAGACATTTCACTGACCTCTCACACTGTTAATCAGGATAGAGTAGGTTATGATGCAATGACAGATTAACCCTGAAATCTCATTGTTTTAACACAACACAGTTGTATTGCTTGTTACAAGCCACTCTTCAGAGGCTGTGCTCTTCACAGGAACTCTTCTATTCAGAGGCCCCAGCTTATAGCTGCACCAACTTTTCCTCTGTCACCTGGGCACTGTGACAGAGGAAAAGAGAGGCTGGATGGGCTTCTCCCTGCCTCAGCCCAGAAGTGTTGTGTGTCCCTTCTGCTCACATTTCCTTAGCCAGAACTAGTCAGATGGCCCCACCTAATAGCAGGGGGGCTTGGAATACCATAAACAAGAACGTAAAATATCTGGTGAACATTATGGTCTCTGCCACAGTTACTGAAGTATAAACAGTTACCTGACTTCTTGTCTGTCTTATCTACTGGACTTTAAATTTCTCAAGAGCTGAGGCTGTATCTACCTTGCTTTTGTGTCCTAAGCACGAGGGCACATAGTAGGTTTCTGATTTTTGTTGAATAAATGTCCTTCTTGAGCTTGGATTTAACTCAAGTCACTTCCTTTAAGAAACCTTCTCTTACCATCCCTCTACTGCCTCCTCCCCTACCCTAACCCCCCCCCCCCGCCCCCAACCCCCAGCCCCCAGCCTGGGTTAGGTGTCTCTCTCTTTTTTTTTTTTTTTAAAGATTTTATTTATTTATTTGAGAGAGAGACAGCGAGAGTGGGAACACAAGCAGCGGGAGTGGGAGAGGGAGAAGCAGGCTTCCCGCCGAGCAGGGAGCCCGATGCGGGGCTCGATCCCAGGACCCTGGGATCATGACCTGAGCCAAAGGCAGACGCTTAACGACCGAGCCACCCAGGCGCCTCAGGTGTCTCTTTTCAGTCTTTGTGGTATCCCATGCCTACCTCAACCCAAGCATTCCTCACCTTGTATTATTACTCTTTTTCTTTCTTTTTTTTTTTTCTCCCCCTCTCCGCTAGATACTCATTTCCTTTAGGGCAGGGGCTTTCTTTTATATTTTTTCTTTTTTTTTTTTAATTTTATTTATTTGAGAGAGCAGAGCGAGCGAGAGAGAACACGAGTGGGGGAGGGAGCAGCAGAGGGAGAGGGAGAAGCAGACTCTCTGCTGAGCATGGAGCCTGACGTGGGGCTTCATCCTGAGGTCATGACTTGAGGCAAAACCAAGAGTCAGAGGCTTAAGACTGAGCCACCCATGTGCCCCTCTTTTATATTCTTTTGAAAATTTGTATTAACGTTTTTAAAATTGCTTTAATAATGCTTAAGAAATAAAACATTACTGGGGCGCCTGTGTGGCTCAGTCGTTAAGCATCTGCCTTCGGCTCAGGTCATGATCCCAGGGTCCTGGGATCGAGCCCAGCATCGGGCTCCCTGCTCGGCGGGAAGCCTGCTTCCCCCTCTCCCACTCCCCCTGCTTGTGTTCCCTCTCTCACTGTGTCTCTGTCAAATAAATAAATAAGATCTTCAAAAAAATAAAACATTACTGTTCGAAGCTTAATTAAATCCTTTGTGTAAATCTGCCCCCATTAGGTTTATTATTACTACGGATTTCTTTAGTCTTTCCTTGCATACATGTGTCCCTAATCAATATAATGATTTTCCTCTGGGTCCATGTGGATAACAACTTGTCCCAGCCCTACCTGTTGACTTCTCCCTGCTCTGTAGGACCACCTGTATCATAAATCCAGGAGTTGGGTGTGGTGTGTTCTATGGGTACATTTACCCATCTCTGCACCAATATCACCTATCTTAGTGATAAGAGTTTCATGAAAAGTCTAATACCTGGTCGTCCAGTCCCCCGCTCTGATCTGCCTTAAAACCTCTGCAACTGTCATTCCTGGTTTATAATGATGCTTAATGAATGTTTGTTGAATAAATAACAAATCTTGTGGGTTTTTTTTTTTCCTTAGTATGTCATTTTCAGATTTAGGAGCTTTGCCATTTAATTTCTTTTCAGATAATTTTATATTTAAAAATCAAGCTTCAGAATCAGAATTTATTGACCAGAAACACCATTTAGTGTTTTATAAGGTAGGAAGGAGTAAAGCCTCTGGCTAAAGTAAAGAATGTTTTGGGGTTTTTTGCAGTAAATTTGCAGTGAGTTGTCAAGGAAACTTAGCCAGGAGAACTGTTTACTGGTAATTGTGTTTGCTTTGAAGTGTGACTACAAAGTAATGAGGCTTGTTTTTCCCAGTGTCAGTATTATATGTAGTATTACCTCACATAGTCATACTTTGAATGTGCTAAGTAATAACACTTCCTAGATTACTGATTAATATTTCACATTGATTCAAAGTTAGAAATTAAATTATACTTTATGTTAGGAATTGTCCCTGTAAAGGTCTTTCATTTGGTCTATAACCTAATTGGATGGCCCTAGTCAGCCTTTCAAGCAAATGCTTAGGTTTAGAATGGCTGCATAACACTTTGCCAAGAAGTGGGAGAACTCTAGGAAGAAAGACTACATGTTGTTTATATAACAAATCAGTGAAAGATTAACCCATTTTTCTACTCTTTCTTCTTGAGTTTTCCTTACAGATTGGATTGTTATGACTTAAATGTCATTATTAGAGTCTTTGGACAACTTTTTAAAAAAACTTTTTAACTTAAATTAACAAACATGATTGTGTTTGGGTTTATTTTTATTTTGATAAGGAATTTTTTGGTTAGTTTTTATCTGAATTCTAGTTAGTTAACATATAGTGTAATACTGGTTTCAGTATAATTTAGTGATTCATCACTTACACATTAACACTCCGTGTCCAGTCACAAGTGTACTCAATAAGGATTTTTTTATTTTTTTAATAAGGATTATTTTTTAATGTAAGATTTGCCACAATCATCACGAGATGGGAGAAGGAGTGTGGCAATGATCCCCTTTTATTTCAGCTCTATAATTTAATATTTTATAAAACTAAGGATAACTTTTTGGAAGGCCACTCCCTTGGAGTGTAGACTCCGTTGTAGAAAGTAGTAGCACTGACTCCTAAATTTAGCTTTTAAAATTTACTGTGATCTTAATACCAGTTTTATTTTATTGAGGTGAATTTAACATAACATGACATTAACCATTTAGAAGTGAATAAGTCAGTGGCATTTAGTACCACTAATTCAGTGGCATTTAGCAACCTTTATACAGTTTCAAAACACTTGGATCACTCCCAAACAAAATCCTGTACTCTCATTAAGCAGTTACTCTCCAATCTTCCCTTCTCCCAGTCCCTGGCAACCAGCAGTTTGCTTTCTATCTCTTTCACATCAGTAGGATCTTACAATATGTGACTTTTGGAGTCTGGCTTTCACTTAGCTTCATGTTTTCAAAGTTGATCCACTGTGTAGCATGTATCAGTGCTTCATTCTTTTTGTGTGAGGACTCTTCCTGCACATGTGTATGCCATGTTAGCCATTCATTCATTGATGAACATTTAAGTTGTTCCTATGCTTTGGCTACAGTGAATAATACTTCTGTGAACATTTATGTATATAAGTATTTGAGCACCTGTTTTCAGTTCTTTAGGGTATATACCTAGGAGTGAGATTGCTAAATCAGCTGGTAATTTTTTTGAGAGAGAGAGAGAGCAGGGGTGGGGTTGCAGAGTGAGAGGGAGAGAGAACCTCAAGCAGACTCCCCACTGAGCGCAGAGCCTGATAATAGGGCTCAATCTCACTCCCAGGAGATCATGACCTGAGCCAAAATCAAGAGTTGAGAGCACCTGGGTGGCTCAGTCATTAAGCATCTGCCTTCGGCTCAGGTCATGATCCCGGGGTCCTGGGATCGAGCCCTGCATCGGGCTCCCTGCTCGGCAGGAAGCCTGCTTCTCCCTCTCCCATTCCCCCTGCTTGTGTTCTTGCTCTCACTGTCTCTCTCTCTCTGTCAAATAAAAAAATAAAATAATAAAATAAAAATTGTCTTTCCTTAAAAAAAAAAAAATCAAGAGCTGGATGCTTAACTGACTGAACCATCCAGGCGCCCCTTATGGTAGTTTTTTATTTAACTTTTGAGGAACTGCAAACTTTCCACAGCGTCTGAACTATTTGACATTCTTACCCAATGTTTGAGGGTTCCAATTTTTCTACACCCTTGCCAGGTCTTGTTATTTTAAAATTATAGCCATTCTTGTGGGTGTAAAGTGGTTATCTCATGCCAGTTTTACCTTGCACTTTCCTGGTGACTGAGCATCTTTTCTTGTGCTCCTTGGCTATTTGTAGATGTTTGGAGAAATGCTGCTTGTCTTTTTGTTGTTGTAAGATTTTTTGTATTTTTATGTATTCATATTTTGGACAGCAGACCCTTATCAGATAGATGATTCGCAAATATTTCCTCCCATTTGGTAAGTCATTTTTTCACATTATTGATCGTGTCCTATGATGCACAGAAGATTTTAATTTTGATGAAGTCGAATTTGTCAATTTTTGTTGTTGTTCAGGCTTTTGGTGTCATGTCTAAGAATTCGGCATATCTTACCAAAGTCAAGATCATGAGGATTTATCGCTGTTTATTTATCTTTTATTTTTTAAATTATTTTTGTAAGTAAAACTCTACCCCCAGAGTGAGGCTCATACTCGTGACCCCAAGATCAAGAGTCATATGCTCTACTAACTGAGCCAGCCAGGCACCTCAGATTTATCGCTGTTTTTAGTTTTACCTCTTACATCTAGATCGTTGGTCCATTTGGAGTTAATTTTTGTATGTGGTATGAGGTGGGAATACAATGAGGGCTCTTTATTTTAAAAACAAAATTTCATAGAACCTTCCACATCATACTTTTAATATCCCTTATATTTACACACCACCCCAAAACTCCCTGTGGGTTTCATATATTATTTTAAATTATTCTGAATTGTGCAAAGCAGAACGTACATACACTTAAAAAATAGTGCTTATAAATATAAAGATACTATTTTCTCCATCCACGGACTATATATTGGTGACTGTATATGGATTCATGGATTTCCTTCTTAACTCCATGGTCCCCACTGAGTCAGCAGATCACAGATTTTGTAGAGGAGCATCAAGAGACTCTATCATGACATGAAGAAAAGGGATTAAGGATGAAAAAGGTAGAATTTCCAAGGGCCCATATACTTGCAGAAACCTCAAGGGAGAGATGGGAGAGGACTGGAAGGTAGGTCACTGGAAGGCAGTGGTGGAATCTGTAGGGGCTACAGAGGACATAGCATTTTCTTCCAGGCGACAAGGATGACTGCAGAGTAGAAGTGCAGTGCCCAGGGATAGTACGTTTGGAATAGGGTTGGAGGCTCAAAAGAGCTTGTCAGAAAGCAATGGTGTGAGGAGCTGTAGAGGATTCTTTTCATTTTGGAAGTAATGCCAACCTAATTCTACCTCCAGAGGAGGAGTCCAGCTAACTGTTTAGCATCTGCCCTAGAGAGGGGTAAGGAAAAGCAGCTGGAGACATTCTAGGATTTTATTGCAGCCGTAACTAGAATGCTAGTGAAAAATTTGCCTTAGTAAACCATAGTCTGTATCAGGATTTTGTGGGTGTGTTTGGTTGGTTGTCTTCTCGTTTCTTAATAAAACTTCCTAGTAAAAAAAATTCTGGTTTTGTCTCAGCTGAAAGCATGATGAAATTTGCCAACTTCACGTGTAAAGGAGGGAGTTGGGTTCTCAGTGCACACTTAGAACTTCGGGTGGTGCGTTGTATTGGCTTGTGGCCATTGGATGGACCAGGAGCTGGAGCACAGGGGAGTGACAGCCTGGGAGGGAAGGTGTGGGGACTGTGGTGCCAACCAGGGCTAAGGATTTCTGTGCTTCTGGCCAGCCCTTCACAGTGCTCAGGCTTATCAGTACTCTCCCCCCGCCCCCCCACGCCGCCCACCCCCCACCGCACGCCCGGCCCTTGTCAACTCTGTGTTCAAAGATGTTTAGGGAAAGGAGTGAAGGAGAGGATAGATAGGACGAGTGCCTGGGAGCCTGGAGGCAGGTAGAGGTAACGGCCCTGGTTCAGATGCGCTTCTGCCTGCCTGAGGTGGATTGTCTACTCTTTCCACTAGACATGAAAGCTACCCTACAAGTGACCTGGAGAGGTATAAACAAAAAGTAGGTCTCGGGTGCTTCTACTTTTGTGTTGTTTAGAGTCTGAGTTTGTACAAATGTTTCTTTTTTCTTTTTAACCCTCCACGTGACCTCTGTGACTTTCAGGTGTTACTCGTGAGCAGTAGTCGCCATCCAGACCGCTGGATTGTCCCTGGGGGAGGCATGGAGCCCGAGGAGGAGCCGAGTGTGGCAGCAGCCCGTGAAGTCTGTGAGGAGGTATGTGCTCAGAAAGAAGGGCATGGCCGGACCTTGTAATCATGAATCTGTCGTGTCTGCGGAGTTCTTTAATTCATCACCACCCGCTGAATAAACATACTGATGATCACAGAAAGAAGGCATTTAACGGTTACCATGTGCTTCCTTGATTAAAGAGGTGATTGGGTTGTGACATGGTGATGTGTGTTGGACACTCTGTGCAGGGAGAAGGCTCCAGTAGTGACTGTATCTAATTATATCAGACACTCTTTGGTAATTTCCCTTGGAGCTCTTTCAGCATTGCCTCTGTTACCTGGGATAGAAGATCAAGAACAAACAGTTCATCATTGATAGAAATGACTCTCTCTCATTAATGAGGAGGAGGAGGCCCTTGTTCTCCTCTGCTTCCTGGGTCCTGGCCATAGAACAGTGGCTGCAGCAGCAGTTCTGTTACTAATAGTGCCGTTAGAGAGCTAATAGTATCTTCTCTGTTATTTAGTCACACGATACGCAGCATATATGTACTGAGTTCCTGGGCCATGCCGAGTATATCTTATTAGATCCTCTAGAATAAGTAGTCAGAAGAAGTAAAGTCTGGGACCCTTCGTTCCCTTACTTCAAGGGCTTACGGTTTGATTGGGGAAACTGAGAAACAGATTGCAGTTCAAGGCCAGGAGGAAGGAATAACATTCCTTCATAGCCTGTTGTGGCGACACTGTACTGTGCTCTGTTTATGTTCTTTTATTTCACCGAAGACTCCTAACGAGGTGGTGTAAGTTTTATCACCCCCATTTACTTGCCCTGGCCACACGGCTAGTGCTTTTCTTTGTTCCAGAGGGAATTTAAAACTGATTCTAAGGACATATAAAATAGCACTAAGAACAAGTGTAAATCCTATGTTTCTTTTGGGTTCAGCCCTTGGCAGAAGTCCTCTGAAACTAATCTTACCCTTGGAATACTTAAGGAATTCTTTCCTCACTCTGGAGTCCTACAGACTTGTGTTGGCTCATATCCTTGTCATTTTATCATATATCTGGTGTCCATAAGTAGACTATAATCTCTGAGAGCAAAAAGTGTGTTTTGTAGTTTAAATCCTCCCTGTGTGTGCCCACTACACAGCTACGTGAATGGAAAGTAATTAATACATGCTTCTGTGACAGGTGGAGCAATGGATGGAACAGTAAAAGTCCTGAAGAGATGTCCTTAATGGAAATGATCTGAGTGTAGGGAGAGATAGATCTTGTCAGAGAGGATGTGACAGGGATTCTCACGTAGTAAGAATTGGTATCCTCCTTTTTTATTAGAGCTGGGATAATGGGAAATGCTCGGGAGTACCGTGGCCTGGAGGGGCAGATGTGATTCTGCACTCTGCCTTCCTAGGCCTGAGCGCACCAGAATCTTTGCCTGCTCCTTTCTGGAGGCTTGACTATTCAGGTAAGTGGCAGAGTCAATTGGTCGACTTAAGCTGTGTAACTTTAATTCAGATCAGTTGACTCCTGTAGGATCTAAGGCACCTAAAGCAAAAGTAACGTTTGAAAGAGCTTCCGTGACAGTGGTAGATTCAGAAAGGTGGTCGGAAGACCTGAAATACAGTGATGGTTCTAGAATAAAGAGAAGGAGAAAAGTTCAGAGACTTTGTGCAAAACTTGCTACTTGGTTGTAGGAGTTGGGGCCAATCTGACCTCCGTACCTTCGTGGAGCACATGGATTTGGCATCTCCAGAGAGCTTATATCAGTTGCCGTTACTGTTGCTGGATTCTGAGTTATTACGGTTGACTCATCCGTGAGTTACACACGTGCAGCGAAGATGGAGAGAACTAGGTGACTGGAGTAGAAATGCAGTGAAGGGCAGGAAAGGGTGTAGGGCGGCGCCCTCTTAACCCTTTGTTTCCTGGAAATGCTATCTGGCCCTTCAGTCTGGTGAGAGGGAGGCCGCAGTGGGGGTGGGGCAGAGGGTAGTGACAGCACAGACAGCAGATCCTGTCCTCGAAGGTTCAGGATCCCCGTTCCCTCCTGTCCACGTGCGGTCCCGTGCTTGAAGTTAAACCCTGCTCGACTCTGAGGAAGTCAGAGGAGAGTCATACCACACCCTATACTTTATTCCAGCATTATTGAAAGGATAAATGTCTGAGAACTGCTTGCAACTTTAGAATACGGTACCAAATAAATCAAATGTTTGCACAAACAATAAAAATTAGTGAAATGTCATTACAGAAACAAACATTCCAGTGGCTTCTATCAAAATAAAATAGAGGGGATGGTTTTTCCAATTCACATCCATCAACAGAGTACAAGACTTGGAATCAGAGAGGATGTAATACATATATGTATATATATACACACACACATATATATATTTTTTTAATTGCCCTTGAAGGGTAGCTTTTGTAAGCAGAAATCACTATTCAGGAGTTTACTTAGATTTCAAAATGTTACGACTTTTGTAAAGTACACATTCAAAAACTTAGTTTTTTTCATAATGCTTGCAGCTCTGATTGCTCTATATATAAACATAGAAGATTTTACTAGTCACTTTTGGATAATACTAGAACAGTTAATTGAAGAGCTTCAGAGATTTCAAATTGGATTCATACAGCTAAATAGAAGTGCTTTCTAAAGAACTTCAGTTGTCTGACTTAAAAAATAAAAATCTGATGAAGCTCTTCAACAAAATGTCCTGTGAATCTCATATATTAAACTTACAGCCTCCTGGCTGGCTCAGTCAGTGGCTCATGCGACTCTTGATCTCAGGGTTTTGAGTTAAGCCCCACGCTGGGTGTAGAGAGTACTTAAGTAAATAAATATTCAAAAAAAAAACCTTACAAATGAGGTGAGTCTTAGATTTTTTATTCTCATAATATATGTAAACTTACTAAGATTTTCGACTTAAAAACACAAGTCAGAAAGAAATTATTCAATTATATTTTCAAAACCAAAGTTACAATCTAATAGGCCAAGATTTTTTGTTTTTTGTTTTTAAGTAATCTCTTTGCACAGTGTGAGGCTCAAAACTCATGACCCTGAGATCAAGAGTCGCGTGCTCTACTGACTGAGCCAGCCAGGCGCCCTAGGCCAGATTCTTTTACACATTACAAAATCATAAAATATGTCTGGTCTCCTTCTTAACAGAGAAGTATCTTACGATTTTGATTCTCTTAAACATTTCTATATTTCATTCTAAATATTTCCAGGATTGAAAGACACTTACCCACCAAAGAAACCAGGCCCTCTCTGTTAAGTGAGGCCAAGACTCTTGGGTGGCCTGGTTGGAAATGCTGATCTAGTCCACTGTTGCTCTATCAAGACACTGTAACTTCAAAAGGCTGGTGGTCGTAGAGTCCACACAGGGCTCAGTGTGTACTGAGCGAACACTCTGCAGTATCTGGCACACCTGACTAACTTTATCCTTCAGCCTGAAGGCTCCTTCAGGCTCCGTCAAGTCTTTGATAGAGGACTCACTGTTCTTCCTGTGTGTTTCCCTTGCGGTCTGTACTTCTAGCATCGTGGTGTCTGTCATGCTATGATACTGCTTGATTAATTGTCTTCTATGCTAGACTTTACATTTGGTATAGTCGGGTACCATCCTTTTTTGCTCGTTGTTTAATCCTCAGTGCTTAACACATAGCAAGTACCTAACAAAATAAACGTTTCAGTTATTGACGGGACCACTAGAGCAGCCCCATAAATACGAGGTAGGCTCTTTTGGGTTTTCAGGACTAAACATACTTGTAGGTCTCTCCGATGAGGAAGAATATGGCAGGGTCACAGCAGCTGTCCAGCCAGGCCGTGCGGGACTGGAAACTTGGGTCACAGGGCACAGGCAGGCCCCGCCCACGGTGGCTGGAACGACAGCAGGAATGCAGTGTGGCCCCTGTCTTCCACGGTGGATGAGCAGCCTTTCTAATCTCTTCTCAGCCTCCTGGCTTCTGCTCACCTCTTTCTGCATTTTCCCTCCTGAGTGCAACATTTATCTGTCTGCGCATCTCACAGGCAGCCTTCCCAGCAGAGATGGCCTGACCTGTGGGTGCAGCTGCCAGGCGACATCATCAGCTCCTGGCCATTTTGAGGACGTTTGCCTTCACTTTGCTTCGGTTGCTGATCTCTTAGTTCTCTTGCTGTGCGCAGAGCGCCAAGCTCAGGTGCTGCGCAAGTATGGCAGCTTGCACTTCAGAACACCTGCAGCAGCTTTACTTCAAGGATCCTGTGTATGTAGTAAAAAAATATTTACTAACACAGGAAAATGTTTGTAACACATTCCTAAGTGGTCAAAGCAGACTGTGAAACAGTATTTATAATGTAAAACCATTTAGTGGAAAAGAAATGTGGGTGTCCATTTGTGTAGAAAAATAAATAACACTGCTTGCACGCCTACTAGGTGCCGAGCTCTGTTCTAAGCGTTTTGCAAATGTTGCCTCATTTAATCCTCCCCAGACCCTATGAGATAGTGGAACTGTTACTCTCTGCATTTTACAGGTGAGAAAGAACAGGTTCGATGAGATTAAGTAATTTGTCTAAACAAGTTGTGCCCAACCAAGGGTGCTCAACGTAAGATTTGAATTCAGAACATCTCGGCTCAGCACCTGCACACCTCTAAATGCTATGCTCCTTGAAAGAATGTCTACCAAAATGTTCACGGTGGTTATCTTTGGGTTAGCTCAGAGATTATCAAGTTTTCTGCATTGAACATATATTTATTTTATTACTAGAAAAATGTTCTGTATCAACATGAATGGAGTGAAATTATTTTTTTTTAAAGACTTATTTATTTGAGAGAGTGAGAATGAGAGAGAGAGTACATGAGAGGAGGGGGGGAGGGTCAGAGGGAGAAGCAGGCTCCCCGCCGAGCAGGGAGCCCGATGCGGGACTCGATCCCGGGACTCCGGGATCATGACCTGAGCCGAAGGCAGTCGGTTAACCAACTGAGCCACCCAGGCGCCCTGGAGTGAAATTATTAAGTAGTCTGTCATGGCCTTGTTGGGCCAAGATACCATTAAACTCAGTCTGTTCAGAGGCTTTGTTTAACCCAGCTTAAAAATTTCAGCATATTGGCTGAATTTCAGAAACCAATAAATCTGTAGCACTTGAAACATTGGCAGTCACATTTCAAGGGCTAAAATACTCCCTTTTGGAAACTGGCCTCCATTTTTTAGCTGCTTATGGTCAGAATCCTATTATAGTGACCACTCAGAGAGTGAGACGGCTGAGGCTCTCTCCCAGAGCCACTCAGGGGCCATGGTAACAGTGCATCTCCAGCCCAGGGCAGCAAAGGCTGGTATGAGCCAGCCATGTGACACCCTCTGTAATCAAAAAGAAAAGCACCTCTTTGTGTAGTTTTCAGAGCTATTCTTTTTTGGCTAATTCAATAGGAAAGGTAAAACTGTTGGCTGACAGGGAAAGAGAGAGAAACTAGATCTGAGACCAATCTGTCTCTTCATTTGTTTTATTCCCCATTCTCACCTCAGGCAAACCCAGAGCGTTATCACCAAGATAAGAACATCTGAAAACAGAATGGGGAGAAAAATATGTGCATACCTTCCAGTGTGTCCTCTTCAAGGATGACAAAGATGGGTGCCTTCTGCCTTTAGAGAAGTGTAGTCAGTGATGACAATTGAAAATATGTGGCCAAATGCCAGTTCCTTTTATCTGTTGCTTCACGTCTGGACAAGGCCTGTGTCCACAGAGCCATTTTCCAGCATCTGTAGGCAGCCTGATCATGAATCTGTGACATAGGCACAGCTTTAAAAAAAAAGTGTAGCTTGTTCTTGGACTTCTTCACTTGTGTCATAATATCACAGTATTCTGCTACTCCTCTGGCTCTTCACCACCTGCTGCTTTGCCATATAAACTCACCACCTTGGAAATTTCTTCAGTTTAGTGAGGTCTTCTGATACTTCCCTATACTTCTTGCTGCCCTTTCTGAAGTTTTTATTTATTTATTTATTTAAAAAATTTTTTTAAAGATTTTATTTGAGAGATAGAATGAGATAGAGAGCATGAGGGGGAGAGGGTCAGAGGAAGAAGCAGACTCCCCGGTGAGCAAGGAGCCCGATGTGGGACTCGATCCTGGGACTCCAGGATCATGACCTGAGCCGAAGGCAGTCGCCTAACCAGCTGAGCCCCCAAGGCGCCCTCTCAAGTTCTTAATACACTGTACAAAAAAGTAAAAATGTCACAGCACGTTTGACTTAATTCACCTTCATTTAGGAAAGTTTTTTTGAATGGCTAGGTGCCTTAATATAATATCAAGGGTCATGGTTGCCTCAAGGGTACAGAGGGGCTTTGTCGTTCTCTCTAGCCTTACTGATCTTACATCATCCTATCAAGAATTTATTGTGACCCGGGGCACCTGAGTGGCTCAGTTGGTTAAGCGGCTGCCTTCGGCTCAGGTCATGATCCTGGGGTCCTGGGATCGAGCCCCGCGTCGGGCTCCGTGCTCAACAGAGAGTCTGCTTCTCCCTCTCCCTCTGCCTGCCTCTCTGCCTGCTTGTGCTCTCTCTATCAAATAAATAAATAAAATCTTAAAATAAAATCTTAAAAAAAAGAATTTATTGTGACCCTTCTTGATATGGAAGATGATGTAGTGAACTTTATTTTTAAAATCTATAGCTTTTTTTTTTTTAAGAGAGTGCGTGCACAAGCCAAGGGAGGGGTGTTTAGAGAGGGCAGAGGGAGGGAGAGAATCTTAAGCAGGCTTCACACTTAGCATGGAGCCCAACGCAGGGCTCAGTCTCATACCCCTGAGATCGTGACCTGAGCCAAAATCAAGAGTCAGATGCTTAACCACCTGAGCCACCCAGACCCCCCATAAAAAATCTATATCTTCTTGGGACACCTTGGTGACTCAGTTGCTTAAGTATCTGACTTTGGTCAGGTCATGATCTCGGGGTCCTGGGATCAAGCCCTGCATTGGGCTCCCTGCTCAGTGGGGAGTCTGCTTCTCCCTCTCCCTCTGCCCCTCCTCCCTGCTCGTTCTCTCTCTCTCTCTCAAATAAATAAATCTTTAAAAAAAAATCTGTATCTTTTTTCCCCAGTTCTTGTACTGTGTGTTCCCTGTCTCCGCAAAAAAAAAAAAAAAAGTGTGTACTCTCTAATATATGTGTCCTGGCGACTAGAAAGCTCCATATGGAACCTCAGAACTGTCTCTAAAGGAAAAGCAGTATTTCATGGCTCTTGTTATATAAAGTAGAACATTTAAAAAGCCTATAACTACTTGGAAATAATTTAAGATACTGTTTTCTCACCCTTTCTCTTTAGGTCATAAGTGTTTGAAGTGGAGAAAAACATGAAGGCTCTGTGTGACTGTGTTATATTTTCATCTTTATATTTTGGCCTCAGCCTGAACTGTTGTGAGTGGAAGGTGGAGATAGGGTACACAGAATTTATTATGGAAATAACATGATTCTTTTTAAATCCCAGACTTTAATCACAAAATATATATCAGAATATATTAAAAATATTTTAATCAGTTTAACGAGATAGGTAAAAGGTGGAGAAGTAATGTCAGGGACCAGGGGTCCTCCAGCTCATAAGCTTATAGGGAAGTGGATAAGCAGTTGACAGTGGATGTAGCAGTAACCATGTGGGGAGAGCCTGCTCTGGTCCAGGGGCAATTCCTACTCAAGCCTAGCCATGAGTTGTCATGTGGCAGTCAAGACCCAGTATGGTTCTGATGTTTCAAGAGAATCTTGAAAGCTAGATTCTCATGTGAGAGCTCCTGATCTTTTAATATAGACAACTAATTTTTTTTTTTTTAAGATTTTATTTATTTGAGAGAAAGAGAGCACGAGCACGAGCAGGGGAGGAGCAGGGGGAGAAGCAGACTTCCCACTGAGGAAGGAACTCAACACAGGGCTCGATACCAGGACCCCAAGATCACAACCCGAGCTGAAGGCGCATGCTTAATGGATTGAGCCACCCAGAACACCCCTAATTTTTTTTTTTTTTTAAGACACACAAGCACACGGGGTGGAAGGTGGGGGAGGGGAAGAGGGAGTGAGAGAATCTTTTTTTTTTTTTAAGATTTTATTTATTTATTTGACAGAGAGATAACAGGAGCAGGAACACAAGCAGGGGGAGTGGGAGAGGGAGAAGCAGGCTTCCTGCTGAGCAGGGAGCCCAGTGTGGGGCTCGATCCCAGGACCCTGGGATCATGACCTGAGCCGAAGGCAGACGCTTAACGACTGAGCCACCCAGGCGCCAGGAGAGAATCTTAAGCAGGCTCCACACCCAATGTGGAGCTGGAAGGGGGCCTCGATCTCATTGACCCTGGGATGATGACCTGAGCCAAAATCAAGAGTTGGAGGCTTATCCGACCGACTGAGCCACCCAGGCACCCCTAGGCAACTAATTTTTAAAAATTGTTTCCAAAACATTAATCAAAATAATACATGCATATGGATTAAAACAACAATATTGGGGTGCCTGGGTGGCTCAGTCGTTAAGCATCTGCCTTTGGCTCGGGTCATGATCCCGGGGTCCTGGGATCGAGCCCCGCATTGGGCTCCCTGCTCCGCGGGGGGCCTGCTTCTCCCTCTCCCACTCCCCGCTTGTGTTCCCTCTCTCGCTGTGTCTCTCTCTGTCAAATAAATAAAATCTTTAAAAAAAAATAAAATAAAAATAAAACAACAATATTAATATTAAAAGGCCCATAATGAAAAACAACCAGGGCTGCAACATTGGGCTCTGTGCTCAGCCGGGAGTCTGCTGGAGATTCTCTCTCTCAAATAAAAATAAATAAATCTTAAAAAAAAAAAAAGAAAACCAAAACATATGTTCTTAATGAAGTAAATGAGCTGTGTTTCAGATTTTTACTTTATTTTCAACTGTAAAGTGATAAGCTCCAGCCTCTTTGAAGAAGACAGTTTTATTTTTCAATCTCCTAAATGATAAGTAAAAGCAAATAAAGGTTTTTAATCTTGGCAGTATTTCACTGTTTAATGGAAATGTTAATATGAGAAAATACATCCAGATGTAAATGACTGTAAATCAAGAGAGATCATAAATCAACCTAATTTGTTGAAAAGCAGGTTTCATTTAAATACTGTTCTCTGGATTTCCAGGATTTAATTTTTAAGAAATTTAAAATTACATGATATGAGCTGTTAATAATAAGGTACATGTATTGGCTATGTGCACCTATAGATTTATCTTAAAAATAGGTATAAAAATAGGCAAAGAAGTTTTCTGTATATTTGAACTTTTTCAATATAAAAAGTTGGTCAGAAAAGAGTCATAAGTGCTTATTATGTGCCGGCTATATTCATATCTTGAGGAGGAAACTATGAAGTATGATATGCTGGATTCCACTTTCCTTAAGACAGATTGTGTTTTTGTTAAGTACTATCGAGTCTTTATTTTTATTTGGGAAAGAAGATATTTTTAGCTCATTTGGTCACAGCGTTATAGAATGCAAGAATCATCATGTCTCTTAAAACATCTTATTCTGATAGTTAATTCCTTTTAAAGATTTTTTTTTTTTTCTTTTTTAGGTTGGGGGCAGAGGGAGAGGGAGGGAGAGAATCCCAAGCAGGCTTCACACTCAGCACAGAGCCCGACTCTGGGCCCCATCTCAAGACCCTGAAATCGTGACCTGAGCCAAAATCAAGAGTTGGATGCTCAACCGGCTGAGCCTCCAAGGCACCCCCCTTTTAAAGAATTTAATAGGAAATGTGGTTCAGTGATGAAAACTTTCAGGAAATTTTTGTTTACCTAATATGGACATATATTTTTGTGTGTGGAAGCATCTTTATTCTGACCTCATAAGAAAGCATATATACAAAAAGGCAGTAAAAGAAGAGCTTTTCCTTAGAAAAAAATAATTTTGAGTATATAAAATGAACAGAGAAAGCATACCATGTCTTAGTGTGGAAGGCTGTGTGAGGCTGTTTTATGTTAGAGGACAGAATGAATCCTGCAGATCGCTGGCAAAGGCCCTTAAGTAAATCCGTATTGAATCTCCTGTTTCTGGCAGCTGAGAACTTGGAAAAGGCCTTTCCTCTCAGTTACAGTTCAGGGATGAAAGGAGACCTTGGCATAGACACCACCTCCAGTGAAGGGCCTGGCTGAGGCCTGTTGTGCTAATCCTCGTGCTCAGGTTTTGTTCTGCGCTCACGTGGCCGAGAGTGTAATTCAACTCTGGCCCTAGAGCTAGGAGGCCTCTCTCTTCTTTCAGAGGAGGGCACCTCTCCACTCTTACGAAATGGGAAATAGCTCCTCCTGGGTTACTTCCATGATTACTTCTAGAGTCAACCTTAAATGATTGACAATTTTGGGGGCACCTGGGTGGCTCAGATGGTTAAGCGTCTGCCTTCGGCTCAGGTCATGATCCCAGGGTCCTGGGATCGAGCCCCGCATCGGGCTCCCTGCTCGGCGGGAAGCCTGCTTCTCCCTCTCCCACTCCCCCTGCTTGTGTTCCCTCTCTTGCTGTGTCTCTCTCTATCGAATAAATAAATAAAATCTTTTAAAAAAAATGACAATTTTTAAGCGACTGTCATTTTGGCTTTCGCAAAAATACTGCATAGATACTCTCAGCTTTATGAAAAGTGGTATTCAAAATAACACACATATTTGTGTTAGTGAGCATTTTAGTTTAAATATATAGGTGCTTTAGACTATGAATTTCCATTAGAGTGGTCTGTAAAACTTTTAAACTTAAAAATAGAAACGGTATAATCTGAGCAGTGCTGAGGGGGCACCTGGCTGAGCTAGTCAGTGGACACTGCTCTTGATCTCGAGGTCATGAGTTCAAGCCCCATGTTGGGTGTAGAGATGACTAACACTGCTCTTAATCTGAGGGCTTTTGTGTGCTCCTTGTAGCACTTAGTGAGGTTGTTAGCATAGCCAGTTTGATTACTTGATTAAACTGGTGACTACTATAGCTCACCATTTTTCTGATAATGAAAATAATTCATGTTCCTAGCAGAATGAAGATCCAGAAAGCACAAAGAGGACAATATATTACCATAATTCCACAGCTGGCTATATTTTCTTCAACATTTTAATCAAATTTTTCAAACATATAAGAAAAAAATTTAAATAGTAAAACAAACACTGTATACCTTCTTCTAGATCTGTCTGTTGACTTTTTGCTTTATCTCTATACATACTTTTTTTTTTGGCTATGCCATTGAAAAGAAGTCATACATATTATGACCTATCACCTCTCAATTCTGTTCTTTAGCATGCATCTTTTTAGAATAAAGCCAGTTCCCTACATTACCACATACCATTGTCACATCTAAGAAAATTCATAATTCCATAATGTCTGTCTGTCTGTCTCTCCCCTAAAAAAAAAAAAGAGTCCAGGGTAGTTGTCTAATAGAATATTTCATAGTTCTGGTTTTGTTTGATTGTTTCTTCTTGCTGTCCTTTAACTCTCTACCTTATCCCCTGTATTTATAGCAACTTCGTTTTGAGCAGTGAGGTCCAGTAGAACTTTCCTGAAATTATGTATTTGAACTGTCCAGTGTAGTAGCCACTAGCCAGCCGTATATGGCTACTTAAATTAAAATTTAAAAAAAATTTAAGATTTTATTTATTTGAGAGCGAGCAAGCAAGAGAGAGTGAGAGCACACAAGCAGGTAAGGGGCTTAGGGAGAGGGAGAAGCAGGCTCCCTGCTCAGCCAGGGGCTCAATCCCAGGACTCTGGGATCATGACCTGAGCTGAAGGCAGATGTTTAACTGACTGAGCCACCCAAGAGCCCCTATAATCAAAATTTTTAAATTCATTCCTCAGTCATTCTAGCTACATTTCAAGTGCTCCTTAGCTGCATGTTAATAATGGCCATCATATTAAACAGCACAGGGCTAGAGGCTTAATTAAATTTAGGACAGACATTTTTTGATAGGTTGCTGCATGGGTGATGCCACGTGCTTCCTAGTATTTAACATCAGGAGATGCATAATGTCAGGTTTCCCGGGCATTAGTGATAAAATGTTTGATCAGGTCGTTACTGACAGATCTCTCTATTGTAGCAGGGCATGTCCGCCTATGCAACAGAATTGCTAAGTAATCTGTTGAGTAATGCTTCCACACTGTGTGAATATCCTGTCTCCCAGCAATCTTTCAGGTAGTAATTTTAGCATCTTCCGATGATCTTACCAAATAGATCCGTACAGTAGAGACTAAAGTACAATGATTTTCTAATTTTGTTTTTTAATTAGCTGAAATTTTTCCTTAAGGGAAAGCTTTTTTCCTCATTCCTCTTCCATGCTCCCTGCCTTCCCATTTTTTTCTTCTTCTTTTATTTTATTTTTAAGATAGGCTCCACGCCCAGTGCAGAGCCCAGCTCGGGGCTTAAACTCACAACTCTGAGATCAAGACCTGAGCTGAGATCAAGAGTTGGACACTTAACCGACTGAGCCACCCAGGTGCCCCTTTTTTTCTTACTTTAAATACCCCTCTGGGCTCATGGATCTTAATTTTTCTTCATTGTATTATGGTCAGTTACAGTCTTTATTCTCTTTGCTTTAATTCTCAGATTATACTTTAATAATTGCTTTAATGTCTCAGATTTGGTCAGTGTATACCCCTTCAGGCAACCTCCTATGTACTTTGGAGTCCTTCCTTGCTCTGTAAATGCAGTAAAGTTATTGCCAAGCTCAGCTTGAATTTTCCTGTCCTAGACCTGTTGTCAACTATTTCTCCAGAGGGTTTCCTTTTTTTTAAAGATTTTATTTATTTGACAGAGACACAGTGAGAGAGGGAACACAAGCAGGGTAAGTGGGAGAGGGAGAAGCAGGCTTTCCGCGGAGCAGGGAGCCCGATGCGGGGCTCCATCCCAGGACCCTAGGATCATGACCTGAGCCAAAGGCAGACGCTTAACGGCTGAGCCACCCAGGTGCCCCCAGAAAGTTTCCTTTTAGTGGAGAATGTTATTTTGAAACCACAGTTGGTGCTTGATGTGCTTATTGATACTAGGATGTCATGAGCTCCTCCAAGGCCTTTTTAGTAGACAGTAATAGAAAGCATATTAAAAAAGAAAAATCGTGATTTCATGTTAATATTTCCACTTCAAATTTAACATTACAAGGGTTTTTTTTTCCTTTTATTTGTGTTATCTCTTTTAAGATATTGGTTTTTAATAACATTTTAATATTGTTATTGGTTTCTAATAACATTATTTGCTTTTTCATATTATAAAATAATATGAATGTATTCACATCATCACTGATACTTTCAGGAGAAGTATTAGGAGCCTGACAATGTAAAAAAAAAAATTTAGGGAGGGGTACTCTGAGGGGTAGAATTAGCCCTTGTTGCTAATTTGGATTATTCAGGGGTTGGATGTGGGTTGGTTTGAATTGGTAGTAAATTGGGGCGCCTGGGTGGCTCAGTTGGTTAAGTGACTGCCTTTGGCTCAGCTTATGATCCTGGAGTCCTGGGATTGAGTCCCGCATCGGGCTCCCTGCTCGGCAGGGAGTCTGCTTCTCCCTCTGACCTTCCCCCCTCTCATGTGCTCTCTCTCTATCTCATTCTGTCTCTCAAATAAATAAATGAATTGGTAATAAATGACAAGATAATATTAAAGAGGAAGTAATTGGCACCAGCAGGGAGGTATCACTTACTTTTCTTTGTAAACCTGGGTTATAATTTGCTTTACATTAGGGACAGTTACCTAATATAACCCTTCTTTACCCCATTTGGGGGCCACATTCAGGCATAGGTATAGTAAAATAAGTTAGGAAATAGAACCTAAGAACTGAGTAGGAGGTTTTGTATTCGTTCTGTGTAGAATTTTTGTCTGTAGATGTCCTCCATTGTGTGTGTCATTGAGGTTGAGAGGCATGGTTGTAGGGAGCACACCTGTCCTCCTACGTTTGCAAATGATTGTTTAGATTGGAGTGGTTCTCAAGCTTGTCATTTGGATTCAGGCTCAGATTGTTAAAACCAGGTTTTCCACCCACAGAAATGTGTGACAAGAGTTTGAAAAGTCACACAGGATAGTTCTTGGTGAGACCAGCCTTCTTATTGCAGGTAGTGCAGCACTTCTGGTCCCCTCCAGTCATCGTGATAACCAGAAACCCTCGTGCGTTTCCACAGTGCTCTTGGAGACGGTCGCACTTGTGGAAAACCTCTATGTTGAATGATGTGCAGGTTCCTTTTGTCGTCCCGATCCCAGTTGCTTAGTTACTCATGCTTGATTGGTAACTACTGTCAGCCTCCTGCTGCAGGCTCAGTTAGGGTTAGGACTCGTGTCCTGAACATGGCAGATGATGTAGAAGGAAAGAACAGGAGGTCATGAGTACAGCAAGGTGGTAGAGAGCCTTGACATCCCGGCAGGGGAGTTCGGAGTTAAGTAGGTTCTGGTACTTGGGTACCTTGGTGAATGTGTAGTACTGCTCAGTGACCCACAAACTCATGGAATGGAGAAAGAAAGATAATGATTGAAGAAAAGTAGTTCTTCCCTGGGATTTCCCACTTCTAAGTGGAGAGGAAATGGTAGGTGAAAAAAATACATATTCCATCTCACTAGTCATCAGATAAATGCCAGCTAAAATAAGCTGGTATCTTTCTTCTATCAAATTAGCCAAGACTTAGAAAACTAATCTATCCGTGATGATGAAGGAGGCACCATGTATTAAGAGCCTTAAAAATGTCTATACTGGGGGTGCCTGGGTGGCTCAGTTGGTTAATCATCCAACTCTTGATTTTGACTCAGGTCATGATCTCAGGGTCATGGGATTGAGCCCCATGTTGGGCATTGCACAGAGTCGGCTTGTCCCTCTCCCTCTGCTCCTCCACTCTCTGTCTCTCTCTAATAAATGAATCTCTCTTTTTTAAGATTTTATTTATTTGAGAGACAGTGAGAGAGAGCGAGAGAGAGTGCATGAGCAGGGGGCAGGGGCAGAGGGAGAGGGAGAAGCAGACTCCTCACCGAGCACGGAGCCTAGTGCAGGGCTCAATCCTAGGACCCTGAGATATGACCTGAGCCGAAGGTAGACACTTAACCGACTGAGCTAGCCGGGAGCCCCACCCTCTCGAATAAATAAATCCTTTAAAAAAATGTCTGTAGGGCGCCTGGGTGGCTCAGTTGGTTAAGCGACTGCCTTCGGCTCAGGTCATGATCCTGGAGTCCCGGAATCGAGTCCCCCATCGGGCTTCCTGCTCAGCAGGGAGTCTGCTTCTCCCTCTGACCCTCTTCCCTCTCATGCTTTCTATCTCTCATTCTCTCTCTCTCTCAAATAAATAAATAAAATCTTTTAAAAAAAAAATGTCTGTAGTGTTTTTGGGGCACCTGGCTGGCTCAGTTGGAAGAGCATGCGACCCTTGATCTCCGGATCTTGAGTTCAGCCCCATGTAGGGTTTAGAGATTGCTTAAATTAAAATGTCTGTACTCTTTTGGACACTGTACACCAGTCATTGCAAGTGCTTTCCGTTTCAGGACATGCCACACATCTGACATAATACATGTGATTCCCTCCAGCTAGAAAGCTCACCCTGTTCCTTTGCCACCTGGGCACACTTCTTTGAGTTTTCAGTGCAGTCACTTCATTTTATGGAAGCTTTCATGAATTTCAAGGCTGATACATAGGTGCTTTTCCCACCATCCCATTGTAGTGTAAGTTTCAAGTATGTTTTTCCTGTGTATTCTTACTCAATATGGACATTCTGCAAAACAGAAAAGTAAAAAGAACAAATTTAAATTTTTTATACTCCCCACTGGTAACATTTTGGTGTATTTCAACTTCTGTGTGTTTTTGCTTGTCAGCCTTCCAACTTGACTGTAAGCTTCTCAGTGGTATCCTTACATATCGGATATGAAAAGTCAACTGGGGGTTCATAAGAAATAGAAAATAAAAAAGAGGAGGCAGGGGTTTTCTGGTTTTACTCTTTGCTCTCATTTTCTGTTTTCCCACCTCTTCTCCCTCCTGCCTCCTCTCTTAACCACGGGCTCAGAGACCTTGACCAAATCTTGTGACTAACTTTTTGGTTCATGTTTGAGCCCGGCATTTTTGCTTCTAAGTATCTGTAGAGAAATGCTTATTCACATAAGCATGTACAGGAGGTTCATCCCAGCTTTAATGTGTAATAGCAAAAATCAGAGACGATCTAAGTGCCCATCAATAGGGGAATTATTCCTCAGTTGTGGCATATTCATATTATGTGTTACTCCGGCAGTTTAAATAATAAAGGAAATCTACATATCTCAACACGGAGAGCTCTCAGAGACATTTAATGAAATGAAATGGCAAGTATGATTGATTTGTGCAAAATAAAATGTCCTAAAACATATTTGTATATGTGCATATATATAATGTGTGTAAATACTTAGAATGGAGGCTGGAAAGAAAACCACTAAACTGATTAGAGTGATTATCTCTGGGGAGGGAAGTGGGACTAGGAAGCCCATGGGAAATTTTACTTTGTCTAAATTTTTTTATTTTTGTTTCTTAAAACCCATCACTTTTTCCAGAGTCTGGGCATAAATGTGAAGGCATCAGGCAGTTGTGAAAGTCAGTATTTCAAGTGCTTAACAGTATAGCCACAGTCCCCCGTGGATTTCTGCAGGGATATATTTCAGCTCAGAAAGGTTAAGATTAGACTTGCTGAAATTCTGTTCTGTATTGTCTTCTCCTGCAAGAAAGTGGTAGCCTCTGGTGGTAGCCGTGGTAGCCACCAAAGCTTCAGTTGGGTTTTTGTTTTAGTCTTTGATGCAACCTTATTTTTAGCTTTGCAACCTGATCTTGCTATTCTTCAAATTTTTTTTTAGATTTGAATTAATTAGTGAAGATAAGGTAGTTGAATTGAGAAAGGGACTGATTCACATAGAGGTAATTTAGACAGTTTGCTGTTTCCAGATGCCTAGATTAATCTTTAAAGGAGTGTGAGTAGAAGTGATCCATGAAAAAACATCAGATGTGCTCATCAGCCTGAGAACTAAAGAATATTGCTGTCGGATATATTTATGTGAACTCTTGTTATGCGGACAATTATGACTTTAGAAATGGTGCTATTTATTGTTGCCTCACAAAACCTGAAACGAAACTAATCATGTTATCTCACAGTTTCTGTGAGACATGAATTCAGACAAGGTGCAGCAGTAACCACTTGTCCATGATAACTTAGCTGGAAGAATCAAAGGCTGGAAGCAGGATACTGTTGGGGAAAAAAATCTTGAATGATTTTTCTCCTGCATCTGAGTGTCTTTGCTGATTCCTCTCTTAGGTTTGAATGTCCTGGAATTGTCCTTTTTCATTTCTTTCCTTGTCTGTCTTCCATCTCCTCCTTGGTGATCTGGCCCAGTCTCAAGGTTTTGAATCTGGGAGGTGGTTAGTGGGTGGGTAGGTAGATGCACATTCATCCCCAACCACAGCCTTCCTTAATCTGCCTACTTGGTATTTCCATTTGGTTGTCCAGCTGGCAGCTGAAACTTTTTTTTTTTTTAAGATTGTATTTATTTATTTGAGAGAGAGAGAGAGAGATCACAAGCAGGGGTGAAGGGTAGAGGGAGAAGCAGACTCCCCACTGAGCCGGGAGCCCGATGTGGACTCGATCCCCAGACCCTGAGATCACAACCTGAGCCAAAGGCAGACGCTTAACCAACTGAACAACCCAGGTGCCCAAAACTTAATATATATAAAGCTAAACCTATGATTCCAGTACTTCTCCTAAACTTGCTCCTCATCTCAGTAAATGTAACTCCTTCCTTTCAGCTGCTTAACCCAAAAAACTAGGAGTTATCCTTGATTTCTTTCATTTCTCACACCCCGTATTTAGTTTCCCAGCCAGTCCTCTTGACTCCACCTTCAGAATGCATTTATATCCAGAAGCCAGCCACTTCTCACCATCTCTGTTACTACCACCTTGGTCCAAGTCACTGTCACCTCTCCCCCAGTTCTTACGTCCTTCAGGCTGTTTTCAACACAACAGGCGAAGTGATCCTGTTAAAAGAAACCAGGTTGCAACACATGTCACTTTCTAAGCTGAAGCCCTTAGAATGGCCTGTTATCTGGCTTCCTTTGGGACCTCATCTCTCACCTCTCTCTTGCTCACTGTGCCGCACCCATACTTGTAGTCCCCTTGCTGCTCCTCTGAGCCAGACCTTGTTCCCCTCAGGGCCTTTGTACTTGCTCCTGCTTCTGCCTAATCATCACGGTATTGACACAGTCCCTAGATACTGAATCTGGAGGAAAGAGACCATCCTGCTGGTTTTTCCTAATGGCTTATATGTATGGCAGTTGCCTTTTATTGGTGATGAAATGTCGTGGTATTGAGGATGGGAAATTAACAATTTCAAAAAACAGATATGATCTATTATACTGTAAGTAGCAGGTTCATGCATTTATATCTGCGCCAAATGAAATGCTGTTTTTCATCCATCTACCTGCCTTTCTTGTTCAGCCAGATCTTGCCACACTGAACAGTCCTGTCCTTCAAGTGGAGTGGCACTTGTTAGAAGATCCCTTGAGGGCGCCTGGGTGGCTCAGTTGTTCAGCATCTGCCTTCAGCTCAGGTCATGACCCCAGGGTCCTGGGGTCGAGCCCCACATCTGGTTCCCTGCTCCACGGGAAGCCTGCTTCTCCCTCTCCCACTCCCCCTGTCTGGGTTCCCTCTCTCGCTGTCTTCTCTCTCAGTCAAATAAATAAATAAAATCTAAAAAAAAAAGAAGAAGAAGAAGATCCCTTGAATACCTCTGAAATGTTCATTTGGCTTGATTTCTGTTCCTCTTTATTCCCTTTTGGGTTGAGGAGTGACTTGAGGGCATAAGTGGGCAGTCTGGGATGCCCACTGAACAGCCTGTTCTATCGGTTGAGAGAGCTGGTAGGGCTCCACGTCAGGCCCCAAAGCAGATAGGTTTTAGTTTCACAGTATGCCATAAAAACATGTAGAAGGGCTTTTTAGTACTGAGAGTGAGGCAGTTAAAGAAGGGAAGAGTATCGTTTTCAAGCAAGAGTTCCTCTGTGACATACTCTCACTGAGATTCATGGAGCTGAAGGAAAGACGATCAACTGTTTATGGCTGTGTGAGCAGCAGAGTTCTGGGTGCAGAACTCAATGAGGACATCACTGAGAAGATCCACAGGCTTGAGAAACCTGAGGGAGTGTGCCTGTCTATATGGGGACTATGATGTTAAGTAGAAATTATTTTTATAGAGTCATAGAATCACATTGTTGGAAAGGACATCAGGAGGTTATCTGGTTTAAAACCTGCACTTTTGGTCACACAGAGCTAAACATCTACACCATTCAAGCCTTCAGTTTTTTTTTTCTTTTGAATATATATTTATAAAAGATACTAACTCTTAATGTTATTTAAGTAATTTTTTAATGTCTAGTTTTTTTTAAATGACTTTTTTTTTAAAAAGATTTTATTTAGTTGACAGACACAGCGAGAGAGGGAACACAAGCAGGGGGAGTGGGAGAGGGAGAAGCAGGCTTCCCGCTGAGCAAGGGAGTCCAATGCGGGGCTCGATCCCAAGACCCTGAGATCACGACCTGAGCAGAAGGCAGACCCTTAACCGACTGAGCCACCCAGTCGCCCCTTAAAATGACTTTTAATGCCATCCAACAAGATAACCACTGCATAAACCTGTTAGAATAGCTAAAATAGAAACTGCATGGTGCCATTTAGCAGCAGACTGAGGGTGAGAAATGTAGTTGCTTGCTGCTTTCAAATAAACTGTTCCTCTCTGTTGGGCCAGTTGAAAATATGTAATATTAAAAATGCTCAGAGCAAGATCACCTTTACGGTAATATTTAACAATATTGAATTTTTTTGTCATTTCAAACTGAAATTGCCAGTTTGCCTTTAAAATGAAGGGATGCCTGGGTGGCTCAGTTGGTTAAGCGGCTGCCTTCGGCTCAGGTCATGATCCTGGAGTCCCGGGATCGAGCCCCACATCGGGCTCCCTGCTCGGCGGGGAGCCTGCTTCTCCCTCTGCCTGCTGCTCTCCTGCTTGTGCTCTCTCTCTGACAAATGAATAAATAAAATCTTTTTTAAAAAAATAAATAAATAAATAAAATGAAGATTAGATTATTGTTAAGAAAACCTTTTTAAAGCTGGTCCTTCGAACTGATTTTCCAGATTCTCAGGTAGTGTAGAAAGCAGATTTATATAATGCCCTTTCAGTAATTGTAAGTTCAAAAAACAATTGAAGGTTCCATTTATATAAGTTTGCCTGCCCTCCAGAAGGTGTCTTAATTTATTCTCTCAGCAACAGAGATGAGGAGGGCATTAATATGTTTGGTATGTGCACAGGCTTTGGAATCAGTCGCCTACATTCACATCCTAGTGCTGCCCCTTAATGGCACAGTATTGGCAAATTATTTGTCATCTCTAAGCATTGGTTTTCTTATCTAGAACATAGGAGCCATGATAATACTTGCTTTATAGGTAGACATTTAGTAAGAATTCAAATATTAGCTATTATACTAGAAGAGAGGAGTAATTTGCCCTGAAACCACACAGTGGAACATGACCTGACCACATAAGAGTGTTTCCAAAAGCCCTGGGCTCTTATCTCCCCAATCTTCCTCCACCCTATTGCCCTCATCAGGAGGATGCTAGTCAGGTTAATGAACCGGATGAGCCTTTTAGGTTACTTTGAATACATAGTTAGGAGAGAAACTAGATTTATATTTCTGGCATTGGGTTCATTTAATTTTTTGTTGCTTTAAAAAAAAAAACAAAAACATGCTCACATAATTGAAAAAACTGCTGCTGGGGCACCTGGGTGGCTCAGTTGGTTAAGCGTCTGCCTTCGGCTCAGGTCAAGATCCCAGGTCCTGGGATTGAGCCCCTGCATCGGGCTCCCTGCTCAGCAGGAAGCCTGCTTCTCCCTCTCCCACTCCTCCTGCTTGTGTTTCCTCTCTCGCTGTCAAATAAATAAATAAAACATTTTTAAAAAGAAAAAAAAATGCTGCTGTCTTCTGTAGCATATTTTGTGAAGTCTCAGAAAGACTGAGATGGAAAGGAAAGTACCTTATTTTTAGATTCTAAAATAATATTTTTTCCTGCAAATTTTCAGGATTGACATTTTTTCCCAGTATTATAAAAATTTTCAAACTCACTGCCTTATTAAAAGAATTTTATTGTAAACACCTGTATGCCCACCACCTACATTCTACTATTAGCACTTTAGTTGCTTTATCACATAATCTATATGTTACTGAAACCTTAAGAAATAACCACTAATCAACAACAAAAATCATTTATCTTGCCATCACCTAAAGATAACCTTTGTTAACATTCTGATAATTTCATACATACTTATCTGTAAATGTGTGTGTGTTTGTGTGTGTGTGTGTGTGTGTGTGTGTGTGTATTTAAAAATAATACTGGAATTTAGCAATTTCATTGGCTTATATTGTGGACAGACATCCTTTTGTGGTAATAGGCTTATATGTGAGTGATTATTTTTGAAAGACCTCATAGTCCATCTATAAATATGCCATAGTTTTGACTATTTTTTGTTGAACATTTAGTTTGATCCTAATTTTTCATTATTCTAGACAACATTGAGAAGAATATCTGTGGGTTTGGTTGTTTTTGTTGTTGTTTTGGTACTTGCCCAATTGTTTCTTTAGGATCAATTTCTTGAGGCAGAATTGTTGGTAATATGTTTGTTTTGTGTTTAATTGTCCAATTGCTCTCTAGGAAGAGTATCTGTTTATAGCCCATCTCCATGAAAATGCCAATTTCTCCTACATATTTGCAAGGTACAGAGGTGGAAATTGTACCTTATTCTGCTGATTTCCAAATTTAATTTGGGAAACAGTAAACACCTTGAAATAACTCTTGAGTCCAAAAGGAAATCAAACCTGCAGTCTCAGATGGTTCAGTAATTAATCATGATGAAAATGATGGAAAGTGGCCTATAAAATTCTCTTGGGGGAATTTATTAAGAAAATCTTTTTTGCCAAGTATATTTAAGTTTGTATAAACATTTCATTTTGTACACAAAGATTATATAGTCTTTGTTCATATATACAAACACGGACTTTTTATCGTTCCATAAGCTTAAGCTTTGAAATTCTGAGGTGTTATCTTTTGTTGTAATTGTGATTTTTGTTTGTTTCTCCTTATATTTTGCTTTGTATTTTTCTTTATTTGTTTATGTAATTCAGCATGTAAAGAATGATGGTTGTTTTAGATCCATAATGGATCATACCATATCAGCATAAAATTACCTTCCTTGTCCTGTTTATTCTTTTTGCTCTAAATTTTAGCCTTTTCTGCTTTTTTTTTTTTTAAGATTTTATTTATTTATTTGACAGTGACAGCGAGAGCAGGAACACAAGCAGGGGGAGTGGGAGAGGGAGAAGCCGGCTTCCCGCTGAGCAGGGAGCCCGATGCGGGGCTCGATCCCAGGACCCTGGGACCATGACCTGAGCCGAAGGCAGATGCTTAACGACTGAGCCACCCAGGTGCCCTAGCCTTTTCTGCTTTTTAAGGGGTGATTAAGGTGGCCATTTTGCTGGTATTACTTAGCCCTTTATTTTCCTACCTTTTTATGTCATTTTGTTTTAGTTATATGTCTTTTGTAACTGTACTTTGTTTTTCACTCAGTTTGAAAGTCTTTGACGTTGGAATAATGAAATCTAGCTTTATTAACATTAATTATGATAACTTTTTTTTAAGATTTTATTTTTAAGTAATCTCTGCACCCAACTTGGGGCTCAAACTTATGACCCCGAGATCAAGAGTGACATGCTCCACTAACTGAGCCAGCTAGGCATCCTAATTATGATAACTTTTAAAAAATGTATTCGTCATCTTTTATATACTGTGTTATTCTTATCTCCTTATGACTAATCTACATTTTGCTAAATTGATTGTTCTTCCTTTATCTTCTCTAGTGACATGGAAGTTAAATATACTATCTCTTTATTGCGGTGGTTACTTTCTTTTTTAAATAGATTTAATTTTTTTCCCCATTTATTTATTTATCTGAGAGAAAGAGAGAGAGAACTGGGGGTTCAGAGGAAGGAGAGAATCTCAAGGAGACTCTGCGCTCAGGAGCCCAACAGAGGGCTCCATCTCATGAGCCTGAGATTACAACCTGAGTTGAAACCAAGAATCAGACACTTAACCAACTACGCCACCCACACAACCCTAGATTTAATTTTTTTTAGAGCAGTTTTAGGTTCACAGCAAAACTGAGCAGAAAGTACAGAGTTTCCATTTACCCCCTATCTCCACACACACATGCAAGATCCCTGAGTGGTTCATTTGTTACAATTGATGGTCCTATACTCACACATCACTATCACCCAATCATATCAGAGTTCACTCTTGTATATTCTCTGGGTTTCAACAAATGCATGATGACCTGTATCTGCTATTACAGTATCATACAGAATGGTTTCACTGTGCTAAAAATCCTCTGTGCCCTCTCTGTTCATCCTTCCTTCTCCACTAATCTCTGGCAACCACTGACCTTTTGCTGTCTCCATAGTTTTACATTTTCCAGAATGTCATATAGTTGGAACCGTACAGTATGTGGCTTTTTCAGATCGGCTTCTTTCGCTTAGTAATATGCATTTAAGTTTCCTTCATATCTTTTCATGGCTTGATAGCTCATTTCTTCTTAGCCCTGAATAATCCATTGTCTGGATATACCACAGTTTATCCATTCATCTCTTGAAGGACACCTTGCTTGCTTTTAGTTTGGGTAATTATGAATAAAACTGCTATAAACATTGGTGTGCAGGTTTTGTGTGGACATTAGTTTTGAATTCCTTTGAGTAAGTACCAAGGAGCATGATTGATGGATTGTATGGTAGAGTATATTTAGCTTTGTAAGAAACCTCCAAAATATCTTCCAAAATGGCTGTACCATTTTACATTCCCACCAACGATGAATGAGAGGTCCTCTTGCTCCACCTCCTCCTCAGCATCGATACTGTCAGTGTTCTTGATTTTGGCCATTTAATAGGGGTGTAATAGTATCTTGTTTTAATTTGAAATTCCCTAATACCATATGAGGTTGAGCATCTTTTTATATGCTTATTGGCTCTCTGTATATCTTCTTTGGTGAAGTGTGTGTTCAGGTCTTTTACCCATTTTTATATCAGGGTGTTCATTTTCTTACTGTTGAGTCTTGAGAGTTCTTTGTTATTTGGATAAGAGTCTTTTATCAGATATGTGTTTACAAATATTTTCTCACAGTCTGTGGCTTGTCTTCTCATTCTCTTAACACTGTCTTTCACAGAGCAGAAGTTTTTAATTTTAGTGAAGTCCAGCTTAACAGTTCTTTTTTTTTTTTTTTAAAGAGTTTATTTATTTGAGGCGCCTGGGTAGCTCAGTCGTTAAGCGGCTGCCTTCAGCTCAAGTCATGATCCCAGGATCCTGGGATCGAGCCCCGCGTCGGGCTCCCTGCTTGGCGGGAAGCCTGCTTCTCCCTCTCCCACTCCCCCTGCTGTGTTCCCTGTCTCACTCTCTCTCTCTGTCAAATAAATAAAATCTTTTTAAAAACTGAATTAAAAAAAGATTTTATTTGAGAGAGAGTAATTGGGAGAGAGAAGGAGCAGGGAGAGAGGCAGAGAGAGAGGGAGAAGCAGACTCTCCCCACTGAGCAGGGAGCCCAACGTGGGGCTCCATCCCAGGATTCCAGGATCATGATCTGAACCACAGGCAGATAAGCCACCCAGGTGCCCCACCAGTTCTTTATTTTATGGATTGTATTGTATTTAAAAAGTCATCATCATTCCCAAGGCATCTAGGTTTTCTGCTATGTTTTCTTCTGGAATTTTATAGTTTTGCCTTTTATGTTTAGGTCTGATCCATTTTGAGTTAATTTTTGTGAAAGATGAAAGGTCTGTGTCTAGATTCATTGTTTTACATATAGATGTTCACTTGTTGCAGCACCATTTTGTTGAAAATACTCTCCTTTCCATTGTATTGCTTTTGCTCCTTGTCAAAGATAGGTAGCCATAGGGGCGCCTGGGGGGCTCAGTCGTTAAGCGTCTGCCTTCGGCTCGGATAATGATCCCAGGGTCCTGGGATCGAGCCCCTGCATCCGGCTCCCTGCTCGGCGGGAAGCCTGCTTCTCCCTCTCCTACTCCCCCTGCTTGTGTTCCCTCTCTCACTGTCTCTCTCTCTGTGTCAAATAAATAAATAAAATCTTTGGAAAAAAAAAAAAAGGTAGCCATATTTATGGAGGTCTATTTCTGGGCTCTCTCTTCTGTTCCTTTAATGTATTTGTCACTTCTTTTGTCAAAACCACATCATGTTTACTATAGCTTTATCATAAGTTTTAAAGTTAGGTAGTGACAGTCCTTTGTTATTTGACTTCAACATAGAGGTTGGCTATTCTGAATCTTTTGCCTCTTAGTATGAACTGTAGAATCAGTTTATTGATATCCAGAAAAACTTGCTGTGATTTTGATTGGGATTGCATTGAATTTACAGATCAAATTGGGAAGAACTGACATTTGACAATATTGAGTCTCCCTATTCATGAACATGGACTATCTCCACATTTATTTAATTCTTTGAGTTCTTTCATAGAGTTTTATAGTTTTCATATAGATTTTATACATATTTTGTTAGATTTATACATAAGCATTTCATTTGGGGACTTGCTAATATAAATGGTATTGTGTTTTTTATTTCAAATTCCACATTTTCATTGCTGGTATATAGGGAAGCAACTGACTTGTATTTTAACCTTGTATCCTGCAACCTTGCTATAATCACTTATTAATTCCATAAGTATTTTTTTTGCCAATTCTTTCAAAATTTCTATAATCATGTCATCTGCAAACAAAGAATTTTATTTCTTCCTTCAATCTGTGTACCTTTTATTTCCTTTTCTTGTCTTACTGCATTAGCTAGAACTTCTGGTATGATGTTTAAAAAGAGTGGTAAGAGAGGACTTGACTTGTACTTGACCTTAGTGGGAAAGAGACCTTAGTTTCTCATCATTAAGTATGCAGCTAGCTATAGGTTTTTGTAGGTATTCTTTATCAAGTTTGAGGAAGTTCCCTTCTATTCCTAGTTTACTGAGCATTTTTATCATGGATAATAGGTGTCAGATCTGGTCATATGCTTTTTATGCATCTATTGATAGGATCCTGTGATTTTTTTTTTTTCTTTTTTAGCCTGTTGATGTGGTAATTGATTTTCAAATGATGAACTAGTTTTTGCATACCTGGGAAAATCACACTTCATCTTGATTTATAATTTTTTTTTAATTTTATTTATCAGAGAGAGAGAGAGAGAGCACAAGCAGAGGGAGCAGCAGAGGGAGAGGGAGAAGCAGACTCTCTGCTGAGCAAGGAGCCCAATGCGGGGCTCAATCCCAGGACCCTGGATCACGACCTGAGCCAAAGGCAGATGCCCAACTGACTGAGCCACCCAGGCGCTCCAATTTATAATTCTTTTTTTTATATATTGTCAGGTTTGATTTGCTAATATTTTGTTGAGGTTTTTGCATATATGTTCTTGAGAGATATTGTCTGTAGTTTTCTTGTAATGTCTTTCTGGTTTTGGTATTGGGTAATGCTGGCCTCATAGAGTAAGTTAAGAAATGTTGCCTCTGCTTCTGTCTTCTGGAAGACATTGTAGAAAACTGGTATGATTTCTTTTTAAAAGTTTGGTAGATTTCACCAGTTAACCCATTTGGGCCTGATGCTTTCTGTTTTAGAAGATTATTAATTTATTGATTCAATTTCTTTAATAGACATAGTCCTATTTAGATTGTCTACTCTTGTGTGTTTTGGCAGATTGTGTTTTTCAAGGAATTGGTCCATTTCATCTAGGTTACTGAATTTGTGAACATAGTATTCATTGATTCATAGTACTCCTTTATTATTCTTTTGATGTTCATGAGATCTGTAGTGATAGCCTCTCTTTCATTTCTGATATTAGTAATTTATGTCTTCATTTTTTACTTAGTTAGCCTGGTTAGAGACTTACTGATTTTATTGATCCTTTCAGAGAACCAGCTTTTAGTTTTGTTGATTTTTCTCTATTGATTTTCTGTTTTGAAATTCATTGATTTCTGTTTTTTTGTTTGTTTGTTTAAGATTTTATTTATTTGAGAGAGAGCATGACGGGGGGTGGTGGTAGGGGGGAGAAGCAGACTTCCACGGAGCAGGGAGCCCGATGATGCAGGGCTCCATCCCTGGACCCCTGAGATCATGACCTAAGCTAAAAGGCAGATGCTTAACTGACTGAGCCACCAAGGCGCCCCTGATTTCTGTTCTAATTTTATTATTTCTTTTCTACTGCTTTTTTTGGATTTAATTACTCTTTTTTTTTCTAGTTTCCTAAAGTGGAAGCTTAGAGTATTGATTTTAGATCTTTCTTCTTATCTAATATTTGCATTCAGTGCTATAAATTTCTGTTGAAGCTCTGCTCTCACTGCATTTCACAAATTTGGGTAAGTAGTGTTTTTAAGTTTATTTAGTCCAGAGTATTTTTAAATTTCTCTTAAGATTTCTTCCTTGACCTCTGTGTTATTTACAAGTGTGTTGTTTGATCTCCAAGTATTTTGGATCTTCCAGCTATCTTTCCTATTACTCATTTCCAGTTTAGTTTCATTGTGGTCTGAGAGCATCTCTTACATGATTTCTATACTTTTAAATAGATGTGTTTTATGGTGCGAACGTGGTCTATCTTGGTGAATGTACCATATCAGTCTGAGAAGGATGTGTATTCTGCTGTTGTTGGATAAAGTAATCTGTAGATGTCAATTATATCTGATTTCTTTTCTGCCTGCTAGAACTGTCCATTTCTGATAAGGGGGTGAATGGATTCATTTACTTCTTATAGTCCTATCAGTTTTTGCCTCACATGTTTGATACATTGTTGTTTGGTTCATACACATTAAGGATTATTATGTCTTCTTGGAGAATTAATCATTTTCTATTAAGTAATGCTCTGATGTAGCACTGTGTAATACTCTTTCTGATAATTGTATTTGCTCTGAAGCCTGTTTATTCTTTAATATAGCTATTCATGCTTTCTTTTGGTTTGTGTTAGCATGGTATGTCTTTTTCCATCCCTTTCCTTTCCATCTATATGTGTTTTTATATTTAAAGTGAGTTTCTTGGAGACAACATATCACTTGGCTCTTGTTTTTTGATCCACTCTGATAGTCTTTTGATTGGTATATGTAGACCATTGATGTTCAAAGTGATTATTGATGTAGTTGAATTAATAGCTGCAGTGTTTGATACCATTTTCTATTTTGTTGCTCTTGTTCTTTGTTCCTGTTTTTGTCTTCCACTCTTTTTCTGCCTTTTGTGGTTTTAGTTGAATACTTTATAGGGTTCCATTTCTCTCCTTTCTTAACATATCAATTTTGCTTTTTTTTTAAGTGATTGCCCTGGAGTTTGCAATATATATTTACAACTAATCCAAGTCCACTTTCAAATAACACTATACCACTTCACAAGAAGTGCAGGTGCCTTTTAATAACAAAATAGTCCTTATTCCTCCACCCCTTCTATCATTTCTGTCATTCATTTCATTTATATATAAATTTATGTACACGTAAGTCGAACACAGCATTGCTATTATTCTTTCAAACTATTATCTATTAGATCATTAAAGAATAAGAAAAATAAAAGTTTTTATTTTTCCTTCTTATTCTTTCTCTAATGCTCTTTTTTTACGTAAGCCTGACTTATGTAAAAGTCTGACTATTATCATTTTTCCTTTTCTCTAAAGAAGTTCTTTTAACATTTTCTTTCAAGCCAAGTCTACTGGCAACAAATTCTATCAGTTTTGTTTTTTCTAAGAAAGTCTTTCTCCTTCACTTTTAAAGGATAATTTTGCAGGATACAGAAGTTGAGGTTAATGGTTTTTTTCTTCTCAGTACATTTTGTTTTGCTCTATTCTCTTTTCGTTTGCCTGGTTTCTGAAGTGAGTCAGTTATAATTCTTAACTTTGCTCTTCTGCAGATAAGCTGGGTGTCTTCCCCTCTAGCTTTTTTAAAGCCTTTTTTCCTTATCTTTGATTTTCTCCATTTTGAATATGATATGTCTGCATGTATTTTTTTTGTGTGCATTTATCCTGCCTGGTGTTCTTTATGCATCCTGGATCTAGGCTTTGTGTCTGACATTAATTTGGGGAAATTCTCAGTTGTTATTGCTTCAAATATTGCTTCTATTTCTTTTTCTTTCTGGTATTTCCATTATGTAGTGTTATACCTTCTGTAGTTCTCAGACAGTTATTGGATGTTTTGTTTTTGTTTTTTTCAGAGTTTTTTTTCTTTTCAGTTTTGGAAGATTCTGTTGACATATCATCAAGCTCAAGGACTCTTTCCTCAGTTGTGTTTAGTCTACTAATGAGCCAATCAAAGGCATTCTTCATTTTTGTTAACAGTGTCTTCTGAACTCTAGCATTACTTTCTGATTCATTCTTAGAATTTCCATGTCTCTGTTTACCCATTGGTTCCTTTTACATTAGAACCCTTAACATATTGATCATAGCTGTTTTGTATTCATGGTCTGATAATTCCAACATTCCTGCCATATCTCAAGTCTGGTTCTAATGCTTGTTCTGTGTCTTCAAATTGTGTTTTTTCCTTTTAGTATGCCTTGTGATTTTTTTGTTGAAAATTGAACATGATATACTAGATGAAAGAAACTCTGATAAACAGGACTTTAGTAAAATGGTGGTTAGATGTGCAAGGAAGGGAGGCAGTCTCTAGTCCTATGATTAGGTCTTTGTCTTTTAGTGAGCCTGTGCCTCTGGGCTGTGAACTTTACAAGTGCTTCTCTGTCGTCCCAGTTCTTCACATCTCCTCACCCCCACAGGATGGCTGGAAGGTGATGGAATTGGGTATTACCCTTCCTCCCCATTGGCTAGGCTCTGATAAAACCCAATAGATTAGGCTCTAGTAGAATACTTTCTCATGAAAGCAAGCTTTGTTAAGAACAAAATGCTCTAGAGTATTTGAAAATGGCTATTTTTCCTCTCCCCAGAAGCAAGAGGGGAGGTATCTGGAGGTAAAAACACAAAAGTGTGTGCTCCTTGCTCCACTGAAGTTTTTGATTCTTAGACTTTTCTACTGAGCTTCCAAAAATCCATCAATTATACTTTAGGTTTTCCTTCCCCACCCCCTCTCACCCCCACTGGTTCCCTTGGTAGTTTCTGCTCCAGTAAGTTGTGGTTTTCTGTATTTGCATGTCTCTCCAATTTTGGTGGCAGTGGTTTGCCCTGTTACTTTACTTTTGCAAAAAATCTAAGAAGAACGGCACCTGGGTGGCCCAGTCATAAGCATCCAACTCTTGATATTGTCTCTGGTCATGATCTCAGGATTGCGAGATCAAGCCCCATGTCGGGCTCCATGCTCAACATGGATTCCGCTTGGGATTCTCTCTCTCCCTCTCCCTCTGCCCCTCCCCCCACTCATGCTCTCTCCCTCTCTCTCAAATAAATAAATAAATGAAATCTTTTTTAAAACCTAAGAAGAGTTGTTAATTTTTCAGTTTGTTCAGATTCTTTGTTGCTGTTAGGACAGCGTGGCAACCTCTAAGCTCCTTATATACTGGACCAGAAACTAGAAGTCCCTTTTAATTAGCATATTTGAACAGGTATTTATTTTCCCAAGCAAACAAAATTGTCCACACACACACACACACACACACACACACACACACACAATCTAAAAGATAAAAACAGTATCCCCTATTGCACAACTTTCATTTTGTTTAAATTTGTAACTTGAGGTATAGATTATCAAGATACCATTCTTCAGGGGCGCCTGGGTGGCTCAGTCGGTTAAGCGACTGCCTTCGGCTCAGGTCATGATCCTGGAGTCCCGGGATCGAGTCCCGCATCGGGCTCCCTGCTCGGCGAGGGGCCTGCTTCTCCCTCTAATCCTCCCCCCTCTCATGTACTCTCTCTCTCTCTCATTCTCGCTCTCTCAAATAAATAAATAAATCTTTAAAAAAAAAAGATATCATTCTTCAAAATAACAAAAAGTTATGTGTGATATTGAAAACAATATCAATGATAACTATTTAAATTTGAGGCCAATGAATTTTACTGCTTTCATTGATCACACCTGTTTTTCCTCATTCATTATTGGTTGACTATAGCTTTTAAGAAAAGTGCACGGCGTGCCTGGGTGACTCGGGGTCCTGGGATCGAGCCCCGCGTCAGGCTCCTTGCTCAGTGGGGAGTCTGCTTCTCCCTCTGCCTCTGCTACTCTCTGTCTCTCTGTCTTTCTCTCTCTCTGTCAAATAAATGAGTAAAATCTTTAAAAAAAAAAGAAAAGTACAGAGTGATGGGGTGCCTCCATGGCTCAGTTGGTTAAGCGTCTGCTTTTGGCTCAGGTCATGATCTCGGAGTCCTGGGGTCAAGCCCCGCATTGGGCTCCCTGCTCAGCAGGGAGCCTGCTTCTCCTTCTCCTTCTGCTGCTCCCCCTGTTTGTGCTCTCTCTCTCTCTCTGTCAAATAAATAAAATCTTTTTAAAAATATCTTTAAAAAAAAGTACAGTGTTATTACATGTTTTGAAAAAATGTTTCACATATGAATGGTTTGCCTAATTATAGACTCTTTGAATAGTAATCTTTTTCCTTAGGACTGTTGACTTCAAGCATTTGGTGTTATAGAGGAAAAGTCTGGTATCAAATTATTTTTCCCCTGTGTAAATGCATGAAAACCTTTATATGCGTTGAAACTCAGGCATGTCACTGGAGTCTGCCTCATATTTGGTGAGCTCTTTTGATAGAAAGGCTTGTATCTTTCCTTACCTTCAGGAACCTTCCCTCTTTCTTTCTTTAATTATTGCCCCACCTTCATCAGTTTTATTTTCTTCTGCTGAACTTTCCATTATGTAGTATTCCCTTATCCTTTCTTATAATTTTGATCTCCACATTTTTACCTTGTGTGCTGGGAGAATTCTTCAAATTTTGGCCTTCGAAATCTCTCCTTTTCTGCTATATTCAATTGGCTATTCATTGCCTTCTCTGGGGGTACTGGTTTGTAATAGTAATGATGGTGTTATTTAGGAATTTTTTTCTGTTTTCACATTGGCTCCCTATTTGTGACAGCCTGCCTCTGTTTTATTTATTTTTTATTTAAAGACTTTATTTATTTATTTGACAGAGAGAGAGGGAACACAAGCAGGGGGAGTGGGAGAGGGAGAAGCAGGCTTCCCGCTGAGCAGGTAACCCGATGCGGGGCTCAATCCCAGGACCCTGGGATCATGACCTGAGCCAAAGGCAGACGCTTAACGACTGAGCCACCCAGGCGCCCCAGCCTGCCTCTGTTTTAGAACTGTAATGTCTTCTTCGGTCTTACTGAATAAGAATTCAGTTTTTCTTGTAATAACTGTTGTTTGAATTATCAGATTGAGGTCCTTGTTTTGAACTATATCTTTTCATATATTTGACTTTAATCTGAGTGCTGAAGCCTGAGTTTCTTTAGCAGTTGTAACCAGAATAAACATTTCCAGTGATTAGGGATCTTTTCTTTAGGGACAGTCTCTTCCTTATGCCTCTCTTTGCTTTTCCACAACTCATCTGCCTCAGCAGTCATCCCTACTCTGCTAGCCTGCCAAGCTCGCTCCTTGTAAACTTACCAGTCTTTTTTTTTTTTAAAGATTTTATTTATTTATTTGAGAGAGAGAATGAGAGATAGAGAGCACGAGAGGGAAGAGGATCAGAGGGAGAGGCAGACTCCCTGCCGAGCAGGGAGCCCGATGTGGGACTCGATTCCAGGACTCCAGGATCATGACCTGAGCCGAAGGCAGTCACTCAACCAACTGAGACACCCAGGCGCCCTAACTTACCAGTCTTGCAGGGCCTGCGTTCCCATCCACTGCAGAGTTAGAGTTCTGCTGATGGTTCATTCCCCGCTTTGTGCATGCAGAGTGTAGTAGGCCTCTGATGTGTGTGTCAGGGGCGATTGCAGGGAGTGTCAGGGGCTGGGGTAGAAGGTTCCTTTACTGTCTTAATAGGTTTCACCTGTTTTTGATGCTCTTCCATTCATTCCATTCTTACCAGCCCAGTCCTCCGCCAAGATTCAAAGTTCCATGGGTGTCCGTTGTTATGGAAGGAAATTAAGACCGAGTGAGTCAAATATATGGGCATAGACCTGTCCATATAAGAATGTTTCTTTTTGGGCGCCTGGGTGGCTCAGATGGTTAAGCGTCTGCCTTCGGCTCAGGTCATGATCCCAGAGTCCTGGGATCGAGTCCCACATCGGGCTCCCTGCTCAGTGGGGAGCCTGCTTCTCCCTCTGCTTCTCTCTCTCTCTGTCTGTCATGAATAAATAAATAAAATCTTTAAAAAAAAAAAAATGTTTCTTTTTTAAGATAACCTTTCCCCCTGAGTTCTAAAACTGTATCAAAATAATATTTTTGTGTGGTCCATGGTTTAAAAATAAAATAGGACTGGAAGACTTATAAAGAAAAGAAACATTCCTTAAGTAATTCCCTAAGGAAAACCACACAATAGGTAATGTCTTATTTCTTGCCTTATACTGTCTTTGTATCACTGAGGGTTTTGCTCTTCTAATGAATATGTTATATCAGCAGTCACATTTGTAAGTTCTACAATACCATTTTTATTCTTGGTTGCTTTTACTTACATTTTGTTCTTTTTTAGGATGCCACAGCCTCTCAGATTTCTTTAAGGATAATAACTAATCTTCCCTAAGTTTTCTCCTGTTCCTTGAATTTTATTTTTTTAATTCTTATTTATTTATTTATTTATTTTAACCAGAGCTAGTATTCATTTGCTCATTTTGATCTTTCCTTCCTGTCAGTGACACTCCTTGGATGTCAGGTGATCTGTGGTCATCCTGTCCCAGTTAGGACTGAGGCAGTAGCAGCACTGAATGGGAGCTCTATGCAAGTGGGTGGGTATAAAGAGGGACGTGGAGGAAAGTGGGGCTGTTTCGCCTGGAGCCAGCTAAAAGAATGCCACAATAGGCAGACTTTATTTGGGGGATATTTATGGATATATATGCTACAGTAGTTCTTCCCTGTTTTTCTGTTTTTCTGCTTAGATTAGAGCCCTCGAAGTTGTCTAGGTGATAGATGCCTGGCTCCAGGCTGTTCTCCGTGTGTGGGGATGGCTGGTATGTAGACATTCAACTTTCAGGACCCTGTCTCACTTCCCCTCTGTGTTCCTGCCATACGCTATCCTGGAACCTCTCCAGAGTCTGGAAGCTGAGCTGACTTTTTTTGCTTTTCTTCATCTTTCAACCCTCATTTATCGCTTTGCATCTTCTTGGAATTTTTTTAAAAATCTCCTTTCTTCTAATAGCCCCTTTCTAGTCTTACTTTCATTTTGATGGGGTTTTAGAAAGAAGAGATAATATGCTTAGTCAGTCTACCTTTTTTTTAGTTAAAAAATTTGTTTTGGAATTATATCTTTTTTTTCTTTGACTCTTAAGTAATGTTATAAATATTTTTTCTTAAGTAATCTCTCTACCAAATGTGGGCTCGAACTCACAACCCCGAGATCAGGAGTCACGCGCTATTCTGACTAAGCCAGCCAGGCACCTCTAAATATTTTTGTTTCTCTAAGATGCTAAAGAGAGATTTCTTGCTTTCAGTGGATAAAAAAAATTCCAAATAGGTCATGATTTTGTAAATTCAGCCATCTTTATGTATGATTTATCTTAAACACTAGCAACTTTTTAAAAGAACCCATTCTTTAGTCACAATTGAAATTTTATTTATTATTATTTCTTTTAAACTTACTAGACAAACCTAAAGGTTAGCTGTCTTTTACTGCAAATAACTACTAAATTATTTTTCAACTGTTGTTTTTAAAAACTGGAATAAAAGAAATCTCTTTGCTCAATTTATCTGTTTATATTATCACATATAATTGAATGCTGCCCCCCAAAAATAAATAAATAATTGAATGCTACCCATTGATGAATACTAATTCAGTGGCTTAGTGTAGAGATTAGAATCTGCCCTGTTAGAGAATATAGTACTGTATTTGAGCTGGTTTGTGTTGGAACCCTGAATAGAAGTTCAGTTGCTGGGATAGCAGCCAGTAGCCTTCTGCTAAATGAATTGAGTCCAGATGACTCTTCCAAACCAGTTGTACTTGCTTTCCTCTCCAGCTCCACATTCCAGGAAAGGGTTTTTAGTCATTAGGAAGTATATCCACAGTATACTTCCCGTTGACTCCAATACAATTCACCCTGGCTTCAGCAAATACTAAATGCAGTTTTTGCCTCTGGAGACGCCATAATCTTTAAACCACCCAGCAACCACTGGACCTGAGTAGATCTAACTGACTCGGCTGAGGTGCCACTTAACCAGCTTCCTCTTAATTCAGTAAACTTATAAATGCTAACTGCTTAGCAGAGAACTTGCTACACAGGAAGTAAATTTAGGGACTCTGATTCTAATTCACCTTGAAGGGACACCGTGTGACTCAGAAAAAGCTACGTTTCTAGGTTAAATATCAGAATAAATGTAACTTGGTTACACTTTAAACTTACTAATTAATAGACACAAACTTGTATTAAAAAGAAAATAAAACTTGTCATATGTTTTCAAACATAGTAGTACTGAATGACTAGGGATAGAAAAAAGGTAAATAGGCAATACCAACCAAAAGAAAACTTGGATAGTAATTATAATATTAAAATAGAATGTAGGTGAAAAACGTGAGAGGGACAAGAGGCACATTTAATATTGGTAAAAGGGACAGTCTAGGGACACCTGGATGGCTCAGTTGGTAAAGTGTCTGCCTTCGGCTTGGGTTGTGATCCCAGGGTACTGAGATCGAGCCCCATGTCTCGGGATCTCTGCTCAGCAGGGAGCCTGCTTCTCCCTCTCCCTCTGCCTGCTGCTCCCCCTGTTTGTGCTCTCTCTCTGTCAAATAAATAAATTTTTTAAATCTTAAAAATAATAATATATATAAAATTACTAAAAATTTATATAAATAATATATATAAAAATAATAATAATTTTAAAAGGGGACAGTCTACCAAGACATACAGCAGTCATGAACTTATGTGCACCTAGCAGACTTCGTCTATATAAAGCAAAATTGACAGAGTTAGGGGCCATATTGAAGACTTTAAAATATCTCATTTATTTTTTATTATCTTTTTAAGATTTTATTTATTTATTTGACACAGAGAGAGAGCAAGAGAGGGAACACAAGCAGGGGAGTGGGAGAAAAAAGCAGGCTTCCCGCCAAGCAGGGAGCCCGATGCGGGGCTCGATCCCAGGACCCTGGGATCATGACCTGAGCCGAAGGCAGACGCTTAACGACTGAGCCACCCAGGCACCCCTAAAATATCTCATTTAGAAACTGATAGAAAAAGTGACAAACAGTAGGAAAAAATAGAAAGATTGAGTGATATCATAGCAAGGTTGATCAGATAGCTATATTGAGAGAGAACCTGCATTCAACAAAGAATATGCAATTTTTTCAAGCATACATCAAAGAATTATAAAAATTAACCATATATTAAGCCATAAACACAGTATGAAAAGTTCCAGAGCATCAATAATATAGACTACAGATCTTCCTCAACCTGTGATAGGGTTATATCCTGATAAACCCTCTCATAAATCAAAAATACATTTAATACATTTAGTCTCTCAAATATCATGTAGCTTAGCCTAGCCTACCTTAAACATGCTCAGAACACCTACATTATAGCCTACCGTTGGGCAAAATCATCTTCTACAAAAAGCCTGTTTTATAATAAAGTGTTGAATATCTCATGTAATTTATTGAATACTGCATTGAAAGTAAAAAGCAGAATTGTTGTAAAGTACAGAATGTTGTGATTGGTTGTTTGTCCTCGTGACCACATGGCTGACTGGGGCTGCAGCTCATTGCCACTATCCAGCATCACAAGAGAGTATCATACCACATATCACTGGACCAGGAAAAGATCAAAATTCAAAGTACAGTTTCTACAGAATGCGTATCACTTTTGCACCATCATAAAGTCAAAAAATGGTAAGTCAAACCATTGTAAGTCAGGGATCATCGTATGTATACTCTGACACATGCAGCAAAATTAGAAATCAACGATAAAGTTAGCTTGACAGAGAAATATATATTTGGAAACAGATAAAAATTATTCTAAATAATTCTTGAGTTAAAGCACAAATCACAATAAAAATTAGTAAACAAATAGAACTGAACAATTGAAAGCACTTCATATCATGACTTACTGGGTACAGCTCATTCAGTTCTTTGAGCCTTAGAGGCTTTTATTAGAAAGCAAAATAGACATTAAATAAACTAAGCGATCCATTCAAGACACTTAGTTTACACTCAACATAAAAGGTTGGAAATAACAAGGAAAAGGGCAGAAATTAATAGAGGAAAATAGAAATCAACAAAACCAAAAGTGGGTTACTTTTATTTTTCTGATAAAATACACAAGCCTCTTGCAGGACTATTGGTAAAGGAAATGAGAAAAGGTAACAAATAAAATAAGAAATAACCATAGAATATAAGAGTCTTTTAAATTATGAGAATGCCGCTATGTTGAGCCATAAACATAAAAATTAGAAAACTTTGATAAAAATTTTCTAGAAAGGGGCACTTGGGTGGCTCAGTTGGTTAAGCATCTGCCTTCAGCTCAGGTCATGATCCCAGGGTCCTGGGATTGAGCCCCCACCTCGAGCTCCCAGCTCAGTGGGGAGTCTGCTTCTCCCCTTCCTTCTGCTCCTCCCCCTGTTTGTGTGCACGCTCTCTCTCTCTCTCTGTCCCTTTCTCTCTCAAATTTTAAAAATCTTTAAAAAAATTTTTTTTCTAGAAAAAGCTACCCAAATTTACATAAAAATTAGAAAACCTAGGGGTACCTGGGGTGACTCAGTCATTTAAGCATCTGACTCTTGATTTCTACCCAGATTGTGATCTCAGGGTTGTGAGATTGAGCCCCACATTGGGCTCCATGCTCAGCATGGAATCTGCTTGAGATTCTCTCCCTCTCCCTCTGCCCCTCCCCCTGCTCACACATGCTCGCTCTCTAAATAAATAAATAAAATCTTAAAAATTTAGAAAACCTATATACAGATTATTATTCTTTATCAAAATCAGGTGCTAATAACCTGCTGACAAAAAATATATACTAAGATTAATTGAACTATACCAAAATTTCCAAATATGTATTATTTTATCTTTTTTTTTTTTTTAAGATTTTGTTTACTTATTTGACGGAGCACAAGCAGGGGGAGCAGTAGGCAGAGGAGAGGGAAAAGACTCCCTGTAGAGCAGGGGGCCTGATGTAGGTTCAGTCCCAGGACCCTGGGATCATGACCTGAGCCAAAGGCAGACGCTTAACCAACTGAGCCACCCAGGAGCCCCTATATATTCTTATCTTAACGAACTATTTCAGAAAAGAATAACTACACCTCGTAAGGCTGGTATAATCTTGATCAGTGATCAGCAAGCTTTTCTGTAAAGGGCCAGATAGTAAATACTTAGATTTTTAAAAGCCATATGGTATCTGTCACAAATGTTCAGTTCTGCTGTCATAACATGAATGAGCCCATACCCAGTACTTCAGTGAGTGAGCATAGCTATGTTCCAGTGCAAGTTTATTTACAAAAATCGATGGCAGGGGGCGCCTGGGTGGCTCAGTCGTTAAGCATATGCCTTCGCTCAGGTCATGGTCCCAGGGTTCTGGGATCAAGCCCCACATCAGGCTCCCTGCTCAGCAGGAAGCCTGCTTCTCCCTCTCCCACTCCCCCTGCTGTGTTCCCTCTCTCGCTATGTCTCTGTCCGTAAAATAAATAAATCTTTAAAAAAAAAAAATCTATGGCAGGACAGATTTGACCCATGGGTTATAGTTTGCTGACCCTGATCCTGATAATTAAAAGTAGAAAGGCTGGGGCACCTGGGTGGCTCAGTTGTTCAGCATCTGCCTTTGGCTCAGGTCATGATCCCAGGGTCCTGGGATCGAGCCCCACATCGGGCTCCCTGCTCAACGGGGAGCCTACTTCTCCCTCTCCCTCTGCTGCTCCCCCTGCTTGTGCTCGCTCTCTCTCTGTGTCAAATAAGTAAATAAATAAAATATTTTAAAAAAAAAAGAAAGGAGCAATAAATTCTCACTCATGAACGTGGATATAAAAATCCCAAGTAAAAGAAGAGCAAATAGAATCTGAAACTTTCTCAGAATATCACACAACTAAATTATCCCAAGAATACAAGTCTTAGAAAATTTGTTTATGTAATTTACTTCATTAAGAGATTAAAATTAAATTATCATCTCAGTAAATAAGGAAAAGTTATTTATTAAAGTTCAGTATCCAGGGGTGCCTAGCTGGATCAGTCGGTGAGCCATGTGACTCTTGATCTTGACGTGACTCATAGGTCATGAGTTTGAGGCCATGTTGAGGGTATATTGTACTTAAAATAAAAGATCTTTAAAAAATAAAATTCAGTATACGTTCATCTTGAAAGTTCTTAGCAAACTAAAAATGACAGTTCCTTAACCTGATAGTATGTCTAATAAAACCTACAGTAAGCATCATATTTTTTAAATCTTCTAAGTATTCCCAACAGACAGGAAAAAGGCAGTTATGTTTTCTCTCATGCTACCATTTAATATTGAACTGCGGTCCTAGCCACCTCTGTAAGACAAAAATAAATACAAATTATAAATATTCAAAAGGAAGAAGCAAAATTGTCATTATTTGCAGATGATATAATTATTAACTTAAAAAACAAAGGAACACAACAGAAACTGGTAGAACTAATAAGAGCATTTAGAAAGGTTGCAAACATAAGATTAATATGCAGAATCCAGCAATGTTTCTTTAAAAGCAGTAATTGATTAGAAAATATGTAACTTTTAAAAATATAAACCATCCATAGCAACAAAACTAAACTAAAACTAAAATGCCTTGCTATAGACTATTAATAGAGTACAGGATCTTATAATAAAAATAATAAAAGTTTGGGGCGCCTGGGTGGCTCAGATGGTTAAGCATCTGCCTTCGGCTCAGGTCATAATCCCAGGGTCTTGGGATCGAGTCCTGCATCGGGCTCCCTGCTCCTTGGGAGCCTGCTTCTCCCTCTGCCTCTCTCTCTCTCTCTCTCATGAATAAATAAATAAAATCTTTAAAAAAAAAATAATAATAAAAGTTTGGGGTGCCTGGATGGCTCAGTCATTAAAGCGTCTGCCTTCGGCTCAGGTCATGATCCCAGGGTCCTGGGATCGAGCTTGCATCGGGCTCCCTGCTCTGCGGGAAGCCTGCTTCTCCCTCTCCCACCCCCCTCCCCCCCGCCGCTTGTGTTCCCTCTCCCGCTATATCTCTATCTGTCAAATAAATAAATAAATAAATAAATAAATTCTTTAAAAAATAATAATAAAAGTTTGAAGGAATCAAAAAGACCTAAGGGAGAGATACAGTCTATTCCCCAATAAGAAGACTATATATTGTAAAGATGTATTTTTTAAATTAATCTAAAAATTCGGGGCGCCTGGGTGGCTCAGTTGGTTAAACCGCTGCCTTCAGCTCAGGTCATGATCCCAGGGTCCTGGGATCGAGCCCCACATCGGGATCCCTGCTCATGCAGGAAGCCTGCTTCTCTCTCTGCCTGCCGCTCCCCCTGCTTGTGCTCTCTCCCTCTCTCTCTCTTGCTATCTCTCTCTGTGTGTCAATAAATAAACAAAATCTTTTTTTAAAAAAATTAATTAATCTAAAAATTCAATAATAAAAATAAACATCCCAAAGGGATTTTTCAGACATCTGAAAAACTGATTTTTGAAATTTATATGGAAGAATAAAGGTACAGAAATGGCTGTGAAGTTTTTGAAAAAGAACAGAGGAGAGAAGGAGACTACCTTTCCATGTATTTGGATAAAGCTGTATTAGTTAAAACCACATGATATTAGTACATAAATTAACAACTAAATTAGTAAAACAGAATGATACCCACTGGGTCTATTTTGGAGCCTCCAGACCATTGGCTATTTGGGAATAAATTCCCAAATTAATTTTGGTGGATCATATTATAAAACTCTTCAAACTATTAGAAAAAAATGCGAGAGACTGAAAGAATAATAAACAGACAAAAGGAAAAGATAAGTAAAATCAGTAATATCTTATGAAACATGTTTAGCTAAGGACATCAAAAATTAAAATAGAGGGCGCCTGGGTGGCTCAGTTGGTTAAGCGACTGCCTTCGGCTCAGGTCATGATCCTGGAGTCCTGGGATGGAGTCCCACATCGGGCTCGCTGCTCGGCAGGGAGTCTGCTTCTCCCTCTGACCCTCTTCCCTCTCGTGCTCTCTAGCTCTCATTCTCTCTCTCAAATAAATAAATAAAATCTTTAAAAAAAATTAAAATAGAAATAAGTCAGAGAAAGGCAAATACATATGATTTCACTCATATGTGGGATTAATAACAAAGGGGGAAAAAGAGAGAGATAAAACAAAAAAACAGACTTGTAACTATACAAACTGATGGTGACCAGAGGGGAGGTGGGCAGGGGGAATGGGTGAAAAAGTAATGGGGATTGAGGAGTGCACTTAGGATGAGCTCATATGGAATTGTTGAATCACTATATTGTACACCTGAAACTAATATAACACTGTATGTTAACAATACTGGAACTAAAGTTTAAAAACTTAATAAAATTTACAAAAAAAAGATAAAAGACAAGTATCAGACTTGGAGCAGAACATATGGTTATCACAGAGGTTAAATATTAAGACATCATTTCTGAAGATCATGATAATGGTCAATAATCAAATAAGAAAAATGGATAAGTAGTGTGAATTCCCAGAAGAAATCTGAATATCCATTGAACAGGAAAAAGTACACAGTTAGAAAAACTATGCAATATAATTTCATACTCATCATGTTGACCTAAAATTTAAGAGGCTGAGAACAAAAAACAAATATTCAAGAGGAATAAGAGTGATGGCAACTTGTACATTGCCTTTGTACTTGGAGAATATACCAGGTAGTTACTGCTGTATAACAAGCTGTCCCCAAACCCAGTGGCTTAAATTAGTTAAGTATCGATCATTACTCACGAGAGCATGGTCTGCTTCCGGTGTCTACTCCTCAGAGGTGGACTGAGTGGACTACTCCGACGTCTGTGGCCTGCTCTGGGTGGAGTAGGCAGCTCTGTCCTCTTAGCTCCGACGTCTGTGGCCTGCTCTGGGTGGAGTAGGCAGCTCTGTCCTCTCAGTTTGGAGGTTAGCTGGCTGTAGGCTGCTTTGTAATCCTCAGCTGAGACAGGTCTTCATCCTTTAGGAGACTAGCTCACATGGCAGTGGCAGGGTTCAAAACTACAAAACCTCTTGAGGCCTGGTCTTAGAACTAGGACACACCATCCTTCTGCATTCTCTTGGCCAAAGCAAGTCACAAGGCCAGCCTCATAAAGGAGTGGGTAAATAGATCTCTTGATAGGAAGAGCTGTAAAGGACAAAAGACATGGATACAGGAAGAGGTAGAGAATTGTGGTCATTTCTGCCATTGATGAACTGCATAGAGGAACTTGATAATATGTGGGAAAATTGGAGGTACTTTTGGCCTGTGATTCAGAAATTTGATCTTAAAGAAACTCGCACACATGGTGGGTTGTAACAAGAATATCTGCAAGAGAGGTTTTGGGTTTGGGTTTGGTTTTGGTTTTTGCAGTGTTTTTTATAATAGCAGGACAAAATGTCTACCAACAAGTAAATGGATTAATTGTGGTAAATTCCTAAAGTAGAATACTGTTCAACAACCAAAATGAATTAACTACATGTTTCAATATATCGAATCATGATATTGAAGGGACAGGGTTTCAGAAGTTATAATCCTTTTTTTTAATCGAATAGAGAAACATACAGAAAATACTATTTACCATGAATAGTGAATGGATATCTAAGTAGTACAATTATAAAGACATGCAAAAGAATGATAAAACACCAAATTCAGGTGAGTAGTTACCTCTGACAAGGCTGGGGAGTGCACAAGGGGCTTCAGTGGTACCAGTAGTTTTATTTCTTAAAAAAAAAAAAAAATACATTGGACGCCTGGGTGGCTCAGTTGGTTAAACGTTGACTTAAATCATGATCTCAGAGTCCTGGGATCGAGCCCCGCGTCGGGCTCCCTGCTCTCGTGTTTGTGCTCTCTCTCTCTCTCTCAAATAAATCTTTAAAAAAAATAAATATAAAAAATGCACAAAATGGTACATTACTATTTGACAAAGCTGGCTAGTTACTACCTGAATGTTTATTTTATTATTTTCTTTACTTTTTTGATGTTCGAAATATCTCATTTAAAAAACAAAACAAAAAACTCTCTGGGATGGGATTTCACTGGACTTAACTATAATGGCTTCCCATCTACTTCGTCTGTCGTACACTGTGACTCTTTCCTGCTGTTACTTAAGTTTGTTAGGTACCAGAAAGGTATGTGTATTGAAGACCAAAAATTTTTGTTCCTCGGTTTCCTCATTCACATACCTGCATTAGAGTTGCTCCCCTGAGCCCTTTTTGGGTCTGGGCTTATTGCTTTAATAGAGCAAGCTTTTACACTACAGTTCCTTTGGATGTTCAGAATTGTTATCCTCTTAGAGCTACCTTCTAAATCAAAGGAAGTAGCAGGAAGTGTTCTGATACAGTACCAGAGTACCTGACTAAAAGCAGCTTCAACTGTACCGGTTATTTGTCTCATATAGGAAGTCCAGAGGTTGGACATGACCTCATTGCTTCAGCAGCTTGGCCACCTCAGGACTTTCATTCAGCTTCTCATTGATTCTCTTGCCCTTCCCCTTACGATCACAAGGTGACTGTAGCAGCTCCAAGTTTCAGGTCCCCACTTGACAAGCAAGGTGTAGGGTTTCTTTTTATGCAGCTTTTTATCATGGTGGGAAATCTTTCCCATGAGCCCCCAAGAGACACCCTCTCAGAAGCCATTGGTCCAGAACTGGGTCACGGCATGCCCGAACCTGTCACTGCAGAGGGGAACAGAATTCCCTGCGCCATTCCAGGTGTGCCATAGCTCTCACGTGGACAGAAGCTGGGTCTTACTGGTAGCACAGTGGAAGGAAATATGCCTATGGGCTAGACATCCATCAGTGTCTGCCAAAATGTCCACCTTAGAGTAAAAAATAGGTTTTAGAAGGTGATGACCCACTTTGTACCCACCGAGACTAAAACAACACAGCTAGGGTTCTTTGTGGCAGCACATCATTGTAGGGGCATTCTCAAAGGCCCCTCCATGTCCGTGCCTCTGCCTGAGTCTCGTGTACATAGCGGGAGAGCTTACTAGCAGGAAGGATGGCATCACTGGAGTCTTGCTGGGTGGTACTTCCAATCTCAGCAAAATACCCCAAAGGGAAAAAAAAGACATTTGTGAGTTTTTTTTCGTTTTGAAAAGTAGGCAGTTGCTCAAATTATTTTTGTTAACTAGTCTGAAAGTGCTAGAATTGATGTATTGTACTTTTTTTTTTGATGTATTATACTTTGAAGGTCAAGGAAGCACTCACCTGCATGTGGTTGATAAATGAAGGGCAATACGTATATATATAGATTTTTTTTTTTTTTAATTCTTACTACTACCTAAGATGGGCTTTTAAATAAAGACTCCTTCTCTGGATTAGGGGTTTTTGACATATAGACTGAAATTATAACTGCCTTTATATGATTTGGAAAAGAACAGGTCCATCGTAGCACCCTGACTAGACCAAACTTCCATTTACCCTGAATCAAATCTTATCCCAAAATGTCTGAGCCAGCTGTCTGATGTGACCCTGACACCTACCCTGACCCACATGCAAGAATCATGTGAGGGATAAAAATAACTCTCCTGTTGTTTGTGGCAGCAGTTGAGAGGGAGCTAGCTCAAAGCTAATTGGACTGTGGAGAAGCATGAAAACGTAAAATGGTTGCAGTGAGCTCTGTCTTGGAGGACCTTTGCCTCTGAGGAATCTTCCTCTTGATCAGCACTATGACTTTAAAGAACTGAAATCCTCTTACTAAAGAGGCACGTCCTCCTAAGAAATTTAGAAACTGGTAAACAAAATAATATTTCTTTACTTTTCACCATAGGCTCATTGGCAGGATCACCTTAGATAGAATTCTCTAAAGTAGATCCCCTAAATATTGGTATAAAACGTAAGACACTGAGACAAATAAAGCTGTTGTTAATTTCTACAACTTGAAGATTAATTAGAAGTGAAAATAAATGCCACTAAAATTTCTTTGTACAGATGGCAGCGTTATTTAAATTACACAAGACTTTATAAGGAGGCATCTATTTTATTTTTTGAATATTTTATGTATTTACTAGAGAGAGAACGTGAGCGGGGTGAAGGGCAGAAGGAGCAGCAGGCTGAGCAGGGAGCCCTGGGGCTCCATGTCATGACCCAAGCCGAAGGCAGATGCTCAACCAACTGAGCCACCCAGGCGCCCCAGAATGCATCTATTTTATATATATATATATTTAAGATTATATTTATTTATTTGACAGAGACACAGCGAGAGAGGGAACACAAGCAGGAGGAGTGGGAGAGGGAGAAGCAGGCTTCTCTGGGATCATGACCTGAGCCAAAGGCAGACGCTTAATGACTGAGCCACCCAGGTGCCCCCAGAATGCATCTATTTTATAAAGAAAAATGCTTTTATGCTTTTCCCAACTGCCTCTGTTAGAGTAAATCGTAGGTATATGTTGATGTTGAATGCAGAGAACACCATTATTAAACAAAAGTTTTAAATTATATTGAGCTGTCATAATATTAATTGCGCCCTTAAAAATTGGAGATTGGGGCGCCTGGGTGGCTCAGGCAGTTAAGCATCCAACTCTTGATTTTGGCTCAGGTCGTGATCTCAGGGTCCTGAGATCGAGCCCTGTGTCAGGCTCTGAGCTTAGTGTGGAGTCTGCTTGTCCCTTGTCCCTCTCCTCCTGCCCCTCCCCGCCCCCCCGCCCGCATGAGTACACACACTCTCTCTCAAATAAATAAATAAAATCTTTAAAAAAAAATTGGAGATCATTTTCTTTTCTAAACTTTTGGTTTCTTTAAGGAAAAAAAAATTTAATTGAACAGTTAAAACTGCTAAAGAGAACTTTCTCTACTTTGCCAAAGAGAGATGTGAATGATAGCCTCTATGAACCTCTGTGAATCTCCTTACCTCCCTCCCTCCCCACCAACCTGACAGCCCTGCTCCTAGGCCCTGTCAGTGGGGACCACAGGCTGGAGCACAGGTGCCACATCTCAGGAGTTGATCTGAGTGTTCAGGCTGCCAAGGTCAGAGTACAGAATTGGTTTTCTAGTCCAAGCTGGCCTGCCAGCTCATCCTACTTGTTCAGGCAGCTACATTGGTTAATTCACCAAGTATAATCTAACTAGTCTTAGCTGGCCATGGAGTGCAGTTATTTCTAAAAATGTAGAGAATCAGTTTAGGGGCCTGGCTGGCTCGGTCAGTGGACTGTGTGGCTCTTGATCTTGGGGGTCATGAATTCAAGCCCCACATTGGGTGTAGAGATTACTTAAAAATAAATTCAAAAAAAAATTGTTTAAATACAAAGAATCAGTTGGGGCGCCTGGGTGGCTCAGTCGTTAAGCGTCTGCCTTCGGCTCAGGTCATGATCCCAGGGTCCTGGGATCGAGCCCCGCATCAAGCTCCAGGGAGCCTGGTTCTCCCACTCCCCCTCCCCCTGCTTGTGTTCCTTCTCTTGCTGGGTCTCTCTCTGTCAAATAAATAAATAAAATCTTTTAAAAAAATAAATATAGAGAATCGGTTTAAGTAAGAAAAGGTAAACATTTCCATTTGAGTAGACCCAAAAGCCTCATGGGGGAAAGAATGGATGGGAAATGAACAGGCATGTTGGCAAGAGAAAGGAAAAGAATTCTTTGACAGATAATTGCCAAAATTAATTTCAAAATATAGCTCACCTAGGAGTCTAGGCCTATAAATCAACCTTTATTTTAAATATCTCTAAAGAACTTTTAGAGTGCTTACTTTAAAATTGTGTTCATTCTGTACAAACTTAATGAGTACCTATTGTCTTTAGAAAGTATTTTTGTCTTAATTTTTAGTTTATTACAAATTTAGTTATTACAGATTACATGGTAGTGGTAATAGAAAACAAGTTACAGCATTTCCCAGGCATTTCCAGAAAATCATCCTTCCCTCACCTCTCCCCACTTCTAGCAGGGACAGATATAAAATATAAAAAGCAAAAGCTAAAAAGACACAGCCTGACCCAAAGCAAGGTGGGTGGCATCTCCATAGATCAAAAACAGGGTAGAACTGCTGAATGTCATGGGAAGGCCGCTGCCTGCCCAGCCTTGGGTGGCTAGTGTTTGGACCCTTGGAGTAGCAGGAGCCCAGGTTCCCAATGGAAAGGATACCAGGGGCTGAGACTTTTAGAAAGATGTGGGCCTAGGTAGGGAGAGGACACAGATGCAGTGCACAATAAGAGATGGAGCCAAACCACCCCCTGCATGGCTCTGCCTGCAGTATTCTCTGTATCACCTTGGAGCAGGAGCCTCACAAGTAAGCCCTTCACCAACTGGAACATGAATTTACTTCAGATGAAATGAATTTTATAGCATGGCCTGACAAGGAACTTAAATATGTTCAAGATGTTCAAAAGTAAATGAAGGAATAACTTTTAATTTAAAAGAACAAAAAATCATGGAAACAAGGCATACATAATGGAAACAGATATGTGAAGAACAGGTAGAAATAAAAAATGTCAAATGACTAGAGATGGGATAGCCCTAGTTTTGGTAGGCTGAAAAGAAAATCAATTGGAATAAACTGAAAAATGTGCCTGTGATTCATCCGAAAGACACAGATCTAAAAAAAAAACACCAAAGGGCCGATGGGAGATACGGAGTATATGCATGAAGGTCTAACCATTGTATGAAGTTGTCTCTTCCCAGTCACTCTCTGTCCATCACATCATTCTGTGCATCTCTGTCAATACCTGTCACCACGTTTATGTACTTGTTAACATATGCCTTCCTGAGCTGCTTCTACAAGGTGCTGAGCTGTTTTGGGCATACTGTATACAGACAGCCAAGAACGAGTCAGATAAGGATGTTGCTTTCTTGGATCTTGTGTTCTAGCCTATTCGTCACTATACCTCTGACACATATTAGGCAGTCAGTGTATTTGTTGAATGAATGAATGAATGAATGAGTGAATGAAGTAATTAATACCTCAAAATATCTTCTGTGTGGCTTCATGGCCTTGATTACCTGCTATATTTGGCCGGCATTGCAGGAGTGAGAGAGACGGGGAGGAGATGAGAGAAATCCTCCCTCCCCAGAGCACACCCTACTGTTACCAGTCTGTGACACTCAGGAAATACTGATGTGACCTCCTTAGACCTAGAGTCCTCCTAAGGTGTTCCTCTTGGGTTTTGATTCATAATGAGACCAGAAATACAAACAATATTAATGTGCTAATTTTTCTTCTTCACTTTTTAGGCTGGAGTAAAAGGGACATTGGGAAGATTAGTTGGAATTTTTGAGGTAAGCCTGTTAAAATCTTTGGTGCAATTGGTATCATATTAGTAACCATGTAATATAAATATGTATTTCTTTGTCTTAGTCCTTTCGGGCTGCTATAACAAAACTGAGTGGCTTACAAACAATAGAAATGGATTTCTCACAGTTCTGGGGACTAGGAAGTTCAAGATCAAGGCACCAGCCTATTCCGTGTCTGGTGAGGACCGACTTCCTGGTTCATAGTTACAAGTTTCTCCTGCTAGCCGAAAGTAGCGTGTTTGTACGAAACCTTTTGTAAGTCAAAATGGTAGAAAGTGAAGAAGCAATTAATTTATATGGACATTTTTTTTTAGCATTTCCAAAACCAAAAAATAACCTCTCTCAGGCTTTTCTGATACCTCAGGATACATGCTGTTAACAGATGCATAAAATAAGTCAAGCTAAAGCACAGGTGTGCAGAGCCCAGTTCATGGCTTTGGCGGCTCGATGAGGAAGTGCTGGTGTCGTTCCAGGGGAAGGAGTCTGGCCGGACCGCACTCGTTGCGCCACGCGTGCACTGCCTCTGTAATGGATCGCTGCGCCAGAAAGGCTGAATGCTCTTTTTCCTTTCACCTTTTTTTTTTTTAGAAACGCAAATTCCTCTTAGGATTTCTTTCGGTTAGCAAAAACAGGTACTGATGCAGGTCTTCCGTAAAAGTGAAGTGGCTTACCTAGAACTCTTGAAAAGCAGGGGGTACTTGTAGCTGTTTCTCTCTGTGTTCTCCCATGCATGGCAAAGGGGGATGGCCGCTCACTGGAGCCTCTTATCAGCTGCCAACCCCATTCCCAAGAGTCAGCCCTTCTCAACCTAATCAGCTGCCAGAGGCCCCACCTTTAATACTATCCCACTGGGAGTTAGGATTTCAACATCCGAATTGTGGGGGGCATAAACATTCAGTCCATTGCGGTCCTAATCTGGGGTAGACGCCATCTTTGTTTCGCTGAGTTTTCAAAACAAAGCAGCACTGGCAGAGAATAGCTTACTTTCTTTTTTAAAATCCCATAGTCTCCTCCAGACAAATAGAATTATTTGTAAGTACAAGCATTACCTCAGAGATATTGTGGGTGCAGTTCCAGACCACGGCAATAGAGCAAATATTGCAATAAAGCAAGTCAAATGTTTCTTTGATTTTTGCCAGTGCGTGTGAAAGTTATATTTATACTGGATTGTAGTCTCTGAATATACACTTACGATGTCTGTATTAATGTCTATGCCTTAATTTAAAAATACTTTATTGCTAAAAAGTGCTAACCATCATGAGCTTTTTGCTGGTGGAGGGTATTGCCTCCGTGGTGATGGCTGCTGACTGCTCAGGGTCATGGTTGCTGAGAATTGGGGTGGCTGTGGCAATTTCTCAAAATAAGAAGTTTGCTGCACCGATTGACTCTCCCTTTCATAAACAGTTTTTCTGTAGCAAACCATGTTGTTTGATAGCATTTTATCCACAGTACAACTTCTTTCAAAATTGGGAGTCCATCCTCTCAAACCCTACCGCTGCTTTATCAACTACGATTATGGAATATTCTAAATCTTCTATTGTCACTTCAACAGTCTTTACAGAATCTTCACCAGGGGTAGACTTCATCTCAAGAAACCACTTTCTGTCCTCATCCGTAAGAAGCAGCTCCTCATCTCTTCAGGTTTTATCAGGAGATTACAGCAATTCAGTCCCACCTTCAGGCTCCATTTCTTTCTTTTTCTTTCTTTCTTTCTTTCTTTCTTTTCTTTTTTCTTTTCTTTTCTTTCTTCTTTCTTTCCTTCCTTTCTTTTCTTTTCTTTTCTTTTCTTTCTTTTTCTTTCTTTTTCTTTTTGTTTCTTCTCTTCTCTTTTCTCTTCTCTTCTCTTTTATTTTATTTCATAGCACAAGCACAGGGCGGGTGGAGGGAGAGACAGAGAAGGAGAAAATTTTAAGCAGACTTTGGGCTGAGCATAGAGCCCGGTGCAAGGCTCAATCTCACAACCCTGAGATCGTGACCTGAGCCGAAACCAAGAGTTGGGTGCTTAACTGACTGCAGGCTCCACTGATTCTAGTTCTCTTGCTATTTCTACCACATCTGTAATTTCTTCCTCCACTCAAGTCTTGAATCCCTCAAAGTCCTTCACGAGGGTTGGAGTCAACTTCTTCCAAACTCCTGTTCATGTTGTTATGTTTTACCTTTTTCCATGAATCACCACTGTTCTTAATGGCATCTAGAATGGTGAATCCTTTCCAGAAGGTTTTCAATGGACTTTGCCCAGATCCATCAGAGGAATTGCTATCTGGCAGCTCTAGCCTTATGAAGTGTATTTCTTAAATAGTAAGACTTGCAAGTTGGAATGACTCCTTGATCCATGGTCTGTGGAATGGGTGTTGTGTTAGCAGCATAAAAACATTCATCTCGTTGTCCATCTCCATCAGAGCTCTTGGGTGACCAGGTACACTGTCAATGAGCAGTCATTTTGAAAGGAATCTTTTCTTCTGAGCAGTAGATCTCAACAGTGGGCTTTAAATATTCAGTAAACTGTGTTGGAAACAGATGTGCTGTCATCCAGGCTTTGTTCCATTTATAAGAGCACAGGCAGAGTCAATTTAGCTTTATTCTTGAGGACCCTAGGATTTTCAGAATGGTCATTGAGCACTGGCTTCAACTTTAAGTCACCAGCTGCCCCTAACCAGAGAGTCACTCTGTCCTTTGAAACTTGGAAGCCAGGCACTAAGCTCTCTAACTATGAAAGTCCTAGATGGCATCTTCTTCCAATAGAAGGCTGTTTCATCTTACACTGAATATCTGTTGTTTCATGTAGCCCCCACCACGGATGATCTGAGCTAGATCTGGAGAACTCGCTGCAGCTTCTCCACCAGCACCTGCTGCTCCCCCTTGCACTTTTGTGTTATGGAGATGGCTTCTTTCCTTAACCCTCATGAACCCACCTCTGCTCGCTTCACACTTTTCTCCTGCGGCTTCCCCACCTCTCTCAGCCTTCAGAGAATTGAAGAGAGCAAGGACCTTGCTCTGGGACAGGCTTTGGCTTAAGGGAAGGTTGTGACTGGCTTGATCTTCTGTCCAGACCACTCAAACGTTCTCCATATCAGCAGTAAGGCTGTTTCGCTTTCTTGTCATGCATGCGTTCACTGGAGTAGAACTTACAATTGCCTTCAAGAACTTTTCTTTTTTTTTTTTTAAAGATTTTATTTATTTATTTGACAGAGAGACACAGCGAGAGCAGGAACACAAGCAGGGGGAGTGGGAGAGGGAGAAGCAGGCTTCCCGCCGAGCAGGGAGCCCGATGTGGGACTCAATCCCAGGACCCTGGGACCATGACCTGAGCCGAAGGCAGACGCTTAATGACTGAGCCACCCAGGCGCCCTCAAGAACTTTTCCTTTGCATTCACAAATTGGCTACCTAGCGCAAGCAGCCTAGCTTTCAACCTGTCTTGGCTTTCAGCATGCCTTCCTCACTAAGCTTAATCATTGCTAGCTTTTGATTTAAAGGGAGAGTAGGAGATATGCAACTCTTTCCCTCACAAGAACATTTAGAGGCCACTGTAGGGTTATTAATTGGCCTAAACTTTTTTTTTTAAGTTTTTTCTAAGATTTCATTTTTTTATTTGAGAGAGAGATGGAGGAGCACAGGCAGGGGGAGCAGCAGAGGGAGAGGAAGAAGCAGACTCCCTGCCAAGCAGGGAGCCCAAAGCGGGACTCGATCCTAGGACCCTGAGACTACAACCTGAGCGGAAGGCAGACGCTTAACCAACTGAGCTACACAGGCGCCCAGCGTTGGCCTAATCTTAATTTTGTTGTGTCTCAGGGAATAGGGAGAATGACAGGGATAGACGGGAATGGCTGGTCAGTGGAATTAATTAAGTTTGCTGTCTTATATGGGCGTCCTTTGTGGCACCCTAAAACAGTTACAATAGTAATAGCAACAGGGGCGCCTGGGTGGCTCAGTCATTAAGCGTAGAGGCTGGGTAGAGGTTTGGAGGAAGGTGGAAGGAAGTGAGAAATGGGGAAATAAAGATGAGCAGAGTTAGTAGAAGGGGAGATGCACCCGATAATCAGCTTGCTTGCATTGATGGAACCTCCACCCGCCCACAGCCTCTTCTCTTTCTTGTGTTCTAGCGAGTTACATTTACTTGGTGCCTTTTTCTTGAGAGGTCACAAACTTCCTTCTCACAGCCTTCCTGTGAAGTTGTACTTAGGGAAAGGGGAACGAAAAAAGAGATTAAAGCTTAGGCTTTAGAAGGCCAGCCAAAGAGCACAACCTTAAATGCAAGTGTGGCATGTTTTAAATAGGCCATCTGGCACTATTCCATGTATGATTGTAGGATGATTGAAACTAAAAGGAATGCTTGTGTCTGAGCTCTCGGGACATATGGCTAAGAGTGTGTTTCACTCAAGTAATCTCAGCTCTTTAAGGGAAAGCTCTTCCTCTGTCCTTCTCTCTTTGCCCTTCAGAACCAGGAGAGGAAGCACAGAACGTATGTCTATGTGCTCATTGTCACAGAAGTCCTGGAAGACTGGGAAGATTCAGTTAACATTGGTAAGTTGTCCCCAGATAGCCTCCAAAATGCTCCCCACCACGGGCCCTTGCCACGCCACAGGTCATGACCCAGACCCAGAAACGAGCCTGATGAAAGAAACCATAGAAGGGTATGTTTAATGAAACAAGCATGACCATTTTGAACCTCTGAAAGTAGTGTTTTGAAATGTTCAAAAGGAAGCTGAAGGTGGATACCTGGTCAACAAATAGAAACATGCAGATAAAAATAAGAAAGGTGGTTTCTGAAGCCTAATTGGACCCTCCACAGCAGATACTGACCCTCCTCCACGATGGCCACAAAACTCCAGCTGGGAGCAGGACCTTGGCTGTTCCTTGTGATGCTTATTCGTATTGTTGGAGAAAGCTGCTGATTTGGTGGGATGAGCTGCTCCCTCCAGAGTAGTGGGAGCAGTTTCCAGTTTCATCCATACTCCCCTTCGGGTGCCCCTCCCTTTCTCCTGAGGAGCCATTCTCTTTGATCTCTCAGATCACTGTTGGGTGTGTGTCTTTGGAACTAAAAACTTAGGTGATTTAATGGTCGGTTCATGGTTTACTCTTTTGCTTCTGAAGGAAAGTATATTCTAGAAAAGTGTAATATTAATTTAGAAACCGGTTATAAATCAGCAAACAGATAAAATCCAGTTGCTGAAGTGTCTCCCTTTGTTGTGTGTATGTGCTTTGTCACCATGCCCCTCACACTGCTGATCTGGGCATTTCATGGCCCTTCGGCTTTTAACGGCCTTGTATGTGGTAAGAATGCAATATGCTTAAGTAAATAAATTCAGTAGGGGTTTATTAAAAATAGCCTCTGTGACAGCCAGTGCTAGGGCTTAAAAAGGAGACAGAGATGAGTGTGGCATGGCCCTGTCCTCAGAGCACTCTTGTCAGGCGGGAGTCACACACTTGTGATATGAATTTTCAAGGTACCATTGCTCTATTAATATCCAACAAGCCTTTCACCTTCTACTACTTCCGAGAATTGAAATATTGAAATAATCTGAAATACGGAGAATAAGTCTATGAGCCTTCCTTCAGGTGAGCCTTTTTCAGGTGGAAATTGGCTTTTAAACGTATGCCTCAGTGAAGGGTAAGTGATGTACCTCAGTACATGCATCTGACGGAACGTTGCACAGCTGTTAAACACGGACTTCTGAAAGCTAATATAGCATGGCAAAGGGCTTGTGAATCGGTGTTGGTGAATGAAAAAAGCAGGGTACAGACTTATGTGTACAGTTAGAGTGACATTAAAATAGGAATTTGAAATGAAAACAAAAATGAGGTACTCGTTTTTACCTAAAGAATTGGCAATGACAGAGGAAAAGGTAGCAGTGCTACGGGGAGGGCAGTGAGAACGACATTCCAGCGCACACAAGCAGGACTGGGGATTGGGATGGCCCTTCTGAAAAGCAGTTTGGCATTATGTAACACGAGACCCTTAGAGTTCACATGTTTTATTCCTATAATCTCAGTTCTAGGCCTCTTCTGGGAGGTTAAAAGAAAGAATAAAACAGATAGAGGTTTTTGGTTGGTTTTTTTTTTTTGAAGAGCAAAAGTGCTGGGGGTGTGGGGGAGAAGGGAGGAAAGAAAATCCTAAGCAGGCTCCATGCCCAGCACAGAGCCCGGATGCAGAGCGCAATCTCACAACCCTGAGATCGTGACCTGAGCTAAAATCAAGATTCAGACTCTCTACCGCCTGAGCCGTCCAAGCACCCTGCATATTTTTTTATAACACAGACAAGCACTTAAGAAACAGTGTGAAGTAAAAAAAGAAGCAATAATAATAATACTAATAAGCAAACTCTTACAGCATGTACTGTGTGCCAGGTATCATTCAAATATCTTACATATTAATCCTCACAGCAGACTTGTGAGATAGGTACTACTTATTATCTCCAGAGATGAGGAAGGTGGGGCACAGCTCAGTACCTAGTTAGTAACCTGCCCCAAACTGACCGTTCATTAGAGCCAGTGATGAGATTGAAGCCTAGCATGTTAGCTCCAGCATCTGGGTTTCTAACCACAACACTCTTATTAGAGCTTCTGAGGATTCAGAGCATCCGAAAACATGATCCCAGTGATAGTTGTCCAGCGCAGTGTCTTTTTAGATGTGGTGAAGAGAAAGCAAAGACATGAAGGTATTGAGAGTAGTCATTTCTGGTTTCTTATGTTGTGGGTAATTATATTCTTTATACTTTCTTCCATTTTCCTAATGTTAAGCAATGATCTTTTATTATAAGAGAAAAAATAAAGGATTTTAAAAAAATTGAAAAAAAAGTAAGAAAACAGACTGAGAAGTTAATAGGGATGGTATTATTTTTAAAAATATTTTGTTTGTGGATATATAACTCTTAAAATTCTGAAATAAATGATTATAAGGCAGCCATCGTCGTAATTCTGGAAGCCGACGCTCGTGTTGATTTGTGCAGAAGAGGGGGTGCTGGCTGGGCTTCAGGTGTATACACGCAGGCCGGGCAAGGCCCAGAGGCCCAGGAACGCAAGAGGAGATCAGGAGCACTGGTTCTTTCTGGAGGGCGGGTTTCACGCAATTCACTTCTCACATGTCTTCCCTGTCTTCTGCATCGGGCGTCTGTATGGCATTTGAAGCATATACTCCTGTAAGGAAAGAAAGTGAGGAAAAATACCTTTATGATGCATGGTTTTAAAGTCTTGATAATGATTGCTTTTCTGTTTTCATCAACCCTTTCTCCCAAGTTGAAGATCAGAAACTTGCAGCTGCTTCCCTTTTGTCCTCATTTCTTCTTCTCTCTGCCCCCACAGGAAGGAAGAGGGAATGGTTTAAAATAGAAGATGCCATAAAAGTGCTGCAGTATCACAAACCGGTGCAGGCATCGTATTTTGAAACGTTGAGGCAAGGCTACTCAGCCAACAATGGCACCCCAGTCGTGGCCACCACGTACTCGGTTTCTTCCCAGAGCTCGATGCCAGGCATCAGATGACTGAAGACTTCGTGTAAGAGGAATGGAAATTGGAAACTAGACTGGAGTGCAGATCTTCCCTCCCTTGCTCTTTTCACCTCTCCTCACAGGCCTCCTCTCCAAATAAGGCATGATGGGCAGCAGAGAAAGGGGTTCTTGATGGTGTTGCTGTTTGGTGTTAAGTGATGGGCTTTTTCTTCTCTTTTTATGGAGGGGGTGGGGGGTGGGTATGTAATTTGTAAGTACTTTTGTGCATGATCGGTCCCTCCCTTTTCACACCCCTACAATTGTCTGGAGAGACAGACAGCCTGCCCTCTGCCTTGGATTCTGAAGTGTTCCTGTTTGTCTCACCCCAGCCCTGGCCAGACGTTTTTTCTTTGATTTTTAATTTTTTTTTTTTTTTTTTTTATTAAAAGATACCAATATGAGATGAAACCTTTCAAGAATTTGTCCTATAATGCGCTATTCAGTCCAGGAGGTTGGTCACTTCCACTGCAGGATACATTTATCTACACATTATATACTGGGCATATAATATGTAAATAAATGACTTTTAGAAGAGGAATTTAACTGTTTAATTTTTCAAGGTTTGTTTTGTTTTTTAAATTGGGGTGTTTCTGAAATGGAGAGCCTCGCAGTTAATTTCCCTTTTTGTTTTTTGATGCTAGTGGCTAGGTAAGTTTCCCGGTCCTCTCCCTTTACCCAGTCACTGACTGTAGTTATGTAGGGTACCGAAAGAGTTTAGCTGCCTTCATAGCGCTCCCAGGACTCATGGCCTTCTCAAAGCTGTGTTTCCATGCCAAGAAAGACACAGGAAGAAACCTATTTTCTTTTTTATTACCGAGCCAGGAGCAAATGGCCTCAGCTCAGACCTGGAGAAACAATGATAGAAATTGAATTCCTCCCTATGTGTTGGCAGTGGGGATTTGAACTGGATTCTTGGAATTGCTGTCTAAAAAACTGGAGCATCAAGCACTGTTTCTGTCCTGCGGGTTGGAATTTTTTCCATAATGCTACTTACCGCTGACAGTGGCCTCTCTCCTTGTGCATCCATGCCTTACACCGCGCTGCACTGGACATTGTCCTTGTGCGGAAGCATCTGGCTGGCCTGGGCCAGTGCAGGTGTATGGCCCCATCCTCATCCTGGGTGACCATGTTAAGTTCCCAAAAGGTACACAGGAGGAAAATTCAGGTGTCTGCTTATCTTTGCAGTGTGACAGCATTTGGAATTGCACCATGGAGCATGCCCAGAAATAGTAAATTTGTCTCCTGCTGAGACGCAAAAGGTCCATCTTCTGCTGAGAAGTGGTATGGGAGAATGCTCGGTCCTTGACTAGAACAGCAACATCATGCATTGGCTCACTGCAAACTGTCGCGTTGGTTTTTGATACAGGCTTCTTGCTGGCTTCATTTGCCAGTTGTGTTGTTTAGTTGGGAAGTAAGCAGAAAAGGGTCTTGAGATCGAGGGGTGGGTCTAGGAGGGGGGACACTGGTCAATCCCTGGCTTAGGACAGGAGTTTGTTGCTGTGCTCTTAGTGGCATCTCCTTTGTCAAAACATAGCCAAGATGTGAAATTAAAATCGTAGTTCTCTTTATTTAAAAATTCTAATAAATACTCAAACTTTGAAAAGCTTTTGCTCTTCCCTCCCACTAAAAGTGATGTATATATACATATATATAAGAGATGTAGGCCTGTGTCATTCAGTGTTCAACATTTTGGGGGGACATCGTTCGATGAACTTTAAATTTTGCTGTCTGCTCTCAGTTTGTATCTTCTCTCCCAGTCTTGAGACACAGAATCAACAAGGAGTGCTCACAGTTTGCCTAGGATATTGTCCTACCTCTGGGAAAGGAATTCTGTCCCTAAGTAAGGGTCCCAGTGGACAGAAACAGCACCATGGGATTTGCTTCTAAATACCAACTCACTGTTCACATGTCCTACTCAAAAATGAACATACTGCTGCTTGTTGCCTGATTGAGAGCAGTCTGAGTTTCTGTCCATATAAGTAAAGGAGAAAAGGTAATAAATTCAACCAAGCACTAAGTGGAATCCAAAAAACACATTCTTCCAACTAAATTCTACCTTTATGATATGGATTGAAAGTACTTCGCAGGAAAACAGACAGGACTCCTGAAAAGAGAAATGCAGTGTTAATAGTAATTTGTGCATTTTTTCATGACCTAAAGATGTTTTTACTGGGCTGGTGTCACAACACATTACCCTACCAAGTCCAGTTTGGATTGATGTTGGCGTCTTTGGGTCAGGAAAGTGAACTGTGCCAAGAAGTATTTTTCAGTGACATGAATGGATCCTATTAATGCAGTTAACTGGGGAGATTATGCTGATGCTTTCTTAACTGACAAAAAGAGGCTTTGTCCAACACCAGAATTGCTGAAACTGGTGCTATTTTCTGTTGCACTGGGATCCTGATGAGCAGGGATTGGTGTTTCTCCCTCCCTGGCACCATTAACACCATGGCTGTCTTCACTGGTGTGTAGTCATACCCTTCTGTGATAGATTACTCAGAGCCCTGGTCGCAATGGCCGTTACCCCGCTCCACAGAAAGCAAGGAGAAAACAGAAGAAAGCACAAAAATGATCCCACTCACAGAGTCTTTCTTGGACACTGCTTTGCCGTGAATTCTGCAAGTACTCACCTTATTCAGGCTTGGCACAAACAGGTTCTTGTGTACAGCGCAGATATAAAGTCTCACAGTGAATTTGTCCGTCCTAGACTCTGGTTTATTACTAGCCCATCCATCACAGTCCACCCTGCTCAGAATAGAGAAAGACAGCATTGGCTATTTTAAAATTAACTTTGTTTTTAGTTTATCAATTTGCAGCCACTGGGGAAGCATCCGTGAGGTCATGCCATATCTTTTTGAACCAGGACTGTGTGTGTGTGTGTGTGTGTGTGTGTGTGTGTGTGTGTGTGTGTGTGTGTGAGAGAGAGAGAGAGAGAGAGAGAGAGAGAGAGAGAGAGAGAGAGAGAGAGAGAGAGAAGGGCTACCAGAGAGAGAGAGAGAGAAGGGCTACCAGAGAGAGAGAGAAGGGCTACCAGGGGTCGAATACACCAGGGTGTATTCGATTTTTTTTGTAGCCTTCCAGAATGGTGCAGCCCATGAAACAGGAGTCTTGATTTTTCTTTCTTGTAGCAAACCTGGCAGGATGGAAAAGTTAATGAATTGATGGTTTTGTTTTTACAAGTGTCTGCTGCCCCATCTGCCCTGTGGGGAGAGGGCTCCCGCACTGCTGAGTCTGAGCTGAGGCCATCTGGAGGGATCAAAGAGTGTGGGAGGAACACCCCCTGTGAGGCCGTGGAAGCCCCTCGAAGGTGGCTGCACTGCAGGATTTCCGCCCTCGGCATGGCGCGGCGCAGCAGGCGCCTCTTGCCTCTCGCAGCCTCTGGGGAGCAGAGCGGGTCACTGCCCTCTGGGAGGCTTTTGCAGCAGTTTTGTAAATGTGTTGCTACACAGTCAAATTCCTTCATGAACATAATTTCTGTTTTGATGTTAGGAGTCAGTCCACGTAAGCTTAGACTTGCTTAGAAGAAAAAAAAATCACCTTTTGTTTTGAAGAGAAAAACATCCACACAGAACCGTTCTTCCTCCTCCTCCTTTCTCTTGCCCACATACAGTGCTCCTTGGAGGCCTCCCTCCCCTCCAGAACCTGTGTAACCAGAGGAGCAGTCCGTCTCCCGCCGGACCTGGGTGTGCATCTCACGTTGTACTTACTGTACGTGCTCGTCATTTCCACCGCGTGCTGGAGGAGTGCCTCTGTTGGTCTCCCCACCTGATCTTTTTTTAAAACAGCTTAGCCTGAGCCACATTTCTTTTGGTTCACAAAAAGGACTTAATAACCACAGCGCGATCTTTGCCGCAACTGTGTGATTTTTAGTACTTCTGAAGTGTTCTCAAAGTCCAGCCTAGATGAGAGGAAATTTAGAATTAGGAGAAATACCTGGAGAAGTCATGGGGGGCTGAATTTTTGCTTTCAGGGAAATGAGGATTAGCTAATTGATAATCAAGGCTCATCCTGGTCCCTTCTGCATTTCAGAAAATAACGCACATGTTTATAACAAATAGGAGACAAGTTAGCACAAGAGGCTCTGGGGCGAGGAGATTATCTAATGGTGGTTATATAATGCAGCGGCTCTTGTGGTTCTTATTCTTAAAACTCTAAAAGAGGTCAGACCTGAAGCAACACAGGTCATGCTGCCCAGCTGTGGTGACAGCCATTTCTTCTGAGCCCTGCTGGGATGGAACCCATTTCCCCAAGGCTTCCAGGCTATGCAGCCGATGTTGGTGACCGCAGTCTTGCTCCAGCCGGGCACCCATCTCACTTGGAGCAGGTGGGAAAGCAGCCCCAGGGTCAGCCTCTATTCTCTGGGGTGAGCCTTGCAACAGACATCACCGTCCCGGAAGAGCTGTTTTCCACGTCACTTTAGATGTCACCCAAAGCAGACATTTGAGATGTTCAGGTAGCAAATTGGGAAGCATTGGCTGCAATCTGTAATAGCTACTGTTGTCTGTTGATTAGGTGACTTGAGATGACCCCAGGCCCTGGGAACCTGGAGATTTTAGGCAGACTCTCATTTGGAGTCCAGCAGCCCTTCCAAAGGCAGCTTCACATTTTAACCACATTTTCGCCGTAGCTGATGACCTTTCAGGGATGTGAGAAGCCTAATCAGAACATCTGAGAAAATGATACCTCTTGCCCTCAGATTCATCCAATAGTTCATCCTCCTAGTCCCCTTAGAAATTAATAAATAAAAAGAGAAAGAGAGAATGCCGTTTGGTGAGGATTTGGACACACTGCTAGAGCTGAGGCTAGCAGTCGCATGATTTTGTGAGTCAGCAATATGAAGCTTTCTAAGTCCCCAGAAGCTTCATTTATAGTGAAGATTTGGTGAGCTTTCGTTGTCTGAGAAAATGAGATGGTCCCCTTGAAGGGGAGCTCACAGGGAAGCCACATTAACTAACAATTCACACCAGGGGGGATTCTGCTGGAGAAGAAAGCGCCTTTGGCCAAAAAAACGAGATTAATATCTAAAAGGTAGACATGCATTGCTTCTGTTCCTCCAGCAACCAGTTGTTTAATCATTAGCTCTAGGTTTCCTTTGGTTTACATTCTCAGTTCTTAACCCCGCACAGAGGTCCCTAGAACACCCAAAAAGGCATCTAAAACCCTAGAGATTGGCTTTAAAAGATCCAAAAGCAGCAGCGTTGTATTTTCCAGGTTTCTCGCCATTTTGATGTGCTGCCCATCCTTCCACACACTCTGCAGCCAGGCCAGATGTGAAGACTGTATTCACTGACTTGTGGAACCTAAATTCTAGTTCTGGAACAATTACCTGCTAAATTGCTTACGCCTGTGGAAGTTATCTGTGGGGTGTACCTTTCAGAGAACATTTCAACAGTATAGTAAAATTGCCCTGGGCTCGAGGGCAATCAGGCGTTTAGATCAAAACTGTAAGTCTTTGGGCCTCCTTAGGGAAAAAGCAAGATGTGTAAATCCCAGTGCTGGGCCTTGAGACCGTACTTGCTTCTCCCTAGTATGGGGTGAAGTGGCACCCTCAGGAAATCATTTTTCCAGTGAGATTACCTATAAATCCCTAGGGGAAGTAATACCCATATGAACCTGTCTTTCTGAGCACTTCTATGCCAACTTGAAAATGGTAAGCTAAAGCAGCAATGACTCCACGTAGCCTCTGTCACCCTCTTTATTGTTCCGTTTTGGGGGGTGGAGCTTTTCAGGGTTAAACCTTGGTCTTTAACCTCTGTTTGTTGTGGAGAAGATGTGTCACTAACAAATGATCTAAAGAAGACCTCTAGTTTTTGTTTCCCGAGTGCAGCGGCATAACAGATATGACTTACGCCCGGGAAGGTAGAGGCTGATGATGATCAAGACACCCACGACCCAGAAAGATCTGTCCCACATAGAGCCTCCACAGGGAACAGATCTGAAGTTAGGTTCTGGAGAACTTCCAAAGCGCTGAAATGCAGGGAGGACTTGGAGGACCTTTGCTCAGCAAGCGGGCGGCTTGTGTTCCTCCGAAGAACATGAAGGAGCTCCGAAGGGAATGGCAGGCATTGAAGCCACAGCGCACAGACTCAGACCTTCCCTCTGCCACTTCTCACATGGCTCGTGCACTCTTTGCTCAGAATCCAAGGGGACCCTCCTCTCCAAAATCTCATTGGCTTCAGGTGTTTTGTTTAGCCTCTGAGAACCTCCCCCTTTCACTCCCACCTCCGGATGGACAGAGATGTGTTGCTCGGGGCACAGATGTGTGAGTCCAGGGCCCAGCAGCACAGTGTTGTATTTAGTGGTTAGAAAAACAGTCCACTCTGTTAACAGTATGTGGTACAGTTTTGTACACCTCAGGTCTGTTTTTATTGTTTCATGGTCTGAAAACCTTCAAGCTGGTTTATCGTCCAAGAAAAGGCAGATGGTTAGACTAAGTAACATTTAGTTCATACCTCTATCTTAGGAAAGGTAGCCGTCCGTTTGCTGTGTGCTAAAGGAAGTCGGGAGCATTTGAGGATGTTGGGAGCTGTTGTAAAAATAAAGCAAGTGGCTCTGGCCTACCCAAGTGTATCAGAGAGCGTGGAAGCGGGTTAGTAGCATCTTTAAATCTGCTCTGGCCAGGCCCTCCTTCATCTCAAGGACCTTGTCTCTCCTCTTCTCCAATGACCTTGGTAAGGGACGAGCTCTAAGGAGGCAGCGAGGCCCCAGCCCCTCTTTGCTCTGCTGCAGGATGTAGCCTCCAAACAGTCTGCGGTTTTTTTAAGGGGTTTCCTCACCATGATTCCCTCCACATCACTCACCTGCCATCAGCATCCGAAAAGGTTAAAATCCCGGGACCATTCCAGTTCTGAAGCAGATGAACCAGATGTGCTTCCTCCCCCTTTGCAAGTGTACTGTCCAGATGCAGTCTCCCTTTGGCCAAGTTTGACAGGTACTTCCAGGAAACCCCTTAAATTGAGGCAAGGAGTCAAGATGTTTTGAGTTTTTCCCCCAGAAGGCAGAGTCTTTGTCCCTTCCCCCTCATGCTCATATATTTTAGCCAAGTCTTAAAAGGTCAAGTCTGGTAATGTCTCCAGAACTGAGGTGACAGGTGGGGGCCCATACCCCCAGGGACCAGTCCCCTGGGGGATCCCACATGCTCAAACTAGATTGTTCTGATCCCACCGAAGTCTGCTGCTGTCCCCATCCCCTGGGACCCCTCAGAAAGGAAACGACCTAGGCTTCCAGTCATTAGGTCACCCAGTCCTTCGGTGACCAGTCTACAGGGTGTGTATCACCTGCATGGGTGGTGTGCCTCCCACTTGTAGAAAGGGTAGAAAGTGGAACATTCAGTGGGCTGAGTACTCACATCCTTGGAGAGGTTGGCAGAAATAACCCCAGTGAGCGTAAAACAAAACCGAGGAAACCAAGGAACCACACTTGTATGGGAGGAGGAGTTGGTTATGGTCCTTTTACCTCTTGGGACCTGACGCTGCAGTATGAAAGTGGGGTTTGGAAAATCACCCTTAGCCCAACCCAAATGCATTCCAGGACTTCGGAGTTTCCAGCCCATGGGTGCATGGTCTTTTCCCATTTTTTGTTTGTTTCCAAAACAGCCTTGCTTGGTATTGCATGGAAAGTTCCGGTTTTCCTTCCTGCCCACTTGGGGCCACCCACCCAGGCCTGGTCCCTTCCCCAGTATCTTTACAGCACTCCTAGGGAGACCTGCGCAGTGCCCTTAGGAGCCAAGGGGAGTGGAATTTGGTCCAGAGAAGGCAGCAAAAACTGAATTTTCCTGTTTCCGCTTCTCAAGGAGGGTGTTTTTAGGCTTCCTTCACGACTCTCTTTCCTGTGGGTACAGTCGGGTTGGGAGGAAGGGCTAAAAAGAAAAGGAACAGGGTCCAGCCAGCCCAGGTTTGGGTCCGAGACAGGTGCACAGCTGATGCTCTTCCACCCCCTTCAATAGCAGGCCAGTCATATGTAACGATTCCCCTTTACTAAAGCGTCTGCTTCTGTGGTGCTAGCAACAGAGGACAGACAGACCCCTTCCCCTGTGCTTTCCCTAAAGTTCCTCCATCCCCGTAGCCCACTCCTTGTTGTAAAAACAAGTGCTTAATCCTGTGAGCGTGCTGTTCCTTTCTATGTGTGGGAGGGAAGGGCATTGGAATTGTAGGTTGTAATCTTGTGCCAACCAATAAAAACCAGTATTTCACACACATCCCTGCTTAGTGTCTGGTCTCTTCTTTCTCGAGGTTTTCATTGAGTCCTTCACATCAGTCTTATTTTGATTTTACCCCCACTCTCTGCTGAGGTCTTGAGAGTTGTCCTAAAGGTAGGTCAGAGGTGGCCCTGTGGACGATCTGCTGTTTCGGGAGTTCAAGTGAGAAGTGAATGGGAGAAGCCAGGGAGTGAGACTCAGTGTTTGTTGAGTTAACCTGGCTAGTGCACTGGCTCTCGGTGTGAGTAGCCAAAAATAGGCAGGAAGTTGGCTGCTAAACAATAGTAACCTGATGACTTCATTCCACCACAGGACAGATGCCCTACCAGCTGGTCAGGGCGCCCTTTCCCCCTGAACTCTGATTCTGCAGGCCTCCTTTGTCCATCCTATGATGATCCCCCCTCCTTTATCAAAGGATTCTTTCTTTTGCCAGATTTAGTGTGCATAATGAGGCCATGAGCTTATAAACACTGACACAAGTGATGTGCTATACTTAGGAAACTACCAGATGGCAATCTCTAATTGGGATCTGGGGTTCCCGGAACTCTCCACTCGCCCGTGTCCGATGATGACAGGCCATTGTGCAGGTGTCCCATCCCCATCACATTTACTACATATCAATTGCTCCCCCATCCAACTCAGAGGGTAAATGCAGGCTTTAGGATTGTCTTGCTGCAGCCCAGGCTTCCAATAGCCTGTAGGACTTGTGGCTACAGAAGAGAGGTCCAAAGAGTCCCCAAAACTTAGAGTATGGGTGAGGAGAGGAAATCAGCTCAGAGGACACCAGCGCAGCTGTGACGCTGCTGGAACCAACACCAGGGACAGTTGGCCACAGTGCACATTGCGATGCCCGTGCCCTTTGTTAGGCTGAATGGCAGCTCTGAGCATCCAAGCCGGACGAAGTTGCACAATTCTTGCTCATCCCCCAATCAGGCTGGCTCCCATCCCCTCTAGAGACCTGATCATTGTGCCCAAGACAGCCTGGCCTTATAAGCCATGGCCTTGTTTGCTTTCTGGTTTCAGACACATTTGGGGTGTGAAAGGTCTATTTTCTCTCCTAGGTCTTGTGACACCCAGCTAGCATCTCAGCATCTGAGGATGCAGCCACATGGCTCCATGTTCTATGTCCTGAATACCAGCAACGTGCTAAACCCAGGACACACAGTCCTCACAGAAGCACCTGCTTGGGTGACAGATGGCACGAAACAGGAGAGATGACAGCCTGGGGAGGTAAGCCACTAGGGGTCAGATGAAAGGGGACAAGGGGGAGAGCTCAAGCAGGAGGACCATAGGAGCGTGGGAGAGTAAGGGAGCTGGAAGAGGGAGGAAGGACCGTCCTACATCGAAAGGCTGCCTGCTAGAATAGAAGGTGTGAGCATTGCAGTTAGATCCCGGTTCAGGTCTCAGCTGTTTGCCAGGCTCTGTGATCTTGGACAGGGTATTGTCTCCGTTCCCTCCTGTTCAGTGGCGCAGAAGTCCACTTGTTGTGCTTGCTGTGAGCATTAAATGAGTGGAGGAATGTGTGTGACGTCAAAATTGCTATGTGATCATTCAGTGGTAGCTGTGAGCAGACACCTGCTCAGGGATGGCCAGGGGCTGTGCTGAGTTCACTGTAAGTGACAACAGAGGCAGATAATCAGAGTGCAGAGTGACAAGTGTGATCAAAAGAAGGCTGCCTCCTTCCCAGAGGAGCCATCCTCATAAAGGATGCAGAGGGATGCAGGAGTTCTCAGCAAAGGGAATAGCATTGCCAGGCTAGGGCACAGCACTGTGCTCGTGTAACAGCAAGTGTGCTGGGGCTGGAACATGATACCAAGAGTGGGCAGGGAGGAGAGGGGCAGGAGGGGTCACAGAGGTCAGCTGGGGTCAGGTGGCTCGGCAGGCTGTTTGAACTCTACTCTGGATGACTGGGAAGCCAACAGAGGTTTTAAAACAGAGCAGTGACTGCATCAGGTTGGACATTTGAGGAAGATGATACTACTAAGCGTGGTCCCTGTGTTCCAGGCCTTAGCACCAGGCGGTGTGTTGACGGCTTTACATTTAGTCTCTGCATCCCTGCAATGCATAGGACCTGTGATCATTACCTTGTCTGGTAACAGGAACGGAGGCTTAGGGAAGCAGACTACTTTTAAAGGGAATTGGACAGACTAATTCGAAAAAATCATAGGGTCAAGTGCCAAGGATGTCTAAAGATAATTTTGAAAAATTCCAAGGGTAAATACAGGAGGACTACAAGGGAAGTCCTGTGTTCTATCAGCATCAAGGCTTAATACTAGAGGTGCCTGGCTGGCTCAGTCTGAAGAATGTGCAACTCTTGACCTCAGAGTCATGAGTTCGAGCCCCACGTTGGATGTAGAGATGACTTAAATAAACCTGAAAGAAAAAAATCGGGTGCGATAAAATAAAAGACTTCATAGAGTCACTAAAACAATGTGATAGAGAAATAAAAGAGAAAATAGAATGGGGGACCGAGGAACAGACCCATGCACATATGGAAGACGTTAAGAGCCAGAGGAAATGTGCACCAGGGTGGGGAGAGGCTGGGTTCCTCAGTAAATGGTGTTGGAACAACCGACTAGTCAAATGGAAAAAAAATGAAATTATCTCCTTACCTCACAACATACGTGAAAATAAGTTCACAAATGTGTAAAATGAGTCCTAAAACTTTTAGAATAAAATACAGAAGTTAAGTAATTATCTGAGGTCACACAGGTAATAAGTGAAGAAACTATGTAGTTGAACCTGAGAGATCTGGTGCCAGAACCTTGCTCTCTAACCCACTCAGTAGTACTCTGTCCTGGTCACTTTAGAGCCCTGCCCATGGGTATAGAGAAGACTTCCAAAATAAAATCTTGGGGCGCCTGGGTGGCACGGTTGGTTAAGAGGCCAACTCTTGGTTTTGACTCAAGTCTTGATCTCAGGGTCACACACAACCGCGAGATCAAGAGTTGCACGCTTTACTGATTGAGCCAGCCAGGCTCCCCTGGAGATATCTTCTTAAAAAGATAGTTATCCTGCTCTGGCCACCAAACACTATCCCCTTTTCATCACTGCATTACTCATTCATGCACCGTTATTTACTCCCATCTTTCTGGTCCCCCTGTCCTTCCCCTGCAGCCTCCCTGTAGAATTCCATCCCTGACTTAATCCATTCATTCCTGTACTGCACTTTGCAAGAGCTGCGCCTGCCCAGAGAAAACCAGATACCATGGGCTCATGCCTCCCCTCCACTGAGCCTCCAGTGCCAACCATCCATGCCCAGTGACTGCCACAGGCCACTTTTCTTCTCATCTGACGTCTCATCTGACCCCTCCCTTCTCCCATTGATGTCCCCAGCGATACTTCTGATTCACCTCCCACCCTGAGCTTTCAGAGTCAAGTTCCAACTCCTTAGATTAGCACCCAACATCTTTTGTGATTTGGCCCTGGCCCAGCTCTGCAGACTCTTTTCCCTGCCACTGACCTTGCCCTTCTTTTCCCCTGATCTCCTCGAGCTTCTTACGGTTCTCCAAATGCATCACACACCACTGCACAACTCCACAGGTCACATGTGCTCTGCCCTCCTTTGGGAAAGATCTGGGAGATTCTGTCTCCTCGCTGGGGTTGTGGAACTCCTGTACATGCCCTCATTCCAAAGGCACCCTCTAAGGTGGGGAGACTGTCTCTCTATTCTTGGTGTCCAGCTGAGTGGCTTAGAGCAGGTACCTAGGAAATGTGGGTTGGAGGAAACAAAGGGCCCAGTGATGTTTTGGGAATGTACCCAACACAAGGAAATGTATCCCTAATGTCACCCTGTACTCTGGACAGCTTTACCAGCCACACACACGCCCCCTCAACTTTCCCCCAAACTGGGAAGGAAGCCAGCGCAGGCCTGCCCTCAGGGATCTCGGGAGAAGTTCGGAGCAGGGGGAGCAAGAGCACTATAGTAGTCTCTTCCCTTTGGGATAAGGGTGGTGTTCAACCAGCGTAGCACCCACCAGGGCCCCCACCTTTCTCTTCCTGTCTTGAGTTTGTGGGTTAGGGGGGGAAAAGGGGAAGGTGCTTCTTCAGGGGCAGGAAACTCCCCATTCCTGCTATTGCCCTTCACCCTCAGCCCAGGATCCTGTGAACTTTCCCGGACCTAGGGCAGGACCTAACGGAAGGCTAGTGCCTTCTGTGGGACCTGTGTCTGAGACCAGCAAGGGAAGCCAAGCTGGGATAGTGACGCGGATTTGCAGATTGAAGGGTAGAGTCAAGGGTAATTTGTTTGACTTGAGGGGAACTTGATCTGAGAAAGCTGAGTGGACCGATTAGAAGAGCTGACATTATTTGAGCAGTTTACAACGTACTCTTCCATCAGTTCAAACAATTCCTTGAACGCCTTACTGCCTATACAGGGCCCTGACCTTCACATAGACCCTGAGACGCAGTACTTTGGTCCCCACCTAGTTGCTGAGGGAGCTGAAGCCTGGAGGAGACAGAGGACAAAAGAAAAATAGGTTGGGTGGGGGATCAGGTTCAGACGGTGAAGGAAAGCTGGAGGGAAGCAAATACCTTGCAAGTCAGGCATCTGGTGCTGTCAGGAGCTGGCCACTAAAAAGTTCCCTCCAGCCACCCCTTCCTTCTGATGCATTTTAGGACCCACTTAGTCCCTCCTCCCTTATTCCTTCAGGATATGCAGCCCCAGTGGGGGCCACCTGATGCGCCTCCACCTGCTGGCCTTGGCCCGGCCGGGCTTTGGAAGGAGGGGGAGTCTCCGGATCATTACAGAGAAATTACTGGGCTGGAACCACCATGGAGGAACCTGGGTAGTCAAGGCAAGGTCAGGGCTGGATGGAGGCAGGGGGCCAGGTTGGGACGGGCCTTGTTCCAAGGTCCCACGCCTCAGCTCCTCAGACCACCAGGGACAGGACAGTGGCAGGAGCAGGGACTATGGGGACCCGCTCTGCCTCAGTCCCGCTGGCCTTTATCCCAGAATGGGGTGGGGGCTGAGGCTGACCCCGCTCTACTGGCCAAGGTCTTCTCCAAAGCTCTTCCTCCACTCCTCCCTCCTTCTGGAGCTGGCCTCCTGCTGCACCACCGAGAGAGAGAGAGAGAGAGAGAGAGAGAGAGAGTGCGCGAGAGCGAGAGAGAGAGCGCGCCTTGGGCTTCCGGAAGAGGTGGAAGACCAGCTGGAGTAAGGCACGGAGGTGGGAAAGCACAGGGGCTGCCGGCGGGACACCAAGTAACTGAACAAAAGGAAGTGAGCCAGTGTGAGCAAAAGCCTGGAAGGAAGCACCTCTGAAGTTGAGATTATGAGTAATTTTATTTCCTTCTTTGTTACATCCTATATCCTCCAACTCTTGAGAGTGATTTTTTTTTTCCAATCAGAAATGAAATAGGGGCACCCGGGTGGCTCAGTTGGTTGAGGGTCAGACTCTAGGTTTCAGCTCAGGTCATGATCTTGGACCTGCGTTGGGCTCTGCACTCAGCAGGGAGTCTAGTCGGCTGGGGATTCTCTCTCTTCCTCTCTGTCCCTCCTCACGGTCACACGCTTGCTCTTTCTCTAAAATAAATAGGGGCGCCTGGGTGGCTCAGTCATTGAGCGTCTGCTTTCAGCTCAGGTCATGGTCCCAGGGTCCTGGGATCGAGCCCCGCATCGGGCTCCCTGCTCCGCGGGGAGCCTGCTTCTCCCTCTCCCACTCCCCCTGCTTGTGTTCCCTCTCTCGCTGTGTCTCTCTCTGTCAAATAAAAAAATAAAATCTTAAAAGAAAAATTCTACTAGTCTTGGTTCCTCTTTCTTTCTGTGTCTCCCCCTTCCCACTCGCTGGGCGTCAGTCCATTGAGTCACATCATTAAATCCATTAACTCATTTATAAAATAAATATGCACTGATAATCCACGGGGTCTTCCATTATTTTTAAGGCATTCTTTATTCATATATTTTTTAAAAAGTTTTATTGAGGTATAATTAACATACAATGAATTACTTATATACAAGGTGTACACTTGGTAAGTCTTGACATACATGCTCATATGAAATAATCACAACCAAATCAAATCAATGGACCAATCTATCACCCCCAAAAGTTTCTTTGTGCCTCCTTGTGATCCCTTTCCCGACGATCATGCCTCTGTCCCCAAGCAAACATGAATCTGCTTTCTGTCATTACAGATTAGTTTGCATTTTCTAGTTTTATAGAAATATAATCACACATCATAAATTTTGTATGTGTTGCAAAGTAGAGATTCAAGTTGATAATTTTTTTGTAAAGATTTTATTTATTTGACAGAGAGACAAGGAGAGAGGGAACACAAGCAGGGGGAGCGGGAGAGGGAGAAGCAGGCTCCCCGCGGAGCAGGGAGCCTGATGCGGGGCTCGATCCCAGGACCCCGGGATCAGGACCTGAGCCGAAGGCAGACGCTTAACGACTGAGCCACCCAGGCGCCCCTCATGTTGATAACTTTTGCATACAGATATCCAATTGTTCCAGCACCATTTGCTGAAAAGGCTGTCCTATTCTTAGTTTGCTTAGTATTTTTATCATGAAAGGATGTTGAGTTTTTGTCAGATGCTTTTCTGCCTCTATTGAGATGATCCTGTGGTTTTCCTTTGCCCTATAAATGTGCTGACACTGATTTTCCTAGGAATCCACCCTTGCATTCCCAAGATAAATCCCCCTTGGTTACAGTGTCTAATCATTTTTAATGGGCCATTGGATGTGATTTACAGGTATTTTGTTGAGATTTGTATCTATATTCATAAGAAATATTGGTCTAGAGTTTTCTTTCTTTATTTTTTAAAGATTTTATTTATTTATTTGAGAGAGAGAGAGAGAGAAACAGCATGAGAGGGGAAAGGGTCAGAGGGAGAAGCAGGCTCCCCGCGGAGCCAGGAGCCCGATGCGGGACTTGATCCCGGGACTCCGGGATCATGACCTGAGCCGAAGGCAGTCGCTTAACCAACTGAGCCACCCAGGCACCTGGTCTAGAGTTTTCTTATGGAACTTTCTTTGGCTTTGGTATCAAAATAATGCTGGCCTTATAGAATGTGTTAGAAAGGGTTCCCCTCCTCTTCTGTTTTTGGAAAAGTCTGAGAAATATTGGTGTTAATTCTCCTTTCGATGTTTGGTAGACATTAACAGTAAAGCCATCTGATCCTGGACTTTTCTTTGTTAGGATGTGTTTTAATTTATTAAGATTTGTTTTGTGGCCTAACATATGATCTGTCCTGGAGAATGTTCGGTGTATACTTGAGAACAGTGTATATTGTTTCTTTGGAAGGAGTGTTCTGTATCTGTTTTAGGGCTAGTTGGTTTCTAGTGTTTTTTAAGTACTCTATTTTCTTATTGAACTTCTGTATAGGATATTCTGTCCATTATTGAAAGTAGGGTACTGATGTCTCCAACTCTTCTTGTAGATGTGTCTATTTCTCCCTTCATTTCTGGCATTGTTTGCGTCATACAGCTCCTTCATGAACTGACCCTTTTATCAATATATAATGTCCTCCCCTTTGTCTCTTGTAACAGTTTTTGATTCAACATCTGTTTTGTCTAGGGGCTCCTGGCTGGCTCAGTCAGTAGAGCATGTGACTCTTGATCTCGGGGTCATGAGTTCGAGCCCCATGTTGGGTGTAGAGGTTACTTAAATAAATCCTTAAAAATAAATAAATAAAATAAAATCTATGTTGTCTAGTATTAGCAGAGCCACCCTGGCTGTCTTGGTTACTCTTCTCGGAGAATATATTTTTCCATCCTTTCACTTTCAGCTTATTTGTGTCTTTGGGTCTAAACTGAGTCTCTTGGGATGCCTGGGTGGCTCAGTCAGTTGGGCATCTGCCTTTAGCTCAGGTCATGATCCCGGGGTCCTGGGATCGAGTCCCACATCGGGGTCTCTGCTCAGCGGGAAGCCTGCTTCTCCCTCTGCCCGCCACTCCCCCTGCTTGTGCACTCTCTCTCTCTCTGTTTCTCTGACAAATAAATAAAGTCTTAAATTAAATAAATAAAGTGAGTCTCTTATAAGCAATAGATACTTGGATTTTTTAAAAAATATTTTTGACCATTTTAAAGTGTACAGTTTAGTGACAGTAAGTACATTATTGTGTAACCATCACCACCATCCATCTCCAGAACGTTTTTCATCTCCCCAAACTGAAACTCCATACCCATTAAATAATAATTCTCCATTTCCCCTTACCCCATCAGCGCCCGGCAACCACCATTCTATTTTCTGTCTCTATGAATTTATTACTAGGATATGTAAAGTACTAAGTGCCTCATATAAGTGAAATCATAAGCATCTATCTGTCCTTTGTAACCATTTTTTTCACATAGCATAATGTCCTCAAGGTTCAGACATGTTGTAGATATGTGAAAATTTCACTCTTTTTTAAGGACAAGTAATATTCCATTGTATTGTATGTACCATATTTTGTTTTTCCGTTTATCTGTCAGTGCTTGGGTGCTTCCATCTTTTGCCTAATGTGAATAACGCTGCTATGAACACGAATGTACAAATATCTGGCCAAATCCCTGCTTTCAATTCCTTTGCATATATCCTTGTGTAGAATTGCTGGATCATATGGTAATTCTATTTTTAATTTTTTGAGGAACCGCTATACTGTTTTCTACAGTGACTGTACCTTTTATATTCTCACCAACAGTACACAAGAGTTCCAATTTTTTCTACCTCCTCACCAATATTTGCTTATTTTATGTTTTGTTGTGTTCTAAGTAACACCCATCCTAATGTGTAGGAAGTGGTATCTTGTGGTTTTGATTTGCATCTCCCCAATTAGTGATGTTGAGCATCTTTTCATGTACATACTGGCTATTTGTTATGTTCTTTGGAGAAATGTCTATTCAATTCCAGTTAGATCACTTGTATTTATTTATTTTCAGTTAGGTTTTTAAATCCATTCTGCCAATCTGTCTTCTTTTGTGTGTAGTAAAATATACATGAAATTTACCATTAAGTATACAATTCAGTGGTATTAAGTACATTCATAATATTGTACAATCATCACCAAGCTCTGTTTTTTTGTTGGTGAGCTTAATCCATTTACATTTAAAGTCATTACTGGGGCACCTGGCTGGCTCAGTCAGTAGAGTATGCGACTCTTGATCTCCAGGTCTTGAGTTCAAGCCCCATGTTGGGCATAGAGATTACTTAAAAAAATAAAAATAATAAAAAATAAAGTGATTACTGATATTAAAGGGTTTACTTTTGCAAGTGTTCTTTTCTAGATGTCATCTTCTTTGTTCCTCAATCTTCCAATACTGCCTTCTTTCATGTTTGATTTTTTTTTCCTAGTGTACCATTTTGATTTCCTCTTCATTTCCTTTTCTGTATATTTTCTACTTGTTTTCTTAATGGTTACCATAAGGATTACAATTAACATCCTAAGATTAATAGCTAATTTTTCATAAGACCCCATGAAGGCCAGAAACAAATAGGATGATATGTTTAAAGTACAGATAGGGTGCTCACTTCAGCAGCACATATATGAAAATTGGAACAATACAGAGAAGATTAGCCTGGCCCCTGCACGAGGATGACATACAAATTCATGAAGCATTCCATATTTTTCAAGCTACGCTTACAAAAATATTAACTAAAATGGGGACGCCTGGGTGGCTCAGTCATTAAGCATCTGTCTTTGGCTCAGGTCATGATCCCGGGGTCCTGGGATCAAGCCCTGTGTCAGGTCCCTGCCCTGCGGGAAGCCTGCTTCTCCCCTCTCCCACTCCCCCTGCTTGTGTTCCCTTTCTCGCTGTCTCTCTCTGTGTCAAGTAAATAAATAAAATCTTTTTTAAAAAAAATTAAAGTACTGACAGAAAAGGGAAAAAAAAACTGTCAACCAAGAATTCTATATCCAGAAAAACTATCCTTCAAAATTAAGAAGTTCCCAGATAAACAAAAACTAATGGGATTTGTTGCTAGTAGACCTGCCCTACAAGAAATGTTAGAGGGAGTCCATCAGAGTGAAACAAAAGGGCACTAGAGGATAACTCAAAGCCACATAAAGAAATAAAGATCACTGGTAAAGGTAACTACACAGTAAAAATTTTAAAAAGTAGTATTGTTTTATTTTTGGTATATAACTCTTCTTTTTTGTTTCTTATACGATTTAAAAGATGCACAAAACAATAATCATAAATCTATGTTCACATGTATAAAGATGAATTTGTAACAATACCAACATAAAGGGGGTATGGAATTGGATAGGAGGCAGTAATGTATGCTACTAAAACTAAGATGGTATCAATTCAACCTAGATTCTTATAAATATAAATATAAAAGTGCACTTAGGTAATTTGTGTTTTTCCTGTGTTCTCCATTTCAACTAAGTTGTTGAATTTATTGGCATAAAGTTGTCTCTGATCTCCCCTTATTATTCTTCTATTATCTGTAAAAATCTGTTGTGATGTCACCTCTCTCATTCCTGATATTGGTGATTTGTAGTTTTTTTTCCTGATCATTCAGGTTTATCTCTTTTGTTGATCTTAAGCAGCTTTTGGTTTCGTTGATTCTTCTTTATTTTTCTGTTTTCTATTTCAAAGATTTTTGCATTGATCTTTGTTATTTTCTTCTGCATACTTTGGTTTCAGGTGGAAGCTGAGGTCATTGACATGAACTTTTTTTTTTAAAGGCAGTTAGCCATAAATTTCTCTAATAGAGGTGCCCCACAAATTCTATGTTGTGTTTTCATTTTCATCAGTTCAAAATACATCCTAATTATTATTTTTAAAATATTTTTTTAAATTTTATTTTTAAGTAATCTCTACACCCAACATGGGGCTCGAACTTACAACCCTGAGATCAAGAGTCACGTGCTCTACCTACTGAGCCAGCCAGGCATCCCCCTAATTATTTTTTGATCTAGAGGTGTGTTATTCATTTTCCAAATATTTGAGGCTTTTCCAAGGATCTTTCTGTTACTGGTTTATTTTTTCTTCCTCTTTTTTTGAGAGAGAGAGAGACTGATGGGGGGGTAGGGGCAGAGGGAGAGAGAGAATCTTAAGCAGACTCCACACTCAGCACAAGCCCAATGCAGGGTTCCATCTCATGACCCTGAGATCATAACCTGAGCTGAAATCAAAAGTCAGACGCTTCGGGCTCCTGGGTGGCTCAGATGGTTAAGCGTCTGCCTTCGGCTCAGGTCATGATCCCAGGGTCCTGGGATTGAGTCCCGCATCGGGCTCCCTGCTTCTTGGGAGCCTGCTTCTCCCTCTGCTTCTCTCTCTCTCTCTCTCTCTCTCTCTCCCCCTCTGTCTCTCATGAATAAATAAATAAAATCTTTAAAAAAAAAAAAGTCAGACGCTTAACCGACTGAGCCACCCAGGCACTCCAGAATCTTACAATAATATATTTCCATTTCTTATCTAGCCTTTACACTATTGACATAATACATTTTACTTTTACATGTGTTAACTTGAATCCTTTTAAACTTGAGACTTGTTTTATGGCCCAGAATATGGTCTATTTTGGTAAATGTTCTCAGTGCACAAACCCGTAATACATTATCATTTTTTTAACAATTATTTTTTTAAAAGATGTAACTAATAAGAAAAAAAAGTATATACTTAGGTAGTTACCATTGCCAGAGCTCTTCATTCCTTTGGGATTGAAGGATAGGTCCATATCTTTACTTGGTACCATTTTCTTTTTGCCTGAAGAAATTCCTCTAACATTTTTGTAGTGCAGGTCTGCTAGTGATGAATTCTTCCAGTTTTTATATATCTGAAGATGTCTTTATTTCACCTTTGTTTTTGAAAGATATTTTTTATGAAGTTTTCATTTGAATTCTAGTAAACATACAGCATTATGTTAGTTTCAGGTGTACAATATAGTGATTCAACACTTCCATACATCATCCAGTTCGCATCACGACAAGTGCTCTCCTTAATCCCCAGCACCTGTTTCACCCATCCGCCTGCCTACCTCCCCTCTGATATACAACCTGTTTGTTCTCTATAGTTAAGAGTCTGTGTCTTGCTTTCTCTCTCTCTGTGTCTCTTTTTTTCCTTTGTCCATTTTTTGTTTGTTTGTTTCTCAAATTCCACATGAGTGAAACATTGTATTTGTCTTTCTCTGACTTAACTTTGCTTAGCATTATACTCTCTAACTCCATCCATGTTGTTGCAAATGGCAAGATTTCATCCTTTTTAATGGCTGAAAAATACTCCATTGTATATTTATAACACATCTTCTTTATCCATTCATCTATCAGTGGACCCTTAGGCTGCTTCCATAATTTGGCTATTGTATGTTTTTGAAAGATATTTTTGCCTAATGTTCTACATTGGGAGGTTTTCTTTAAATGCTTTAAAGATATTGTTTCACTGTCTTCTTACAGGTTGTTTGGGGTGAAAATCTGATGTCATTCTTAACTTTGTTCCTCTGTACCTTACATCTTTTAAGATTTCCTCTTTATTACTCATTTTAAGCAATTTGATTATAATGTGCCTTCATATAGTTTTTTTTTTTTTCATGTTTCTTGTGCTTGGGGCTTATCATTTTCCTGGATCTGTGGGTTTATAGTCTTCATTACATTTGGAAACCTTTCAGTCATTATTTCTTCAAATATTTTGTCCCCTCTTTTTTTTCTTCTGAGTCTCTAATTACCCATATATTAGACCATTTGATATTGTCCCACAATTCACTGGTGCTCTTGTAATTTTTTTTTAGATTCTTTTTTGTCCTTTCATTTTGGATAACTTCTATTCTAATGCCTTCATGTTCACATATCTTTTTTTCTGCAGTATCTAATCTGCCATTAATCTCATCCGATGTATTTTTCATCTTGGACATTGTAGATTTCATGTCAGAAATTCAATTTGAGGCTTTTTTATACCTTCCTTGTCTTTCAACTTTTTTAGCATAAGGAATACAATTTTAACAGTTTTAATGTCCTCCTTAGGCCCTCCATCTTTCAGTTCTGGGTCAGTTTCAGTTGATTAGAGACCGTTTTCCTGCCTCTTTACATATCTAAGTATTTATGGGCCCATTTTTTTAATGGGTGCCACACATTATGAATGTTTTCTTATTGAGGGCTGGATAGCTGCATTCCTATAAATCTTGAGCTTTGTTCTGTAATGAATTTACATTACTTGTCAACAATTTGATCTTCTTAAGTGTTGCTTTTATGATTTGTTAGGTAGGTCCAGAGCAGGGGGACACAAAGATGAGCAAGGCATTAGTGAAAGTGCATACATAAGCCTAGGCACGAACCATAACCACAGGGTAAGGGTACAGTCAAAACTTGATCAGGGTGGCAGAGTGCAACATCAGCTCTGCCCTGTGTCTCCCCTTCCTGAGGCTGCAGCAGCACGAAGAGAGCAGGGAGGGCTGGAGTATTCCCTGGCTAGGCCTCGGGTACCCTCTTGGGATCTGAAGCCTTATCCCAGGAGCAAACCAGCTTCCAACACAGACATGGAACAGAGGCTGGCACAGGGCTGTCCAGGAAGAGGGCCCACCTGTCGTTCCCTTCTTCTTCACCCTCGCTGATCACACCAAGGCCCTGGGAAGTCATCACACTGCTCAGGGCCTCAGCTTACTCATTTTTAAATTGGGGTCACCCCACATGACCTGCCTAGCTCAGAATGGTGTTCTGTCCTGGGAGTAAGGGAGGTAAAAACATGCTGAGTTTCTGACCCTGAGACCCCAGTCCTGTCTACACACTGGCTTAGCCAGTTGACCACTAAGCCCACTCCTACAGGGCCCTCAAGATATGTGGTCAGAAGCTGTGAGGTTGAGGACAGAGGTTGGATGTGTGGGCAGCCAAGGCGATCTGGATTCTAAAACCTATCATTTGATCCTAACCTCCTTGCAAGGCAGGCTCCGCCAGGGAAGGTGGCCTCCTCCCTCTGCCCTCACCTCTGATAGAAGCCTGGGATGAGGGGCGCCTGGGTGGCTCAGTTGTTGGGCGTCTGCCTTTGGCTAGGGTCATGATCCTGGGGTCCTGGGATTGAGCCCCGTATTGGGCTCCCTGCTTGGTGGGAGGCCTGCTTCTCCCTCTCTCGCTCCCCTTGCTTGTGTTCCTGCTCTGTCTGTCAAATGAGTAAAATCATAAAAAAAAAAAAAAAATGAAGAAGAAGAAGAAGCCTGGGATGAGTGGTCTCCTTACTCTTCAGACTCAAAAGCCTGAGAATACCAGGAATCCACCCAGAGCCTCCAGACCCGGGCATTTCTGTCATTCCTTTCCCCTTATCTCTGATTTCCTACCAGTCAGATGATGGTGTCTGAAGGCAAGAGGCCAGAGTTCCCAACTGCCCTCTGGTTCTAGGTTGGGTCATCTCTGCATCAGACCTGCCCTAATCCCACCTCTGGAAGGACCTGAGGAAACAGGCCAGAACAGACCAAGTGGTTCAACCATGTCTGTGCCATTGGCTGTCTTTGGCAAGAATAAGGTGATACAGGTTAGCCCTCTATCTCCAGTACCACCCAAGGACCCTGGAGAGCCTCAGCCTGGTTCAGCTCCCACAACTTTTACGTTCTTGGGTGGCTTCCATCACCTGCGAGTCTGGAGTTTTCCTAACCGTGTGTGATTTGGGGGGAGAGGTGGCAAGATCTGGGTACAAAGCTACACACACACACGTATTTGAGGTAACTGTAGATTCACATGCAGTTGTAAGAAATAATAGACATCCCTTGTACGCTTTGCGTAGCTTCTCCCAATGCTAACTTTTGCACAACTATGGCAGAATATCACAACCAGGATGCTGACATTGGTAAAATCCATCGATCCATCTCCAGTGTGTGCCACTGTAATGATGAGACCACTAAAGCTTTCGAATGTACCTCCTTTTTTTTTTTTTTTTAAGATTTATTTATTTGAGAGAGCGAGAACATGAGAGGGGGTTGGGTCAGAGGGAGAAGCAGGCTCCTTGCTGAGCAGGGAGCCCAATGTGGGACTCGATCCCGGAACTCCGGGATCATGACCTGAGCCGAAGGCAGTCGCTTAACCAACTGAGCCACCCAGGCGCCCTGTACCTCCTTCTCAAGTTGCTTGTGGCCGAGGGGGACTGCACCCCGCTGCACCATCTGTGCCCTTGGAAACCGGACGGAGGTTAGCGGGGGCTTTAACAGGGCGTGGTGTGTGCCAGACTCCTTATCCACGTCATCGCTTAATCCTCACGAGTCTGTTTCACAGACGTTACGACTGAGGCGCAGAGAAGGGTGGAGGGTAAGTGGGTCCCAGGTCCCATCGCTGGGCAGAGGCGAACCCCGGCCTGCCTACTCTATCTACCCTCAGAGCACAGCCCAGAGGGCCCCTCTGGCCCTTAGGAGGCTTGGAAGCTCCGTAAACACTAATGGAGTCCTTGGGGGCCCCGGGCAGGGTCCCGTGGCGGGGAGAGCAGCCAGGCGCCGCTCGCCTGGACTAAACTTCGGGGCGTGGCTTGGCCCTACACCTGGGCTCCACCCCGGGGAACGAGGAAGCCCGACGCCCGGCCGCAGCCTGCATACGGGAGCTCCCCGGCGCGAGGCTGGGGTCCGCCCCGGGGGACGCCGGGAAGCCGCCCCGGCCCCGCCCCGCCGCGCGCGCTCTCCTCCCCCCGCTGCGCAGCGCTCGCCTGCCCCCTGCTGCCGCGGGGTGGACCCTGCAACCTGGGCCCTCCCCGCCTCCGCACGGCGCACCCCCCACCTCCGGATTGGCGGCTCCAGAAGTCTCCGGGCCGTCCGCCTTCCGCCACCGGATTGGCTGTGCCCCGGGACTGAGGCCCCGCCCATTTCCCCGGGTCCTTTGATCACGCGCCTGCCGGCTCTTCCGGGGCCTGGGAGCCAAACGAGGGCGTTCCTGTCCGGGCTGCGGCGGCGGGAGGTAAGGCATGATCGGGTTGGATGGGCTGCAGAGCGCCGGTACGGGTCCACGTATCGGGGTGCCGGGATTCCAGGATGCCCGGGCCCTCTGCGTAGCCCCCAGACCTCCCTCCCCCGGCCTGAGCCGCTCAGCGCCGTGGGAACTACCTCCCACTCGCCGATGCTGCTCCGCATCCTAGGAGCGGCCCGACACCCGCCCCACCTCGGCAGGTCCCCTCGACCATGGGACGGTGTGCATGCGACTGGGCAAGCTCGGTGCCCCCACGGACACCGGGACAGGTAGTTCATACCTTGCCCTCCAATGGAGACCCAAGCAAAGCGGGGTCGGGGACCTTGGGGTCTGCGTACAGGAGCCCATCGACAATCTTGCATCCATCGATGGGAGCTGACCCTCTCACCTCCGCCTGTCAGCCCAGGCTAAGAGGGGAGGAACATGGGCGGAGCCCCGGGTGCGGACCAGAGGGAGGTGACATCACCTCGCAGATACAATCCCGCCCTGCCCACTTGTGTCCACCCTGGCACGAGACCAATGGGGGAGAGGCTGTCCCGGCTCTGTCTGCAGTAACACCAGAGACAAGGAGGGCATAGGGAAGGCCTATAGCCTAAAGTGTGGGGATTGGACCAGGACCGAGGCAGGCTCCTTCAGATGCTCATACCTCACCCCCTGGGCCCCATAGTGCAGGACCCTCATATTTTTGTCAGATCTCCCCCTTTTACTCCACTGGATAGGTGCTGGCGGCCCAGTGTCCCAAGAGGTGGGAATAGGGGCTGGGAACGTGTAGCTAAGCTTTTCCCAGTTGAGGTGTGCAAATGTTTGGCCAGCACCTGAGCCAGGCCCCACCCTGATTTGGGGATAGGAGCCGGGCAGGACTCTGGGCCTCCCCTTGGTGCCCTCTACACCCAGATTTCCCTGGAGTCACTGGAGGGTTAAACCCGGCACATTGACCCGGAGGATCCCTCGTCCCAGGGCCTGACCTAAGTTTTGATACACCACCAGCTCTTGGGGAGGGATCCAGAGCTTGGATGTCACCCTGGGTGAAATACATAACCTCCCTTTCTCCTCCCCAGGGAGCCCAGTGGAGGCGCCCTCCCGAGGCACTACTGCCCATGCTGAGCACCCAGCCCGGCGGCTGCCGATGTCATGAGTAACACTACGGTGCCCAGCGCCCCTCAGGCCAACAGCGACTCCATGGTGGGCTATGTGCTGGGGCCTTTCTTCCTCATCACCCTGGTCGGGGTGGTGGTGGCTGTGGTAAGGAGCCCCCCACGTACACACCCGCACCTCTGCTGGGGCAGAGCGGGGCTGTGGGCGGGGGGGTGGTCCAGCCTGCACAGGTTCAGCTGTCCTGCTGTGATGGGTGAAGGGGGTAGAGGTGGGTCTCCTGTGGGCCATCCTGGGCTCAGCAGCTTCCACAGCGCCGTGTCTCTGTTACAGGTAATGTATGTCCAGAAGAAAAAGCGGTGAGTGTCCCTGTCCCCAGCGTTACTTCCCCTGCGTTCGGCTTACCTTTCTTCCCGTAGGATCAGGTGCTCTACATCCACGGCTGAAATGCCCCTCGGCTTTCCTTACACAAGCCTGAAATTCTCTACACCCCACTGTTGGGTTTTCCTGCCCAAACTGGGCTTCCCCACCGAAGAGGGGCCGCTTCTAGAAGTGGGCATGTACTGTCAGAATCCTAGTGTGCCCCCAGAGGCACCTGCCGGAAGTGCCCTGCCTTGGAGAGTAGAGACGGGGGCAGTCAGGCGTTGGGAGCGGGCAGCTCCTGTGCTGAGCACCCTTCCCTGCTCCCCAGGGCCGACCGGCTCCGCCATCACCTGCTCCCCATGTACAGCTACGACCCCGCCGAGGAGCTGCACGAGGCTGAGCAGGAGCTGCTCTCTGATGTGGGCGACCCCAAGGTGAGTGCTGGGGGCGGGGAGACTCAGCAGGCACCTGCTGTCTTCTCCTCCATCCTGCCCCTGAAGCCCAGAGCCCGGTTCTGCCCTCAGCCCTCCCCGTTTGGGCCAGGGCTAGTGGGGTGCCCCCCCAGGGGTTGTCACGGCCTCTGCCCTGGACCCCAGCCCCGTGGCACCATTTCCTCCCCCACAGGTGGTACATGGCTGGCAGAGTGGCTACCAGCACAAGCGGATGCCCCTGCTGGATGTCAAGACCTGACCTGCCCCCCTGCCCTGCTCTCCAGAATCATGGGGTCTTGGGAGTGCCTGGGGCCTGCAGCTTCCTTCCCCACTTGCACACCCCCCCCCCCCCCCCCCCCCCGGCCCCTGGCTGGGAACTGGGTCTCCTCTCCCCTCCCATCCAGCCCTGGCAGCTCACTCCCCGCCTCCCCCGCCCGCCCACAGGCCTTGTCTTTGGTGGGCCGAGCCTCCCACCGGCTCCCCGGGCTAATGAAAAGTTTTTCCTGCCCAGTTGGGTGGTTGGAGACATTTTCCTGGGCACCACCTTTCTCTTGAGCCCTCCCCAACCTGGCTTTGGATTTGTTTCCATGGTGACAGGGCCGAATGTATAGTATTCAGTATATATATTTTGTAAATAAACTGTTTTGTGGCTAGGGTGTGGTTGCTTTTTTCAAGAGAGGCTTAAGTTCCCTTCCCTGGAGCTAATGCTTTTCCTCCCCCCTCCCCCCTCCCCCAGCCTGAAGAGCTGGACAGAGCCCACAGGAGGGCCACCCCCACCAACTAGGTCCTTGGCTTCCACCCTTACCTACCCCAGGGACCCACCATAGAAGGACTCCGGTCCAGAAAAGGTATTTTTTTTATTCAAGTAACTGCAAATAGGAAACCAGATGGGGGGGCCCCAGGCTGGGACAAATAATGGCTCCCTCCTCCCCGACAGAACAGGGGGGAGAAGGTAGCCCCTACACCCTCGACGGTCAATACAGGCCCCCCCCCACTCTGCTGCAGCATCCTAGGGGCAGGGCCCCACCTTCCCTGGGACTGGGGTGGTCGGTAACCCAGCCTGTTCTGCCCCGGGCCCCTTCCCCTAAGAGCCTCCAGGAGGAGGGGAACGTGGGCAGAACAGGAGGCGGCAATGAGGATGAACATTTGGCGCTGGTCGCAGCAGCAATGACGGATGTCTAAGAATGGGAACATTGAACGAAAACAACGCAACTGTCCAGAGGTAGTTTGTGAACAGAGGAAAAGATGGAACCAGAACCTTGGGGGGTGGGGAGGAGCAGAAGGGTGGGAGTGGGCAAGGCTAGCTCCTTGTTATTAGTGCCCCATGTGAGGAAAGGGGAAACTGAGGCCTAGGGTGGAAGCGGATGGGGTTGGGCAGTGGCTCCAGCCCACCTGAGGAGGCTGCCGCAGGGAACCTGGGCCTCCTGGACCTCACCTGGAGAAAGGGGGACTGCGTTTCCCTCACGGCAATAGATTCCAGGGTGGGGGGGGTGGGCTGGAGCCCATTTAGAGTAGGGGGCTCAGACCCCTCCTGCCTTCCTTCCTGTGCCCAAAGGTGGCTGTCCGACCTAGAGCAAGGACCAGGCAAGGGAGGAGGGAAGGAAAGTGGGTGTGAGCCGCACCTTAGACACAGGCCGCTAGGGGGGTGGGCATCCTGGGGCCGAGCGCCGCCCCCCCATTGGCCATGCCTACTGTTGCCAGTGCTGTGGAGTGGGGCAGATCAGAATGAGACGGGGCACAGGCCCCTTTTAAGGCCAGGGGAGCCCTCCCAGGCCCCTTAGTGGGAAGCCAGAGAGAAGAATGGGGAAGCAGAAGGGACCCCCCCAAACCAAGAGCCCAGTCAGCAACGTCCCCACCACAGAGCACGGGGACGCAGAAGGGGCAGGGTGCGGAGAGGTGCGCAGTCGGCTTTGTCTGGAAGGGCTAGTGTGCGTGTGGGTGAGGGCTCGCTGGAAACCAAAGGAAACTGCTCCCCACTCGGGCCTTGGGGCCCCGCAGCGGCTGGTGTGCTGTGTAGTGTGGTAGTGAGGGCGCAGGTGGGTGGCGGCGGTGCGTGGGCCTGGGGAAGGGGGGGGCGGGGGGAGCGGAGCGGCGCTGTCCAGTCCCGGAGGGAAACTGCTCCTCGGCGGCGAAGGAGCGGGCGGCGCGGCGCGGTCACTGCTCCTCCTCGGAGGACTCCTGCGAGATGCCCTCTTCTTCCTCCTTCTCCTGTGAGGTGGGCAGGCCAGTCAGCACGGGGGGGGGGGGGGGGGGCAGACCAGGATGGCCCCCAGCACTCCCCGGGCTCCCTGGCTCTCCAGAAGGGGGATGAGTCAGGGCTGAGTGTGTGAGTGACTCAGCAACCTCCACGGCCCAGTTTCATTCATAAAAAAGGAAGAATTTAAAGGGAGGGAAAAAAACCTCACACACATGCTGCTCTAGCCCAGAGCCAGGCCCCTTCGGCCCCAGGACCTGGGGGGGCGGGGGGGGGCACGACCCGCAGAGCTCAGAACCTCACCCGATTGGGGCAAGTGAGGAAGTCACTGGCTTTCTATAGGAGGGGAAGGGAGAGGTGGCCAGGAAGAGGAAATGAACGGGAAGGGGCGGCTGCAGGGTGCATGAGCCCCCCCTGCTGGGTGCAGTGCAGGGGAACCAGGTGGCCTTGGCCCGCAGGGGCAGCAGAGGGGCTGTGGAACCAGGCCAGGGTGGAGAGGAAAGGGAAGTGTGTGCCGCCGGGGCTCACTCACTGGGCGGGAATGTCGGCACACCACACGGGCCTGCGGCCCCCGTGCCAGGCACAAACTCCAAAACAACTCGCTTCCTGTTACTCACTCCTGGGGCCCTGCCAGCACCCCCTAACCCCCCTCCTCACCCTGGTGGTGGCTCAGCTCGAGGAATGAAGGCCTCAGGGAGTTCAGGGAACAGGTTGGGGGATAGAAAAGGGCCAGGAGGAACAAGGCTGGGGTGGCCTTTAACTTCAGCGTAGGCCCTAGAAGCAGCCTCCTGACCCAGCCCACCTTCCTCAGTTACCAGCTATTTGGGGGCTCAGAAACGGAAGATGGGTCCCAGGTGAGGAGGGGCCTCCGTGTGGGATCACCTCCCAACTCCCACACAGCACTACCCACCCCACTCAGGGCTGAGCTCCTTTGCTGCCTCACCCTCCCTACCCAAGATCGTGGTGAGGACAGACCTCACCCTCTGCTCACGGAGCCTTCTTTCCTCATTTCTATTATGGGGGGGGGTGGGAATGGAGACTAGATGGCCTCCAAGTCCCCCTAGAAGCTGAGTCTGTTCTAGCTAGGAGCAGAGGAAAGAAGAGCCCCACCCTCCGCTAGGGCAGGGGTCTGGTTTGTACCTGGGACCCCTTACTTCTCATGGACACAGCCCTTTAAAAGCCCTGGGCTGGGTGCCAGGATGCTGGGCCACATGCAGATCCCTTTCCCTCTCTAGGCCTGGGGAGGGTGATGTCGTGCTATTCCTGGCTCAGGTCAGACAGAGCCATCCTTCCCTGCTGAGCGCACAGGACTCGGCATCACCCATTCTGAAACGCCCTCCCCAGCAAACCACGCCGCCGCCATCCCTTCACACCTACCAGTTTTTTGGGTCTGCCCCTTGGTTTCCTCCCTGGAGTTGTGGTAGTTTTCTAGATGGCCAGAGAAGAGATCCACTAAGTCAAAAATGTCCCCAGACAATCTTCACCCAATGACCAGTGCCCCAGTGGGGAGGGGCAGAACTACCTACCTCTGCTCAGGGCAGCCCAGGACTCTCACCCCAGCAGGCCCACCCGACTCCAGCTGGTGATGACTGGCCAGCCACACTGCACCCCCCCCAACATACACACACGCCCCCCATTCCCTCCTCCACCCATGACTCAGAGGATATGAGTCGTGTCTCAGAAAAAAATAAAATAAAAAACAAAACAACCTCTCTGAGAGGCTGCTGTCACTGGGAATCTGGCCTTCCCTGCTCATCCCCACTCCCTTGGGATCCAGGGGGACCCCAGAATGGAACATTCTCAGCTCAGGGACTGGTGGAGCAGTCCCCCTTCCCTCTTCCCAATGCACCCTTCTCTAGGCAAGGAGAGCAGCAGGGCTGCTAACTTGATTTCCCCAGAAGTGAGGCTTCAGTCCTCACCCTGCCTTCCCCAATTAGCCAAGACCCACTGCCACCCATGCCAGGGAAGAGGGGGCAGGGGACAGAATCAGGACAGGCCAGTGCCCTCCCAGACCTGCCCCCAGCTGTGGCCATGGGCCGAGGGGCCGTCCCCCTCCTGTGTCCTCACCCGGGTCTTGGCAGCACCCTTGTTTTTGCTTCCCTTTGGTCGGCCCCGAGGTCTCTTAGGTGTTGGCACTTCGCTGGGTTCCTTCTGCAAAGACAGATGGGGTAATCAGGGACCCACAAATGCCACCTGTCCCACCCCTTTCAAAAGACATGGCTCTCTCCCCAACCCCGGCAAGACTGAACCAGCAAGCCAGCACCCCGACCCAGAAATCCACAGGAGCCACGGCAGGCAAGCCCTCGTGATTCAAGTTCTCACTCTGACCATCTTTTGCAAAGCCCCTCCCACGCCTCCCTGTGACAACAAGGGGACAAGAAACAAGAAAAGGGAAAGGTGGCATGGCGGCAGAAAGACACTGTTGGGCAGCTCGGCCACCGCTGGGCTCTAAGCTCTTGGGCAAGACATGGGATGCTTGGGCCTCGGTTTCCTCAACTGTAAATGGTAACAAGACTTAGCTCACAAGGTATCAGGAGACGAAATGAAGAGTGTGGAAGTGTCCAGCACTGGACCAAGACAGTTGCCTACTCCCTGTGGGGGATGCCAAAGAGGGGAAAGGATACCCCCCCACTAGAGGGAGCCTCCAGCCTCTACCTGCAAACTAGACTCCCTCCAGGCTGCCATGCCTCCCAGAGAAGAAATTATGCCTGGATGTCGGAAACCGAGATCTCTGCCGTGGTTGCCACTAAAATTTTAATAAGCCTGACAGAATAAAAAGCTGCTGCATAATGCACAGAAGCTGGGCAGTAAAGGCATGTCAGCTGTGGTTTTGGGGTGGCTGCCCAAGGGCTGTTTAGAACTATGGTCCACTAACCCAACACCCCCTTCTCGGACACCCCTCTGTGGACCCCAGCTAACATGCACGAGGTAGAGGCCGAGAGAACCAGACTAAGAGAATGACTGCCCTCCACACACTGTGGGCTCTGGAAGAGGCAGCTGAAGCCCACCACCCAGACTCCTCAAGGCTCATGTCTCCCTGAAGTCAGTACAGACCGCGCGCTCCATCCTACAGATGGGGAAGCCTGAGGCCCACCATGCCAAGAGCAAGGGTTGACCTCAATTCCTGTCCTCTTTCCCGGGAAAGGGAAGTAAGCTGGGCCTCACCAGCTGCCGAGAATCAGAATTCTCTCGATTCTGAGAGAATCAAAGATCTCCACCACATCACAGGTGGCCCCCACAGCCTGACTGGCATGTTCCCTAGCGTGCCCCATGCCCCAGAGTGCCGGCTAACCTAACCCCATGGGACCTCAGTGGGGGATGGCACCAGGGTTCAAGGGTCACTCTCTCGCCAACTTCCCCACATTTTTAAGTTCTTAGGCTTCCATTTGCTTTTACAGAGCCAGAGCGGAGCCTGGCCCAGGGCCACACGAAGTGAGGCCCCCAGACAGGTGCCGGCCCAGGAGCTTTCTGTTATGGGCCTGGGATGAGTAAGTCCAGAAACTGACAGTTAAGTATTTAGAAATGTTTATGGTTAATGGACAAAGCAGTATGTGCAATGAGTCTAAGGATTAGAAGTTGGAACTTGTATGTATATGCGACTCATCTTTACCATGTTTTTATAAAGGCACTGGTCCATGACAGCCTGGAAGTAAAGGGTGGGTAGTTACCAGGGTGTGAGCCCCGGCCGTGTGACCACAAGGTCACTTCTGGCTTGGATGGTCTGGCATGGGCTCAGGGCTTCTCAGCCCCCTGCGAGTTCTCTCCTGGGGTCTCAGGAGCTGACCAGGGTCGGCATGTGCTGGGTGTGTTTGAAGGACACACACACAGCAATGATTCTGCAGCCCTCTGCTCGTTTTCACTTGCTGAGACACCTGGCACCTCCCTAACCCAAAGGGGTAAACCGAGGCAAAGGTTCGGACACCCACCTGACTCCCTACCAGCGCCGTCCCGGGACTCACCGGAGGCTGCTTGCGCGGCCTGCCCCGCCCCCGCTTCTCAGTGCCGTCCTTTTCCTGCTTGGAGGCCAAGGGCTGGCTGGACTTCGAGCTCGACTCGCTCATCTTCCCTTCTCTCTGGAGCAGGTGGAGGAGCGATGGCTGGGATGCTGGGAAGCAGAAGTTGTTTTAAACGCAAGACCTTGCTTCGTCCACCTCCTACCCTCTTCACCATTCCCACCATCAAGGGGCACTGTGGGACCCTGCCTGCTCCTGGGGATACTTGGGATTCCTGCCCTGCTGAGAATCGGGGGATGGAGCAGGGTCTGCCTGGCCCCAGCAGGCTGCTAAAGGGTGGGGCTGGGCCGTTGGCCCTAATCAGCTTCTTATCTCCTGCTTAGAAGGGTGCTTTGTTGTCCTGCCACCCCCACGGGGCCCAGGCCCAAGACCATAGCCAGCTCAGATGTGGTTCTGTGGGTGAGGCCACCTGGACAAAGATATAGATGGGGGGGGAGCACTCTCACTGCCCCAGCGCCCCTCTCTCTAGTCAGCTGCCCTTTCCCTTAAGAGAAAACCCAGCCTGAGCGGCTCACAGGCAACAAGGGAGGAAAGGTTAGCAGGGGGAATAAGCCCTGGACAGACGGCCGCCATGGGCACCAGCCCCGGGCCCACCTGGCCAACAGTGTTGCCTATCCGCCATGGCCCAAGCCTCACGCCCAAACGCTACCAGGGCCAACCCTGACACTCCACACCAATGGCCTGGCCAGGGTTGGTGCCCACCCCACCCGTTAGCTCTCCTCTCCGCTCTCTCCCTGGGGTAGAGCTTTGGGGATTCAAGGCTGGGAAGAGTTTTGGGAAGGGGGAAGATGGTTGAAATTGTAGTGAAGGGAGGAAAACAAACCCAAAGCTGAAAGGTGGGTCTCCCCTTTCCCCCACCCCACCACCTGGAGTCAAATGAGATCTTCCCCTTTAGTGCCTGCTTTCAGGAGGGACAGAATTTCTCCACTGAGATCCTTCTAATATGCTAGCTGCCCACCCCACCTAGCAGGGCTGGTCCTCAAAGTTTCTTGGTTCTTTTCTAGCATCTTCCCTCTTCTTAGAGGCTGTTTTGGGTTTAATCAGCCCCGCTAATTGAGTTTACCTAAAACCTCCCACTGAAAGAAGCACCTGGCACCCCGTATTTGGGAGCCTCTTCCAGAAGCTTAAAAGACAGTGAGGGTCTTCCCCCCGACCCGGTCCAATCCCCCTCTGTCTTCCCAGTTGCAGAGCCGCAAGACCTGAGAGACCCATGGCTCCACACGTCCCTGGGTAACCAATCCCTGGTTGCTCTTGGCAAAGGTTGCACCCAAGCGGCTTCACTTCTAAAAGACCTTCAATCTGTAAAATGGGGGTAAGGCTAAGACATCTACCTTAACCACCTTTCCACACTGATGCCAAGGATCAAACTAGTTCATAGTGAAAATATGTCCACAACAGAAGTCCTCGCTCCAATCAAAATGAGAACTAGAACATTCGAAAATGACTTTCCTTTCCCCTTTTCAGATTTTCAGACAATTTCCAATTTTAACTTGGGAGGAAAAAAAAGTTTTTTTTTTTTTTTGCAAACTTGTGACTTTTGGAGGGCTTAAGGCCCCCAGCATCAAGCATCAAGCTTCTCCAGACGGCGAGACTTTGTCTGGTAATTATTCTATTTTATATTATTTCAGACTTGAAGACCCTTTTAAACAAGGTGGTTGGTGATTTACCCTGCTCCGTCATTAGTGGCTTGGCCTGCTCTGTAATTACAGGCAGTGATTAGAATCTTATATTACACCACAGGTTCCCGTTCAAACTAAACATCAAAATTAATCAGCCGAAATGAGTGCTGACCTCACATGAGGTCTGCTGAAGGCCCCCTCACAGAGGGGGTTCCAGTTGGGCCAAGCTAGCCCCTAATCCCAGAGAGCCTGGGCCCAGCATGCCTGGGAATCCTGGTGGGTCTCCGGGAAAGTTCTTGCATCATCTGGAGCTTCCCCCCACCTCTTACAACTGGGAACCCTTCAATTCACTCTCTGACCCCCCCCCTTCATTCAGGCCTCCAGAAACTGAGTGAAGGCCTGAGGCCCTCTATGGTGAGACCAACAAATGCTTGTCTCTTCCACCTGTTTCTGAATATCAGAGGCCTGGCTAGACGAAGCCATGTTTAGGGCCCGACCTGAATCCTTCAGTTTGTAATAAGCCCTTCTGGGCCTCAAGCTTGTCCCCTCCGTACACTGTGCATGCAATGTGTATTCCTCAAATGCTTACGGAGTCTACGAGAACGACCCTAGGAAATCATCATGGGGCTTCCTTGTTTTCCAGAAGAAAGTAGCCCAGAGAGGCCTGATAAGTTGCTCAAGGTCACACAGCAAGTTAGCGAGCAGGACAGAGTAAATTACTGGCGACCCCTCTAGCCCGCCACTTTCCTTAACCGCCGGGAGACTGGTTAAGTGCCTGTCGCCCCCTGCTCCAGACCCGGCCCCAGGGTGACTCTGCAAGTGTCTGCGCCGGGCCGTTGCAGGGCGGCCGGCGGGACTAGGGGCGAGAGCGCGCGGGGGGAGGGGCACGGGCTGCTCTTGCAGGCGCGGGAAACTGGTGCACCCCGACCGCATGCACCGCCACGCGGGTGCACCCGGCCCCACTTCCTGCCAGAGGGGGCACCCAAGCCCGCCTTGGGGCAGGAAACCTGGCGCGCGCGGGCGCGGGGTAGAGGAAGAAAGCCACCTCCCTCCGCGTCCTCCCCGCAAAATAAAGACCCAGAAAAAAAAAAATTGAAACGGGGAGTCAAAGGGACTAGTTCCAACAGAGCCCTGCAAAGCAGAGAAACCTGTTTGTGGGGGCGGAGGGCAGGCCCGGCCCTGGGGGCTGAAGAGGCGCAGGCCGGGCCAGAGGTGGGGTCGGGGTGAAGCCCCAAACCCAGGCCCGCGATTCGGCCTCATCTGCGTAGGGGGGACACCAGGAAAAAGGCCGAGCGGGAACAGGGCCGAATTGTGGGGTTCCTTCCCATCCCCCTCACTTCTAGAACTTCCCCAGACTGCGGGGGGCGCCGGCCCCCCACTCGCCAGCTGCGCCGCAGCCTGTTCCTCTCCCCGCCCCCCCCACCCACAGCCCGGGCCCCTGCTCGGGCTCGGGCTCCGGCGGGAGCGGCGGCCGCGCGAGGTGCACCGGGCTCCGCCGGGTGCACAACTCGCGCTCGCCGCAGCCGCGCGCCCCCTCCCCCACCGCGCGCCTTTCCCGGGTCCCCGCCCCCCGCAGGGCGCCCGCGGCGCGGGGGAAGGGGTGCGGGCGCCCTCCCCGCGCCGCCGGGCCCCGCCGCCCGCCCCCGCGCCGCGCGGCCCTCCCCCGCCGGCGGCTCGCGCAGCCCCGGCCTGGGAATAAAGCCGGAGGCGCGCGCTGCAGCCCTGGGCGGCTTGCAGGAGGGGCGGCGTGCAGGCGGGGGCGCGGGCGCCCCCCTCCGCCGCCGCCGCCGCGGGCCCCGGGGACGACTCACCGCGAGCTCGGCCGCCGGCCTGCGGTGCGCGCTCCGGGCTGCCGGGAGCGACGGTGCTGGGCGCTGAGGACCGGCCTGGCTCCGCCGCCGCCGCCGCCGCTGGTAGCAAATGCGGATCTGAAACCAGGAGAGAGAGCAGAGGCGCTCAGAGACCGCCGCCGCCGCGTGCTCGCCGCCCAGGCCCCCGCGGGGTATTTATCTGTCACATCCAGGCGGGGGGACAAAAATATTCACCCTCCCCCGAAGGATGGCGAGGGGCAGGAAGCTAGGCACGGCCCGTGCGCGGCCTCAAGAAATAAATAATTTAATTAAATGATAGATATAAAAAAAAAGAAGCCACCGGAGGGGCCGCGAACTCACGCCTTCTTGGAGCCGCGCCAGCGCCAGAAATAGCCCGGGCTCGGAGTCCCAATTAGAGGAGCGCAGCCCCGGCTCAGGGGAGCTTAAAAAGAGCGACCCAGGGGCAGGGGGGACGGGCCCGCCCGCGCCAGCCGTGTCACTGTGGGGGGCGGGGCCATGCAAATGAGCCCGGGGATTTAAAAGGGCGGCCGCCCGCCAGCCGCCGCCGCCGCGCGGGTGGGTGCTGACTACGGGGAGGGGCGTGCGGTGCCGGGCGCCTGGGGGCGGGCGCGCGGGAGGCCTGGGCTGGGAACCCGAGGCGACGGCCCACTCCCCACTGTCCCGGGCCGGGAGACATGGGAAGGTGCACAGAGGGGGAGCACCGGGGAGCTTTTCGCGGAGGGTGGGAGGGGAGGACGTCCTTACGGCCTGCAACGGGGGGGGGGTCCCCGGGAGAGTCACCTCTAGGGGCCTTCCGGGCGTATGGGCCTGACGCCCGCGGAGCGCGTTGGATGTGGGCGGGCGTTCGTGCCTGCGGGGTCCGCGCGGGCGGGAGGGGGTGGAGAGAAACGCGCCTGTGAGAATTCCGCGGCCTACCCGCCGCCCCCTGCGCCCAGCTACGCGGCTCATAGATTTCCCCTGGGCGGACAGGTGTCAGCATGTGCATTTCAGTGCCAACCTGCGTGTGGCTGACTGGTGAAATACAAGTCTTGTGAAATACAAACGTGAAACTTGTGAAATCCCGAGTTTTCGCTTATTAATGGCCGCGAGTGAGCCGTAATCAAGGTGCAGCCTCCAAGCGAAACAAACGATTGGCTCGCTTGCAGGTAAACCTGAGGGTGGACTCATTCCTATAGGTAACCTGGATGGTGTCTTGGGGATGCCTTCCCACTTTGTGCCCTGGCCCTCTCCGCTGTGACTTTTAAGAAAAATAAGAAAGCGTGAGCCGTTGGTCGCCTGGAAGCACTTTGAGGGCAGGGACTGGTCTACGCAAGCCATACCCGCCACGCCTGGCCCGCCCGGCGCCTGGCACAACAAAGACTTGTTGCACGAATGAGAAGGAAGCCAAAGGGGAAAGATGGCGGGGAGGGCGGTGGGAAAAGAAAGGGCGCTGTCTAGAGCGGCGCGCCCTGCAGGCCGGGCCCGGGGCCTTTTCGGGCGCACCTCCCCGCCCCTGGTCCCTGAGGCGGCCTTCCACACCTCCCGTGATGCAGGGAAATGCAATGCGGCCCAGTGACACACGGCTGTGACTCATGTTTTTCTTTGCTCCCCTTCTTCCTCCCCGGTCGGCCGAAGCCCCGGCCCAGCCCCCTCCTCAGGGGGCGAGCCGCCGATGGAGGGGGACGCCAGGAAAACCCTGAGCCCGGAGTGGAGGCGGGGTGGGGGAACCGGAGGGGCCGGGCCTCCTACTTTCAGGAATGTTTCAGGAATGTTTCCGGTGGGGGTGGGGAGCAGAGCCGGGAGTGGGCCCAGCCCCCACCCGGGGCGGCGGGCTGGCGCTCCGGGCCGGGGGCAGCACGTGCTCGGCTGGGTGGGGGCGGGGGCGCCTGGGCGGGAAGGCGCTGGGGGCCCTCGGAGCGGGTTCAAAGAGGAGGGCGCGGGCCTGAGGCCGGCCGGGGCCGGGGCTCGGGGTGGGCCGGGAGGCCGCCCTCCGCGCGCTGGCTCCCCGCCCCGCGCCCAGGTGAAACGCAGTTCCTGCGAAGTGCCCAGGCTGCCCCTGGAGGGGAAAGGAAGTCACCGAAGGGCGGCCGGAGGGGAGAGGAGGGTGGAGGGGAACGCCAGGGAGAGGCTGGGGGAGGGGCGGCCTGCCCCTTTGTCTGGAGCCGGTGGGTGGGGGTGGGGCGGGGTGGAAGGCGCGCTGCTCCCTCCATCTTTGTGCCCTGCGTGCCGGGCGCGCGCTTAGTAGGCCGCGAGTTGAGTTGGCTGGAGGCATTGAGTTAGCTCGAGAACCTTTGCAGCGTTGAGTGGAAGAACGAGCCTTCAGTTCTTGCCCTACTCCCCTCAGGTCACGGTTCCCCGCCAGCAAGCCGGGCCCCCGTGTCAGGCCCGGGGATAGCCCCCACAGAACCGCGCGCCCCTCAGACACAGCCCTCCCCGAGGCCGCCTGGGCTGCCCGGCCCGAGCTCTGAGGCTGACGGCCTGGGAGGGCGTGGGAAGGGTCCTCGTAGGCCCCTTCCCGGGACGCCGCTTACCTGGGGCCGCTCTGCCTTCCGCGTGGCTTGTGTCCTGTGGCCTTCCCTGAGGGAGGTGGGGAAGGGAGAGGGACTTCAGCCTCCAGGGGCTGTGGGAAAACTTGGCCAACTTTTTGGCCCACTTCTAACAAGCCGACTTGATCTTATTTTTCCTACTCTTATTTTTCCCCTCGTCCTGATTTTCTCACCGACTTGTTTTTTTACCTTGTACTACGTGTATTTTTGTAAGCCACCTCAAACCCTCTTTAGAAGGAGGCAGGTATAAATAAATTTGTGGGCAAATATGGTAGCTTGCTTCTCTTCAGGATTGCCCACACCCTTGTAATCCACCTCACTACCCACTGACCTCCATGCTTTCTGGATTAGAGATGCCCTGAATTCCCTTCCTTTCCTTTCCTTCCTCCTTCATTAAGTATTAAGCAGCAGGGTGAGTGGTAGAGAGAAAAAAGATAAATAAGTTAGAGTCTCTGCTCCAGCAAATTTCATATTTAGAGGAATCAGAACCAGGAATACACCAGAGAAAGCTAAGGAGCAATCCAGGCGGTGCTATGAGGCAGAGTACATTCACTCATTCATTCATTCATTCAATACTTACTGAGAACGTACCGTGTACCAAGAACTGGTCCAAACTTTTAGGGTACAAGCAGTGAACAACGTAAAGTTCCCTGGGCTCTTGAAATTTAAGACTAGGGGGTCAGGCCCTTAAACAGAGGCTCAGGAGGTGCTACAGAGGGAGAGAGGATGGGAGCTCAGGGTAGTCAGGGAAGTTAGTCTGCTGGAGGAGATGGGCCAGAGCAGGCCTTGAGCTGGCCTTGATGGCATTTGGATAAGTGGGCAGCTATGGGGAGCATGCAGGAAGAAAGCTATTCTAGGCCTGGGGCATCAACCTGGTTGGTCAAGGCCTGAGGAGTCCCAGGGGAATTGGTCATGTCAGAACTGGTCTTCCCCACATGAAACATTTTCTTATTGTCAGAGTTGAGTTACGCAGTTTCCACAAGGGCAACCCAGTGAACTTGAGGAACCCGACAGGAATGGGGAGTTCCGATCAACTTTATATTTCAGGACAGCTGAAGGTTAAGCTCATTTTCACCTGAGCTATTGCACTTCTTCCTGATGTTTGCTCGTTCTTCCCCAGCCTTGCTAAGTGGTGGGAGCCTGACAGTCTCCCAGTCCAAGCTTGGAAATGCAGAGGTTGTAGTAGGTTGGGGTGTCCCTTAAGCCTTCCCTAGGGATTCATGTCTCAGTACATCTCTCCAGTCAGCATATTTACTTCTCAATTTACATCTTCTGAGTCAGTTACAGCTTTTAGAAGAGTCAAGAGAAAGACCACCGTGAACGGTTTCATGTAGTGTTTGGGTTAGTCGAGGTTTTCTGCAAGTCCCAGGGGTGAGGTTTGAAAATGTTCTATGTCCAGCGCAACATGAAAGGTAGATGGGAGGAGGTGGGAAGAAGAGGAACAAGAATAGTTTAGCCTATTGCCCAAACCAGGATATTTTAAAGTGTAAACATTTACTGATGAAAAGTGTACATGCAGAAAATGTACAATCTTGTGTCAGCTCAATGCATTTTTTTTTAAGATTTTATTTATTCATTTGAGAGAGAGATAGAAAGAGCATGAGCAGGGGAGAGGCAGAGGGTGAGGGAGAAGCAGGCTCCCTGCCGAGCCAGGAGCCAGGAGCCAGATGTGGGGCTCGATCCCAGGACCCTGGGATCATGACCTGAGCCAAAGGCAGATGCTTAACAAACTGAGCCACCCAGGCGCCCCAATGCATTTTTTTTTTTAAGACTTTATTTGAGAGAGAGTGAAAGCAAGAGAGATCACAGAGGGAGAGGGAGAAGCAGAGTCCCCGATGCAGGGCTCGATCCCAGGACCGGGAGATCATGACCCAAGCCAAAGGCAGACGCTTAACCAACTGAGCCACCCAGGTACCCCCCTCAATGCATCTTCATAGGAGGAACACCCTTGTGTCACCAGCACCCAGATCAAGAAACTATCTCCAGCCCCCCTTAGGTACTACCATCCCCACTTCTAAGAGCTTCCTGTACTTTCCCCTTTTACATACGTTGTATGGGTGGAACCACTAAGTGACATACTCCTGGGTTCGTTTCCTTTGCTCAACATTATGTCTGAGTTTCATCCACGTCGTGGCATGTGACTGCAGAACGTTCCTTCTCCTTGCTGCACAGTTATGTATCTATTCTGTTGAAGGGCATTTGGATGGACTCTGGTTTGGGGTTATTACAAATAGTACCGTTGTGAATGTTCCAGAATATGTCTTGGTGATTAGATGTGTAAATTTCTGCTAAGTACATGCCTAGGGAAAGAATTCTTGGATCACAGGATAGGTACGCCCAGCTATTACAGGCGAGCAGGACACTTACAAGTAAAAGGGGGTACTTAGCAGTAGTCGTGACCAGACAATGGGTGTAAACCTGGCCTGGCCCATCCTAACCGGGAGTGACCCAGGGCCATATCAACCAGGATAGACCCACGCAAGTCAAATATAGGGTCACCCTGGTGCACAGTGTTTGACCACTCTCTCGGAGAGTCACCCAGCTTCTAGTACATCTGGTCATCTGGCAGGGTCAGGTCTCCAGGCCCTGCTGACCACAAGTTCTGCTGCCAGGAGGCCTGGCCGGCCTAGAATGGGAGGAGAGCCTCTTCTGCTTCCAACTTTCAAGGGAAAACCTCTCCAATGAATTGGAAGGCCCAGGAGGCAGGCACCCCCGTGCCCTGAGCCAGCTACCCACGCTGCGTGGACTTTGTCAGCTTTCTTCTTCAGGGCTGAAACCCAGGAAAGCCCTGCTCCTCTCCAGCCTCAGAAAACCCCCAGGAAAAGGAGTTTATGAGCACATACTAAATGCATATGTGTTCTCAGATCCCTCAATACCCCTCCCAGGTCAGTAATACTGTTGCCCCTATCATACAGGTGTCAAAACTGAGGCTCAGGGAGATGAAACAGCTTTCTATTCCCAGGCTGGGTGGGCTTGCTGCTTTCTCCCAGCCCGGCCAGATGGATCCCTCCAGGCACCAAGAGAGGCACCAGGGATGTGGCCTTGAACTAGGTAGCTACCCATTCCCAGTCTTCAAGTGGTGTACTTTGGGCCGGGTGGGGGGCAGACAAGTACATGGCAATATACTTCCAACAGTGCAGTACCTGCTGAAATGCGCCCCCCCCCCCCGCCAATTCCCATTCCCTACACAGTTTTGGATGTGAATTAGGTCCCACCAAAGAAAGAGTGAAATTTGGAGGAAGCAAGGAGAGGGAAATATTGCTGTGTGGGCTGTGGGGACTCGGGTTTTTCTGTAGCACATACAATGTCCAGTCACCAGCTTTATGGGGGTCAAGAGGCAAGTATGGGGGCAGAGGGGACTCCTGCCCCTGGGTCACAGCTCAGCTACTCAGGTGGGGCCTCTTCATTCCATCCCGGATCCGAGCAGAGGGAGGCAGTTCATTTGTGTTGTTTCAGAAGGCCTAGCCTAGAGTCAGCTCCTTTGGTCCTTCCAACGGTTTTATAAGCACCTAATTCCTGGTATTAAATCTCTTTCCACCTAAAACATAAGGCATGTCCCACCTCTCTCTGCTCAAAATCCTTCAAGGGTTCCCATCTCACAGAGTAAAAAGGAAGTCCTCACAAAGGGCCACGAGGCCCTGCATTCTGCCCCACCCCCAACCTCATCACCTGCCTGCTGCTCTCCTTCAGCCACACCAGCCTCCTTGATATTCCCCACACCTGCACCTGCCAGGCAGGAGCTCACCTCAGGGCCTTTGCACTTGCCATCCCCTCTGCTTGACCTGCTCTTCCTGTAGATATTCTCAGGGCTCACCCTGTCACTGCCTTCAGGTCTCTGTTCAGTATTACTGTCCACACTGTGTAAAATTGCACATTTGCCCCTGCAATCATTCATCTACTTTATCATGTTTCCCCCCCATAACACTTAACAATTTCTTTTTTTTTTTTAATTTTATTTATTCATTTGAGACACAGAGATACAGAGAGAGAGCATAAGCAGGGGGAGAGACAGAGGGAGAGGGAGAAGCAGGCTCTCCGCTGAGCCAGGAGCCCAACCTGGGGCTCGATCCCAGGACCCCGGGATCATGACCTGAGCCGATGGCAGACACTTAACCATCTGAGCCACCCAGGCGCCCCAACATTTAACAATTTCTCACATACTATATGATTTTTCTACTTAACAATCATCAATAAAAGTAGTATGTTTGTTTCCTGTTCAGTGCTCCCCATTGGAAGGCCAGAGGATCTGATGTGTTGTATTCACAGGGGTATCCCCAGGGTCTCACACAGTGTTCAAATCTAAAAAAAGTGTTGAATGAAGAATGATTAACCAAAGTGATTTCTGTTCTCACAAAGGCCAAGCCACAGGGCACTGGGTTGGGGATAGGACATCGGTCCCCAAACCTCAAGACAGAGAAAAGGGCAAGGAACCCAGCAGATCATCCTGGGAGTGACCAGGTGGCCCAGCCCGAGATGGGGCTTCTGCACCTTCCAGAGACATCCACTTTTTGTCTCACTGTGTTAAAATCACTGTACCATTGTTGTCATGTGATCTGCACAGACTCATTTCTAGGGGGCACTACCTCTAGGTCTTTTGGTTTGCCAGCAATCAGGGGAAATGTTTTTTTTTTTCCCCCCTTGGTCTCAGGTTTAGTCATCAGGAACTGGCAGCCACCTGGCAACCATCTTGGCCCTTTGGCTGGGGTGGACCGGCTGGGTGGCTTGCTGGTGGCTGGGCAGTGGTGGCAGCTCTCCAGAGTGTGCTTTGGGTGAGTGTAAGATTTAAAGGAGCTACCTGACAACATCCAAGTGCAACAGGCTCTGCAGGTACGGTGCCCCAAACAGAACGGCTGAAAATGCACACACTTTAAAGCCCTATAGTCTGTGAAAGCCCCAACCGTGTGAGCCAGAGGAAGGAAGTGTTAGGGCAGCGACTGCGGGCCTGGGACCCTGTTCTCTGGGGCCTGAAGGGACCCTCTTCTCTGGGGGCTGGAGTGTGTTCTGGAGTCCAGCTTGAGGCCCCAGGCTGGGTGTCTCTCCAGGCCACATGCCCTCTGGGGTTGGATGTCCATGTCAGTTCATTAACCAGCTCTAGTACTTGGGGACCCAAGGCCTGTAGCTTTAGCCACCTGCTCTCACCTTTGTCACACTCTTTTGGGAACATGCCCCGAGGGTTCAGGAGAATCTACTGTGGTCTTTAACTTGTTGTTTCTCTTGTCTCTATTCCTTGACTAAAGGCTGGGGCTGCGGAAGGGGAATATGACCCCTGAAGCCTTCAAGAGTGACTGCCCTCCACCGCTTGTTGTGGGGAGGCTCCCTCCTACCCGAGCTCTGGGCTTGCAGGGGTCCCAGCTGGGTCCTTCCGCCTCTGGCGGTGGAGTGTGGCTCCATTTGGCATGTGTCCTGGGTCCCCCAGTGCTCTGTCCCCTCCAGGCCACCCTGAACCTTTCTTAGGGCTGAGAGCATGGCTCTGGGGTCTCCATAGTGGGGATAGGCAGGAAGACGTGCTGCCCGCCTGATCCCAGCAGCACGTGGGATGCCTGGTCTGGGCTCACGGCCCCACAGGCCGGCCCGAGTCTGAGAGAAAGGCGAGCAGGGTGGAGGTCGAAGGGCGGGGGGCCTGGGTTGAGGAGGAGGTGGGCTGGGGGTGAGGGGAGGAGCCAACACCAGGCCCGGGATTTGTCGGAATCCTCCAGGGCTTTGTTTTGTTCTTCTCCCCACCCGCGAGCCTCGCACCAGGGCCTAAGGGGGCCTTGGCGCTCAGCACAAGTTTGGTGAATGGATGGATGAATGAGAGCCAAAGGGGCTGGGGGAGGGGCGGAGGAAGTGGGTAGCTGGGGGAGGGGAGAGAAGCGGGCTGGGGGAGGGGAGGTAGCCACTGGCGGCAGGGCGGAGGAAGAGGGAGGCGGGCGGAGCAGGGCGAGCCTGCTGGTCTGGAATCTGGCTAGGAGATGGCGGCGGGGGCGCACGGGCCTGGTCGGCTCCCCTCCCCACCACGCCGGCCTCAACCTCGTTACTGCCTGCTCACCCAGCCTTCAGGCCTCTCTCCCACCCCGTGAGGCCTGGGGGTCGTAGGTCCTCCTAGGCCCAGCCTTGACCGCGAATTGAGTGGCGCCCTTCTTTGTGTTCTGACTTTCTTTCTTACTTTCTAGGAACCCAGCCGCTAGGGGGTCGGTGGTCCTCCGGGACTAGAATACCTGAATGGCCCTGGTGGGCAGTGTCAGTCTGAGGGTAAACCTAGGCTTGGACACCCCCTCCCCTTTCCCCACTCTGAGGTATGGATGACCGGAAATACAGAGACTAGGATCTGGGCCACCTTAGAGAGTCTGGGTGGGTCCCTAGGGGTAGAGGAAGGAGCCGGTGGGCAGAGAAAATCCAAGGACTTGCCCCACTGGCAGCTGCCAGGGACTCCTGCGGGAAGCAGTGGAGCTCGATGTGGGCAGTGCCAGGCAGGAGCTGCTGACAGCCAGGTTTCTGGGTCACCATCCAGGGTGCCCTGCCAATTCCCAGGCTTTGGGGGTGGGGTGGGGTGAGGGGCGAGGGCGGTCTGCATCCCAAGCCCAGACCCTGCTGCCTCCTTTGTCTGGGCCACTTCTGGGACTGCTCCCATCCCCCACTTCCAGCCTTGCTCCTGCCTCTTCCCAGCCTTGGAGTCCCCCAGGAAGGGGCTAATTGTTGATCCTGGCCTTCACTTGGGCCTGTGGGCCTGCTGGCCTGCTGGCCTACCTGCCCTGAAGGTGGGTGTATAAAGGTGATCCAGAACCCCTCCCACAGCAACCCCTGGGGCTTGGGGCCCTCTCTCCTCAACCCCAGCTCCTGGACTCTGCCCACAGCTCCTATGCATCTCTTTTTGTGGCACTTTTGCCCTTGGTGGGAGGTTTGGGGATGGGGATGTCTTTCTCAGGCAGAAATTCTTCTCCTAGTTCTCAGAGATGGAATTCACCTTCCCAGTATGATGAAGTTGGCACCTGGTGCCCCCCCCCACCTGCCTTGGCATTGGCCTGGGTTCAGCTTAAGCTGTGGCTTGGTCCCCTGAAGTCTACAATACTTTTTTTTTTTTTTTAAAGATTTTATTTATTCATTTCAGACAGAGAGATACAGAGAGAGAAAGCATGAGCAGGGGGAGAGGCAGAGGGAGAGGGAGAAGTGGGCTCCACGCTGAGCCAGGAGCCTGATGTGGGGCTCGATCCCAGGACCCTGGGATTATGACCTGAGCAGAAGGCAGACACTTAACCATCTGAGCCACCCTCTGAGCCACCCAGGCGCCCCTGGAGTCTACAGTAAGAGCTCTAAGTATCCCTCCCACCGTTGACAGCAGGGTCCAGAGAGGTTAAGTCATCTTGCTATAGCAAGGGGTAGAGATAGATACAAGGTGGAGGGACTGGGGGTGGGTTGGGAAGGAAGCCACCTTTGGTGGCCATTAAGTGTTGGGGGTGGAGGGGTGTGACTCTGAGATTGGGAGCCTGTGCGAACTCGCTGGCCACTAGTACAGACAGCTGGAGGGGTGGGGACCAAAATAACATTTAATGAGTGCTCATTACTCCTATCCACACGGGAGGATTCCTGTCTCTATTTTGTAGATGAGGAAATTGGGGTTCAGCAAGGTCAGGTGACTTGGATTGAGAATGCGCCAGGTCTCAGTGCTCTGAATCCCGCCCTTCCCCCACCCTCGCTCCCCACCCCCTTACCCTGCTCTACTTTTTTTATTCCATACCCTTTATTGGACATCTAGGTGGTGCTGCCCATTACTGTTGCCATCAGACACAGGCAGCAACTGAGCACCTGAAACATGCCGAGTCTGAACTGAGATGTGCCAGAAGTCTGAAGTACTCCGGATTTCTAAGACTTGGGATAAAAAAACAAAAAAAAAACCCCTCACACATAGAAATACTAATTTTTGTGTATATTGATTGTATGTTGAAATGATAATATTTGGGCATATTGCCTTAAATGCAATATATTATTCAAGTTCATTTCATGTATGTCTTTTTTACCATTTTATTTTTTAATTTTTTAAAGATTTATTTATTTATTTATTTATTTGACAGAGAGAGACAGCGAGAGAGGGAGTGCAAGAAAGGGGAGTGGGAAAGGGAGAAGCAGGCTTCCCGCCGAGCAAGGAGCCCGATGTGGGGCTCGATGTGGGGCTCGATGTGGGGCTCGATCCCAGGACCCTGGGATCATGACCTGAGCCGAAGGCAGACGCTTAACGACTGAACCACCCAGGCGCCCCTCTTTTTTACCATTTTAATATGGCTACCAGAAAAGCTCACATATGTGCCTTCCCTTCTATTTACATGGACAGTGCTGATCTAGATTCTTGATTCTTCGCTTATTATTTATTGCCCCCCCCTTCTCAATATCTGCTCTCGGAGGGCAGGAGTCAACATATTTTGTTCATGGTCTTCTTGGTCCTGTCCCAGGTTTTTAGAGGCTGGCCACTGGATTTTATTATAGGTGTTCAATAAAGATTTGTTTAATTGAATCCAGCCCATCTGATCCCAGGCCAGTCTCAGAGGGTGAGGAGGAGAGCCTGAGGGAGGGGATCTTTCACCCCTGAAGGACCCCAAGTTACCCATCTCCTACCACACAGCCTAGCCCCACAAGGTGACCTGGTCGACCTGCAGGGACTCCTTCCTGACACCCTGCCTGCACTGGGTGTGGGGAAGGGGTGTGAGGTCTGGCCGAGGTCTGGCCGCTGCCCAGCGGTGCTGGCTGCGCCGTTTGGAAGCTGGGAGAGGGACTGCCCGGTGGAGGCGCGGGGAACAGACATCCTCTGGGACCCTGGCCGCGCACCCGGGGGTGGTGGTTCTGGGGCGGGGGGGGGGGCGGGTGCGTGTTGTTGTCTGCGGGTAGGGTGTCGGGGGTGTGCCCGGCTCGGGCTCACACAAGGTCACTGTGTCAAAGGAACGTCCGAACACTTTCTCTTTCCCTGTGATTCGATTGCGGCTCCGAAAGCCCCTTCCGTAGGGACTTCCCTCCGCGCCTGACTCACGCTGCCTCATGCGTGTGACTCAGGCCGGGCGCTGCGCCAGCCTTGCTGTCCCCGCCCCCGGGGCCCTGCCACCGAGCCGCAGGGGCGGAGGGACGGGCCGGCGACAGGGGGCGGGGCGTGCAGGGACTGGGTGCTCGCGGCGGAGATGGGAGACTGAGTGGCACCGGGGACAGTCCAGAGGAGAGTTACAGAGACACTGAGCTCTGGGGGAGGGGGGGGGGGGAGGATGGGAAGCCAGCCATGTAGGAAAGAAAGGCTGAGAGAAACACAGAGACTGGGAAGCCGGAGATGAGAAGGCTAAGAAATCGCAAGGAGAGAGAGAGAAAGTGGAGAAGGACACAGAGACCCAGGAAGGACAGAACCAAAAGCCTTCACGCGGGCCAAGGCAGAGAAGCGAGAGGGAGGGACAAGTGACCAGTGAGAGGGAGGGAGGAGAGGACGGAGGCAGGGGTGCCTGGGCGCTGCCCACAGTGCGCGCTGCTAACACCAGGGGCCGGCAGCCTGCTCCAGGAGGCTGGGCCCAGAGACCATGCCTCCCAGCTTGCTGTCCTCTCGCAGCTCCCCCTTACCAGCTCCCTAACAGTGGGCAAGTGTCTTCCTGTCTCTGGGCCTCAATCTCCTCATCAGCAAAATGGGAGGTGGTGGTGGACGGTAATACTGGCCCCCCTGTGCTTGTTAGTCCCCCTTCATCCACCCCCTTACCCTCTCCATCCTCCCCTGCTCTGACCGTTTCTGGGCCTGGGCCCCCTTGCCAGCTGGCTTTCTGTTGGGCAGCACCCACTGGAAGGGGATTGGAGGGAAGGAGAAGTCAGGGTACTCTTTCCCTGGCCCCGGCCCTGCTTTGGCCCCTGGTCCGGCTGTGGCTGTGACTTGCCTTGCATCTTCAAGCTCCGCGTACATCTGCCCTTTACCCTTTCAGCCCTGGGAGTCACAATGACACGATGACGTCCTGCCCATTGCTGGTGCCGATGCTACCCCCCGTCCCCCACATGGATCCTCTTCACTCCACCAGCGGCCCTCCGTTAAAGCCTCTTGAAGCCCCTGGGGTGGGTTCCGCGTCCTGCCAGGGCCCTGACTGCCGGGCTGCGGGGTGTGCCCTGAATGAGGCAGCACGGTGCTAGGCACCCAGGGAATTGCAGCTCTCATACCCTGCTCCTTCCTCCCAAGAGAAGGGGTGGGCAGAGATGACAACCCTCAGCAGAGTGATACACAACATTCAAAAGCACTTGGATACCTATTAGATCTTTAAAATCATCAGTGAGTCTGAACGGGTGTGTGGGGTTAGCTTCATTTCATTGAGAAACATGAGGCTCATGCATTTAAGAAGCAACACAGTGGAGTGAGAGGAGTGATGTGGGCTGTTTCCCATGGGTGACAGGCCAGACTGGGGGGGGGCAGCTATGAATAACAGTAATAATAGTAGTAGCTAAGATGTATTAATACTTACAAAGGGCCAGACACGGTTCTGGTACTCTTATTAACTCATGGAATCCTTACCAACAACACTCTGAAGTGGCTGCTATTCTTCCTGCCACTTTATAATTGCAGTAATGCAGGCACAGAGAGGCTGAATTACTTTCCCAAGGCCACACAGCAGAGCTGGGCTGGAAGGCAGTCAGTCTGGCTCCAGATCGGACATGCTCAACCTCTGTTGCGTACCTTGGGGAGGGGCCGACAGGGCGAGCACACCTGCGTTCTGGGCAGAGTAGACAGTATGGGCAGAGCCTTGGAGGGAAGGCGCTTTTGCAGTGGGTTTCAGAAAGAGCCAGCCATGCTGTAGTGCCAGGTACAGGGAAAGGAAGCCACAGAATTTGACAATGGAGGAAATGGGAGCTGATATTGGGGCGCTTACCTGTCAGCTGGGGTCTTGGCTTTATTCCAAAGGTAATAGGGAGCCATGGAAGGTTTTTAGCAGGGGTGGGACAGGTTGGCATTTTAGAAAGGATTACTTTAAAGTGCAAGGGAAATACTGTCTTTCTCCTATCAAATGGCAAAGAGCTTGAAAATGATAATTCCCAGTGCTGGCAATGTTTCAGCATGCTGAGTGCTCTCACATGTAGCTGATGGGAATGAGTTAGTTTGACCGTTCTGGAAAGTAGCTGAGCCATGTGTAGTACCTGAGGAGGGCCCAGCCCTTTGACCTGTAATCCCATTTCTAGGAATCCTTACTCTCACACAGTTAGAAAAAAGGTCAGGGATTTATGTCCCAGAATCAAATTCATTCCATCATTAATAATAATAGTAATAATAATAAAAGAAAACAACGTGAATGTCCAGCAGGAGAGAATTGCTAACCTAAAGAGTGAAGTATAATGGAATGTTTTGTAGCAATTAATATATTTTTTTTCAAAGAGAGTAAATGCCATCAGAAGTGCTAAAGATTTCTAGAACTCACGGCACCTGGCTGGCTCAGTTGCAAGAGCATGCGATTTTTGATCTTGGGGTTGTGAGGTTTAGCCCCATGTTGGGTGTAGAGATTAGTTAAAAATAAAATCTTTTTTTTTTTTGCAGGTTTTTTAAAAGATTTTTATTTATTTGAGAGAGAGAGAGCATGAGCAAGGGGGAGGGACAAGAGGAGAAGCAGACTCCCCGCTGAGCAGAGCATTTAAGGTGCGCCTGGGTGGCTCAGTTGGTTAAGCATTTGCCTTCGGTTCAGGTCATGATCCCAGGGTCCTGGGATCGAGTCCTGTGTCAGGCTCTCTGCCCAGCGGGGAGTCTGCTTCTCCCTCACCCTCTGCCCCTCCAACTGCTTGTGCTCTCTCTATCTCAAATAAATAAATAAAATCTTGGGGTGCCTGGGTGGCTCAGTCGTTAAGCATCTGCCTTCAGCTCAGGTCATGGTCCCAGGGTCCTGGGATCGAGCCCCGCATTGGGCTTCTTGCTCGGCCAGGAGCCTGCTTCTCCCTCTCCCACTTCCCCTCTCACTGTGTCTCAACCTGTTAAATAAATAAAATCTTTAAAATAAATAAATAAATAAAATGTTTTTAAGAAATAAGTAAAATAAAATCTTTAAAAAAAAGAGTTCTAGAACACTTACAATAACTGAGTTCATCATGGTTGCAAGTTACAAGATTAACACAAAAATAATCCTATTTCTTTATGCTCACAATGAACACTTGAAAACAAATTAAAAAGACAATACTATTATAATAGATCCAAAAAGAAAGAAGGAAAACAAGAAACACTTGGGTATAAATCCAACATACACAGGATGTCTATGCTGAAAACTATAAAATGGTGATGAAAGCAACCAAGATCTAAATAAACAGGGGGACATACCGTGTTAATGGATGGGAAAACCCAACAGAGCAAAGCTGTCATTTCTCCCCATACCGATTGTGCTCAGTTCCTAGGGTAGCCCTGACAAAGCACACAAACTGGGTAGCTTAACAGAAATTCATGTCTCAGGGGTGCCTGGGTGGCTTAGTCGGTTAAGCCTCTGCCTTCAGCTCAGGTCATGATCCTGGGGTCCTGGGATTGAGTCCTGTGACAGGTGCCCTGCTCAGCGGGGAGTCTGCTTCTCCCTCTCCCCCCACCCCCCGCTCATGATCTCTCACTCTCAAATGAACAAATAAAATCTTGAAAAAGAAAAGGAAAGAAAAGAAACTCATGTCTCACAGGTGGAGAAGCTAGAGGTCCGAAATCCAAAGGATTTGATTACTCTCTCTGAAGCCTCTAGGGGAGGATCCTTCCTTGCCTCTTCCAGCTTCTGGTGGCTTGCCCACATCCTTGGTGTTCTTGGCTTGAAGCTGCAGCACTTCCATATCTGCCTCTCATCACACTCATTCTCTCTGTATGTCTGTGTCTCTTTTCCTATAGGGACCTTGGTCATACTGGATTAAGGACCCACCCTGCTCCACTATGACCTCATCTTAAATACATCTACTATGGTCCTATTTCCAAATAAAATCACATTCTGGGGAGCACCTGGGTGGATCAATTGGTTAAGCATCAGACTCTTTGATTTCAGCTCAGGTCATGATCTCAGGGTTGTGAGATCGAGCCCCGAGTCAGTCTCATGCACTGGGCATGGAGTCTGCTTGAGATTCTCTCTCTCCCTCTGACCCTCCCCCACTGCGCACTCTCCCTCTCTCTCAAATAAATAAATAAATATTTATTTATTTTTTAAATATTTTATTTATTTATTTGACAGAGAGAGACATAGCGAGAGCAGGAACACAAGCAGTGGGAGTGGGAGAGGGAGAAGCAGACTTCCCGCAGAGCAGGGAGCCCGATGTGGGACTCGATCCCAGGATCCTGGGATCGTGACCTGAGCCGAAGGCAGACGCTTAACAACTGAGCCACCCAGGCGCCCTCTCAAATAAATAAATATTTTAAAATAAATAAATAAAATAAAAATAAATAAATAAAATCACATTCTAAGGTGATGTGGCCCAGGTTAGAACTTCAACATATCTTTTGGGGGGACACAATTCAACCCATAAAAGTGATCTGTAGATGTAACATAATTCCAATCCAACCCCAGCAGGAAATTTTGTAGATATAGACAAGCCGATTGTAAAATTAAATGGAAAGGCAGAGAAATTAGGATAGTTCAATTTCAAAAAAGAAGAATAAAGTCAGAGGAATTATGTTGTCTGGTTTTAGCATTTACTACAACACAACTTGCAACAGAAATCAAGAGTATTAGTGTGTTCTGGGGTGCCCAGGTGGCTCAGTTGGTTGAACGTCTGCCTTTAGCTCAGGTCATGATCTCGGGGTCCTGGGATGGAGCCAGAGTTAGGCTCCCTGCTCAGTGGGGAGTCTGCTTCTCTCTCTCCCTCTGCCCCTCCCACCACTCTTGCGCATGTCCGCGCCCTCTCTCTCTCTCTCTCTCTCAAATAAATAAAACCTTAAATAAAAAATAACGCTATTATAAAGAAAAAAAAGAGTGTAGTGTGTTCTGAGGGACAGACACAGTGAGTGGATCAGTGAAGCAGAATAGGTTCCAGAAGTAGACCCACAAAATATGGCCAGTTGGCTTGGACAAAGGTGCAAACAACTTGCCAACAAATGGTGCTGGAACAACTGGATACCTATATGCAAAAACCCACAAAACACAAAAAAACACCTTGTCCTAAACCTCACACATTATACTAAAATTAGCTCAAGATGAATCATAGATCTGAAACCTAAAACTATAAAAGGTCTGGAAGAAAGCACAGGAGAAAATCTTCATGGCCTGGGGTTAGTCAAAGAGTTCTTAAATATGATGCTAAAACTATGATCCAGGAAAGAAAAGAAACTGACAAGCTGAACTGCATCAATTTATTAGCAGTGTCTGTTAAGGGAATGAAACGGCAAGTTATAGGCTAAGAGGGAATATTTACAAATCACATATTTGACAAAAGACCTTTATCCAGAATACACAAAAAATTCTTAAAACTCAGCAATAAGAAAAGGACCAACCAATTTTAAATGGGCAAAAGAGTTAAACAGACACTTCATCCAAGAGGATATACAGATGGCAAATAAGCCCATGCCGAGATGCTCCACATCATTAGCCACTGGGTAAGTGCAAATTAAAACTGCCATGACCCAGCAATCCCACTCCTGGATATTTACCTTAGAGAAATGAAAACTTACATTCGCACAAACAGCTGTACGAAGCAGCTGTAGCTGCTTTATTCAAAATCACCAAAAGTTGGAAGCAGCCCAAATTGGAGTGGGTAAATGAACTGTGTTCATTCATGGAATACTATTCAGCAGTAAAAATGAACAAAACAATATCCTCCCTCCCTCCCTCCCTTCTTTCCTTCCTTCAGTCATTGACATAGAATATCCTTTTAGTTTCAGGTGTACATCATAGTGCTTCTATATTTTTATACATTATGACGTTATCCCCCCCATAAGTCTAGTTACTGTCACCATACAAAGTTATTACAATATTATTGGACTATATTCCCTTTGCTGTACATTATATCCCCATGACTTATTTATTTTATAACTGGAAGTTTGTACCTCTTAAACCCCTCTGCCTACGTTGTCCATCCCCCCACCCCTCCCCATTCTAGATAACCAATAATTTGTTTCTCATACCTAAGAGTCTGTTTCTGTTTTTGTTTGTTCATTTGGGTTTTTTTTTTAGATTCCACATATAAATGAAATCATATAGTATTTGCTTTTCTCTGTTTGACTTATTTCACTTAGTCCATCCATGTTGTCACAAATGGCAAGATTTCATTTTTTTATGGCTGAGTAATATTCCATTGTGTGTGTGTGTGTGTGTGTGTGTGTGTGTGTGTGTGTATGTATAGCACATCTTTGTCCATTCATTTATTGATGGACACTTAGGTTGCTTCCATATCTTGATTGTAAATAATGCTTCAGTGAATATAGGGGTGCAAGTATCTCTTTGAATTGGTGTTTTCATTTTTGTTGTAATTTTTTGAGGAAGCTCCACCTGTTTTCTATAGTGCCTGCACCAATTTACATTCCCACCAACAGCACACAAGGGTTACCCTTTCCCTGCATCCTCACCAACACCTGTAATGTTTTGTCTTTTTGACAACAGCCAATCTGACAGGTGTGAGGTGATATCTCAATTTGGTTTTGATTTGCATTTCCCTGATGGTGAATGATATTGAGCACTTCTTCTGGTGCTTGCTGGCCATCTGTGTGTCTTCTTTGGAAGAATGTCTATTCTGGGGTGCCTGGGTGGCTCAGTCATTAAGCATCTGACTTCAGTTCAGGTCATGATCCCAGGGTCCTGGGATCAAGCCCCGCATCATCGGGCTCCCTGCTCCGCGGGAAGCCTGCTTCTCCCTCTCCCACTCCCCCTGCTTTTGTTCTCTCTCTTGCTGTGTCTCTCTCTGTCAAATAAATAAAATCTTAAAAAAGAAGAAGAAAAATATCTATTCTTCTTTAGAAAAATGTCTTCTGCCCATTTTTAATTTTTATTATTTTTTAAAGATTTTATTTATTTATTTGACAGAGAGAGAGAGAGAGAGAGCACAAACAGGGGGAGGAGCCAAAGGAGAGGGAGAAGCAGGCTCCCCGCTGAGCGGGGAGCCTGACACCGAACTCAATCCCAGGACCCTGAGATCATGACCTGAGCTGAAAGCAAACACTTAACCGACTGAGCCTCCCAGGTGCCTCTCTTCTGTCCATTTTTTAATTAAGATGTTTGTTTTTTTAAATATTGTATGAGTTTTTTTTAGAAGATTTTATTTATTTATTTGAGAGAGAGAGAGCTCATGAGAGGGGGGAGGGTCAGAGGGAGAAGCAGACTCCCTGCCCAGCAGGGAGCCCGATGCGGGACTCGATCCCGGGACTCCAGGATCATGACCTGAGCCGAAGGCAGTCGCTTAACCAACTGAGCCACCCAGGCGCCCTAAGTTGTATGAGTTCTTAATATATTTTGGATATTAACCCCTTATTGGATGTACGATTTAGAAATATCTTCTCCCATTCAGTAGGGTGCCTTTTTATTTTTGTTGATGATTTCCTTCACTGTGAAAAAGCTTTTCAGTTTGATGTAGTCCCATTTGTTTATTTTAGCTTTAGTTGTCTTTGTCTGAGGAGACTGGTCCAGAAAACATATTGCTAAGACCAGTGTCAAATTGCTTACTGCCTATGTTATCATCTAGGATTTTTATGGTTTGGGGTCTTACATTCAAGTCTTTAATCCATTTGAGTTTATTTTATTTTATTTTAGAAAGAGAGAGTGAGATCATGAGCACAGGAGGGGGGAGGGGCAGAGAGAGAATTTTAAGCAGGCTCCACACCCAATGCAGAACTGAATGCCAGGCTCAATCTCATGACCTGAGATCATGACTGGAGCCAAAACAAAAAGTTGGACATTTAAACAACTGAGCCACCCAGGAGGCCCTAAGATTTTATTTTTAAGTAATCTATGCCCAACATGGGGCCTGAACTCACAATCCCAAGATCAAGAGTCACACACTCCACTGACTGAGCAAGTGGGGTGCCCCTCCCCTCTTTTTTTTTTAATGAGTCTGATTAGGGGTTTGTCAATTTTGTTTATCTTTTCCAGAAACCAGCTTTTAGTTTCATTGATCTTTCCTTTTTTTAAAAGATTTTATTTATTTATTTATTTGAGAGAGAGAGAGAGAAACAGCATGAGAAGGGGGAGGGCCAGAGGGAGAAGCAGGCTCCCCGCTGAGCCGGGAGCCCAACACAGGACTCGATCCCAGGACTCCGGGATCACGACCCAAGCCGAAGGCAGTCGCTCAACCAACTGAGCCACCCAGGTGCCCCGATCTTTCCTTTTTTTAAAAGATTTTTTTTTAAAGATTTTATTTATTTGACAGAGAGAGCACAAGCAGAGAGAGAGAGAGGGAGAAGCAGGCTCCCTGCTGAGCAAGGAGTCCGATGTGGGACTCGATCCCAGGACTCTGGGATCATGACCCGGGCCGAAGGCAGCTGCTTAACTGACTGAGCCACCCAGGTGTCCCCCTTTTTTTTAAAAGATTTTATTTATTTATTTGAGAGAGAGAGAACGGGAGGAGGGGCAGAGGGGAGAGAGAATCTCAAGCAGATTCCATGCTGAGCATGGAGCCCAACACGGGGCTTGATCTTATGACCCTGAGATCATGACCTGAGCTGAAACCAAGAGTCAGACATTTAACTGACTGAACCACCCAGGTGCCCCTCACTGATCTTTTCTATTGTGTGTATATGTCTTGTTTTGTTTTGTTTTTGTTTTTGTCTCTATTTCATTTATTTCTGCTCTGGTCTTTATTATTTCCTTCCTTCTGCTAACCTTGGCCTTTGTTTTTTCTTTTTCAGGTGTAAAGTTAGATTGTGTGGTTGAGTATTTTATTTGTTGAGGTAGTCCTGTATTGCTATGAACTTCCCTCTTAAAGCTGCTTTTGCTGCATCCCATAGATTTTGGAAAGTTGTGTTTCCATTTTCATTTGTCTTCAGGTATTTTTAAATTTTTTTGATTTCTTTGTTGGCCCATTGATTGTTTAGTAGCATGTTGTTTAGTCTTAATGTGTTGTGGTTTTTTTTTTTTTTTCCAGTTTTCTTCTTGTAATTGATTTCTAGTTTCATAGCTTTGTGGTTGGAAAAGATGCTTGATATAATTTCAGTCTTCTTGAATTTACTGGGACTTGTTTGTAGCTTAACATGTCCTGGAGAATGCTCCATGTACACTTGAGAAGAATGTGTTTTCTGTTGCTTTTGATGGAAGTTCTATATAAATCCATCAAGTCCATCTGGTCTAATGTGTCATTTAAGGCCAATATTTCCTTATTGATTTTCTGTCTGGATGATCTATCCAGATGTAAGTGGAGTGTTAAAGTCCCCTACCATTAGTGTATTACTGTCAATTTCTCCCTTTATGTCTGTAAAGATTTGCTTTATATATTTAAGTGCATCCTAAAGAACAAACTCTTGCTACACATAACATGATTGCAAGAAGCCAGTCTCAAAGGATACATACTGTGTGGTTCAATTTATGTGACATTCTAGAAAATACAAAACAATGGTGCGGAAAACAGACCAGTTGTTCCCAGGGCTTCGGGGTGGGGGAAAGCATGCTTAGAAAGGGACTTGGGTGGGTCAGTTGGTTAAGCGTTTGATTCTTGGTTTCAGCTCAGGTTATGATCTCAGGGTTGTGAGATCAAGCCTCACAGCAGGCTCCATGCTGGAGGTGGAGCCTGCTTAAGATTCTCTTTCTCCCTCTCCCTCTGCCCATTTTTTTTCTCTCTCTCTCTATTAAAAAAATTTTAAAAAAGGGGGGAATTACTTGGGGATGATGGAACTGTTCTGAATCCTGATTGTGGTGGTTACATATGCCTATACATGTAAAATTCATAGAACTGCACAACAAAAGAGGTTACTATTACTGTATGATAACTTAAAAAGCCATCCTTATCCAGGTGGATAACTATGTGATAAAGCAACTATAGTACAATGTCAATGGGAGAGTCTAGGTAGTGGGTATAAGTGGTCACTGAACAATTCTTTTAGCTTTGCTCTCTGAAAATTCTCATAATAAATTTTGGCAAGAACTATATCCAGAATGATCCTAAGTTAGAAGATTGAAGGCAGCATATTAAAATATTAACAGTGGAGGGGCGCCTGGGTGGCTCAGTTGTTAAGCGTCTGCCTTCAGCTCAGGTCATGATCCCAGGGTCCTGGGATCAAGCCCCACATCGGGCTCCCTGCTCAGCGGGAAGCCTGCTTCTCCCTCCCCCACTCCCCCTGTTTGTGTTCCCTATCCTGCTGTCTCTCTCTCTCTGTCAAATAAATAAATAAAATCTTAAAAAAATAAAATAAAATATTAACAGTGGGGCTCTCTCTGAAGGGGGAAATTGGGGGTAATTAAAATTGTCTTTTTGTATATTTCTGTATTTTCTATAATGAGCACCTGTTATTTTATTTAGAGAAGGTATTGGCTATATTTGATTTTAAATACCTTTTTTCCCCCATTTATATGTGCAATCCATACTTCTTTTAAGGTTCAAATGGTACAGAGATTGGTAACCCCACAGAGAAAGTCCCTTGTACTCAGTCCCAACACGGTTAACACTCTGCATGTACCTTAAAGGATAAATCTTAAATTCGGGTTCATTTCTTTCATATTATGTCAGCTTTTAAAAATGAAAGAGCTCAAACACATTCCATTTTTGCTCCCCATTACTATCACCCAACAGTAACAGATTTATATTTATAAGAAAAAAACCAGACTCTATTCTATAGGTTCGAGGCACAGAGCCTGAGGTGCAAAGAAGGTGTGATAATTTTTCCTGATTCCAAGAACTGAGCCAGGAAAGAGTTTGCCTCCTTCAAACATGGGGGCACCCTTCTTTGTTATTTTAAAAGTTATAACTATAAATATTTTCTTTCAATTTCCTTTGTAACTTAGGTCAAAACTAGAATGCTCTTTTGTTGTATGTTTATGTGTTTCATTGCTCCAATTATAAAATAATCCCCGCTGAGAAAACTGAGGACAGAGTGGAGAGGGACCACGGCTGGGGAGTCTACTTCTGGCACAGCCACCAACTCTCTGGGACCCCTCTCTGGGCCTCAGCTTTCTATACCGTATTATTTTTATTTTTATTTTATTTTATTTTATTTTATTTTATTTTATTTTATTTTATTTTATTTTATTTTTTAAAGATTTTATTTATTTGACAGAGAGAGACACAGCAAGAGAGGGAACACAAGCAGGGGGAGTGGGAGAAGGAGAAGCAGGCTTCCCATTGAGCAGGGAGCCCGATGCAGGGCTCGATCCCAGGAACCTAGGACCATGACCCGAGCTGAAGGCAGATGCTTAATGACTGAGCCACCCAGGCGCCCCTATACCATATTATTTTTATAATGAAGAACAAAAACCAAAAGTAATAATAAAACCCTTTACTGGGCAGCAGTGTGGAGGGTGCTGCAAAGGCTGCCGGTTGTCCTACATGCTTGATCTCCCCTTCCTCCTGAGTACAAAATTTCTGTATTTTTATCTGAGCACAGTATGACCCTCAAAATAGACTGTTTCCTTTCCTCCCTTGCTAGATGTGGTCAGTGGAAAATAAGTAAAATGTTTTTAAAGAGAAGGATGTTTTATTGTTTTCCAGTTACACCTTTCTAATGGCTAGAATGTGGACATGATGGCTGGAGCACTAGCAGCTATTTTAGACCATGAGAAAACTTTGAGAATGAAAGCCACACACCGCTGAGCCATTGGATAGAAAGAGCCTGGGTTCCTGGCTCTGTGGTAGCCCCAGGCTAACCCTGGGCTGCCTGCCTTTGGATTTCTTTCTTTTTTTTTTTTAATATTTTATTTATTTGACAGAAAGAGACACAGTGAGAGAGGGAACACAAACACACAGGAGAGGGAGAAGGAGGCCTCCTGCCAAGCAGGGAGCCCGATGCGGGGCTCAATCTCAGGACCCTGGGATCATGACCTGAGCCGAAGGCAGACACTTAACGACTGAACCACCCAGGCACCCCTGCCTTTGAATGTGAGAGAGAAATACACTTATGTCTAGTGTAATCTACTGGTATTTTGGGATTTTTTGATTTTTTGATTTTTTATTAATTTATTTGACACAGAACGAGAGAGAGAGACAGAGAGCAAGCACAAGCAGGGGGAACAGCAGGCGGGGGAGAAGAAGGCTCCCTGCTGAGCAGGGAGCCCGATATGGGGCTTGATCCCAGGACCCCGGGATCACGACCCGAGCCGAAGGCAGCTGCTTCACTGACTGAGCCACCCAGGCGCCCCTGGGATTTTTATTTTTTAAAGATTTTATTTATTTATTTGAGACAGAATGAGAGAGAGAGAGCACATGAGAGGGAGGAGGGAGCCCGATGCGGGACTCAATCCCAGGACTCCAGGATCATGACCTGAGCCGAAGGCAGTCGTTTAACCAACTGAGCCACCCAGGCGCCCCGCCCCTGGGATTTTTTTTAAAGCTTAAATTCCAGTGAACATACAGTGTAATATTAGTTTCAGGTGCACAATAGAGTGATTCAACACTTCCATACATCACCTGGTGCTCATCACAAGTAGACTCCTTAATCCCCATTACCTGTTTCATCTATCCCCCACCCCTCTCCCCTCTGGTAACCATCAGTTTGTTCTTTATAGTTTAGAGTCTGTTTCTTGGTTTGTCTCTCTCTCTTTTTCCCCTTTCTCTTTTTCTTAAATTCCACATATGAGTGAAATCATATGGTATTTGTCTTTCTCTGACTGATTTATTTCACTTAGCATTATACTCTCTAGCTCCATGCATGTTGTTGCAAATGGCAAGATTTCATTCTTTTTTATGGCTGAGTAATATTCTATTGTGCATGTGTGTGTGTGTGTATGTGTGTGTGTGTACCACGTCTTCTTTATCTATTCATCAATCGATGGAAACTTGGGCTGTTTCATTAATTTGGCTATTGTAGATAACACTGCTATAAACATAGGGGTGCATGTATCCCTTTGAATCTGTATTTTTGTATCCTTTGGGTAAATACCTAGTACTACAATTGCTGGATATAGGGTAGCTCTATTTTTAAGTTTTTGAGGAACCTCCATACTGTTCTCCAGAATTGCTGCACCAGTTTGCATTCCCACCAAGAGTACATGAGGGTTCCCCTTTCTCTGCAACCTTACCAACCCCGTTGTTTCCTGTATTGTTGATTTTAGCCATTCAGACAGGTGTGAGGTGGTATCTCCTTGTAGTTTTGATTTGCATTTCCCTGATAGTAAGTGATGATGAACATCTTTTCATGTGTCTGTTGGCCAACTATCTGGATGGCTTCTTTGGAAAAATGTCTGTCTTCTGTCCATTTTTTACCTGGATTTTTCATTTTTGGGGTGAGTTTTAGAAGTTCTTTATATGGTATTTTGGGATTTTGTTATTTGCAGCCTTATACAAGGCAGTAGAATCGGTGAGGAGGCTGTTTCAGTAATTGAAGGGAGAGTCGATGAGGGCCTGAGCCATGGTGGGAAGTGGATTTAAGAGAGATTTGAGCCATGCTAAGTGCCCATGCCGGAGGGACCTTGATGGTGGTTGCTGATTGCATTGGTCTGGAGTTCAGCAGAAAGGTCTGAACCGGAGAAACAATATGCCCAGAGAGGTAAAGTTGCCCACGGTCATACAGCCAGGAGGGGCTTGACCCTGAATGAGGTGTGCCTTAGTTACCTATTGATGAGTAAGAAGTCACTCCAAAATGTACTAAGTAGGAGTCAGGAATCTGGGAGCTGCCTTTTTTTTTTTTTTTAAGATTTTATTTATTTATTTGACAGAGAGAGACACAGCGAGAGCAGGAACACAAGCAGGGGGAGTGGGAGAGGGAGAAGCAGGTCTCCCGCTGAGCAGGGAGCCCGATGCGGGGCTCGATCCCAGGACCCTGGGATCATGACCTGACCTGAAGGCAGACGCTTAACGACTGAGCCACCCAGGTGCCCAGGAATCTGGGAGCTGCTTAGCTGAGTGGTTGTAGTTTGGAGTCTGTCATGAGATTGCAGTTAAGATGGTGGCCAGGGCTGCAGTCATCTGAAGGCTTGACGGGGGCTGGAGGAGCCATTTCCAGGATGACTCATGTGGTTGCCGCCCTGTGCTGTGTTGGAAGATTTACGTGAGTAAAGATTGATGCCGCTTCCAGGAGTGGGGGGAGAGCCAATGTAGCATAGTGGTGGGCTCTGATGGGTCCAGCAAGGGTGCGTAGCCTTGTTAAGGGGAGTGTTGCCGATAAAGCATGTGGCCCAAATGTAAGCTGCTGCGGATAAGGTCAGAGAGACTGAGGTTCAAGTCCTGGCTTTGCTGCTTGGTGGTTGTAGTGCTTCCATCTCTCAGCCAAATGGGATGCTAATATCCATCTTAGAGGGTTGTCATGAGGATTAAAAAAGGAAATACATGGCTCAGTTGGTGGAGCATGCAACTCTTAATCTCGGACTCGTGAGATCAAGCCCCATGTTGGGCTTGGGGTTACTTTAAAAAAATAAAGGAAATAGACGTAGAACATCTAAGCTGGTGCCTGACCCATCACAGTTGCCCAAAGAAAGCTTTACAGACATACCTGACCTTCTTGTGCTTTGCTTTATTGTGCTTCAGAGACATTGCCTTTTTTTTTTTTTACAAACTGCAGTTTTGTGGCAACCTTACATTGAGCAAGTCTGTTGGCATCATTTTCCTAACAGTCTTTGCTCACTTGGTGTTTCTTTGTCATGTTTTGGTAATTCTCATCATAATTCAAATATTTTCATTAGTATTATATTTGTTATTCATTATTATTATATCTGTGATCAGTGACTTCAACTCGCTGAAAGCTCAGATGATGGTTAGCATTTTTTAGCAATAAAGTTATATTTTGTTTTGTTTTTAAGTAATCTCTACACCCAGCATGAGGTCTGAACTTATGACCCTGAGATCAAGAGTCACGCGCGACCCTGAGATCAAGAGTCGCGCGCTGTACTGACTGAGCCAGCCTGGTAGCCCTGCAATGAAGTATTTTCATTTTTTAAAATTTTTATTTATTTTTTAAAACACAGTTTATTTATTTATTTGACACACAGAGAGAGACAGTGAGATAGGGAACACAAGCAGGGGGAGTGGGAGAGGGAGAAGCAGGCTTCCCGCCGAGCAGGGAGCCTGAGGTGGGGCTCAATCCCAGGACCCTGGGATCATGACTCGAGCTGAAGGCAGACGCCCAACTGACTGAGCCATCCAGGCATCCCTGCTTTTGAATTGAGAGGAGGGTCATTTGAGGGTTTGAGGAGTGATAAAATCCCCGCCTTTCCCCTAAGTATGCCCCACCAGCTGGTTCAAGGTGCTTGAAATCCCCCCCGACCATGAGATTCATGTTTGGCTTAAAAGCCGGTGTCTCCAGAAAGCTCCCTTTCAAATGTTCAGATCTGCACCCAGTGTGTTCCGTGGGTGGTAACAGAGCAGCCCATTAGTCCTGATGAACTGATCTGACAAACCATCTGTCACCCACAGCCCCAAGCCACACTGAAATTGCTGAGTGTGTCACCTGTCTCCGCTCCTCCTCAGGGTCCCCTCCACTAACCCCCAAGTCACCCCATGGTGGTCCAAACTCCCCTCTGAGTAACCTTACCCTCAAGGTTGCATAGCTCCCCGCTGAGGGCCATCCTCAGGGCCCCGCTGGGGCTTCCAGTGGGGACAAATGTGAGGCGGAAAAAGCTCCCCTTGGAGCCTGCAGGGGAAATGGCTCTGCCTACATTCCACTCCCACATGTACTTCCCTAGTAGAAATGTGGGTGTCCCTCCTTGGAGCTTCATAGGATGTGGGAGCAGTGTGTTGGAGTGGAATGAGGGGGCATCATACAACCATAGACCTCAGATCTGGAAGGGACCCCAAGAAGCCAGATTCAGGATGCCTCAAGCCGACACTTGCCTCAAATGGCTTCCACAATGAGGACATATCTGCTTTCTTGTAACAAGATGGCAAGAGGTGAAACGGTTCCAGTGCTGGTTGAGTGGCTCCGCACTGTCCTCAAGTACTAAGGCTATTTTCAACCTCCGTCTCCGCCATTGCCAGGGGGTCAGCCATGTTTTTCTTTACGGTCACAAGATGGCTGCCTGTCAGCAAGTGTCATGTCTAGACGCGACAATGGACGATGAAAGAGGGCTTTCTTGGAAGCTGCTAACAATTCATCTGCACATCTCAGTGGCCATAATTACACCACTGCTCATTCAAAATCCAGTATTACTGCAATGCTGGTCGAGAATTAATTCTCCATGGGTCCCTCCTGTTTCTGCACATCTCTCAAAGTGGTTCATACAGCGAACAGCCTTAGAAGATAGTGTTTTCCTCCAGGTTAAAGGGCAAGTTTGTTAAGATCCCGTTTTACAAAGATTCAGGTTCTGGGACGCCTGGGTGGCTCAGTCGTTAAGCGTCTGCCTTCCGCTCAGGTAACGATCCTAGGGTCCTGGGATCGAGCCCCATATGGGGCTCCCTGCTCGGCGGGAAGCCTGCTTCTCCCTCCCCCACTCCCCCTGCTTGTGTTCCCTCTCTTGCTGTGTCTCTCTGTTAAATAAATAAATAAAATCTTAAAAAAAATAAAAAATAAATAAAGATTCAGGTTCCCTAAGCTCAGGGTTCCCCTCTAGTAACACAACTCACTGCAGTCACATGACCACCCTTTACTGCAAAGGAGACTGGGAAATGTAGTCTTTAGCCAGCTGCTATTTCCATTTCTATGGAAGAAGGGAGAATGGATATTGAGGCCATCGGCGGTCTCTGCCATAGTTACTCCAATAAAACTGCGGTTCTGTTAGGAAATCAGGAGGAATGGTGTTACAGAGGCAACAAGTGAGGCTTACACAATAGGGTTGGTGCCTTGGCCCCATTTTACAGATCAGGAATTGAGTTCTGGTAGGGGAGGTGTCGGGGCCAGGTCTGCTGACTCCTGACTTGGGGTCTTCTCCTCATTTTCCTGCCTCTGCATCAGTACAGGGCAGGAAAGGCCAGGGCAGGGAAGATCTTCTCTTTCTCCTCTAAACACTGAATTCCCTTGGCTTCCATAAGGAAGCCTCTCTCTTCTGTTCATCTGATGTTTGGTCTCTCTTTCTGTCTCCCTCTGCACCATCTCTTCCCAGCCTGTCGCTGGTAGAGCTCCCAGGCTCAGCCTTCACCCTCGCACCTATGTGTGTTCGTCTGGCTTGTGGCATTAAACAGCATCTCCTCACCATGACCCCCTCACTCCTGTCTGCCCTTCAGACCGCTCTTTGTGCTCTGGACTTGTATATCCAAATGCCCGCCAGCAGCCCCATTTGGATGTCTTACAGGCACCTAGGACATCACAAGTCCAAACTAAACTCATGATGTTACCCACAAACTTGCTTCTCTTCCACTCTGGCCAATCTTAATAAGTGTTCCTCCAGCTAGCAGTCTTGGCATCTTTGATTTCTTCCTCTGCCTCTTCTTACGTCCACTCCACCACCATACCACTGTGCCTGGACCATTGTGGGAGCCTCCTCCTGCCTCCCTGAAAGCCGCTGCAGCTGGCTGGCCATTCCTTACCATCTTCAAATGAAGGTATGATCACACTACTCTTGTTCTTCAAACCTTCAATGGCTCACTATTGCTTTTAAGACAAAGACTAAGCTTCTTTTCATGGTGTGGCAGGCATGTATCCTTCCCCATTATCCATTCTTTCCTTCTTTAGAAAGAGAAGCCCTTGTTAGTGGCCCGGCACAAGTCCTTTTCAATAAAGACTCCATTTCCCCAGCCTCCCTTGTAGCTAGGTTGGGCCAAATGATTAAATCCTAACTGACTGGATGCAGGCAGGTGTTGGGTTCTTCTGTGTGTGTGTGTGGGGGGGGGGCTTCCTTTGCCCCTTCATCTTTCCTGCTGACTAGAATGCATACATGATGGTTGACACTCAAGCAGCCATCTTGCACCATGAGGAGGAAGCCAATACTGGGACCAGAGGAGCAACAGGACAAAAGGGGCCTGTCCCTGACACTGTTATGCACGCACATGCCCACCTTTGAGTTTTTCTGTCTCTGGGAGACAGAAATAAAATGTGATCTAATTTAAGTCACTTATTTTGGGTTTTCTCACAGTCCAGCCAAATCCCATTACAATCACATGGCCCCTGCTGCCCTCTGGGGTCTCAGCTTGTGGTCCTTCCCCTTTGCTGACTCTGCTCTAGCCATGGTTCCGTGTTGAGTTGCTCCCTCTGCCTGGACACAGGGCCTTTGTATATGCTCTTTTCTCTGCCTGGAGTACCCTCTTTCCCTGGTCATCTCCAACTCACCCTTCAAAGCTCAGCTGGGATTTCGCTTACTCAAGGGAAGCCTTCCCTGACTGCAGGGGCACACCTAGAGTATTTGATATTAAGAATAGATTTTTTTTTTAAGATTTTATTCATTTATCTGACAGAGAGAGACACAGCGAGAGCGGGAACACAAACAGGGGGAGCGGGAGAGGGAGAAGCAGGCTTCTCGCCGAGCAGGGAGCCCGATGTGGGGCCGGATCCCAGGACCCCAGGATCATGACCTGAGCCAAAGGCAGACACTTAATGACTAAGCCACCCAGGTGCCCCCAGAAGAGATTTTTTAAAAAAATATCCCTCTTCTGTACATGATTTTCAATAATAATCATGATATGAATAGTTAACTGGCCAATAAAAAATGCAGTGCAAATTTTCTTTTATTGAATTTCGTATGTAGATTCATCATAGTAAAAAATAAAGTAAAACAGATATAGTACAACAAAATTTTTAAGTAATGGATTAATACTGTTTAATTATATGAATGCATTTTTTGAGAAAAGGGGAAAATGTATATCTACGTCGATTGTGGGAATGAATGATAGCAATGCACTTTTTGTTTCCCAGCCTTCTGCAAATTTGTCAGTGACTTTGTTAAAACTGATCTTTGCATATTTTTATTTTCAAGAAGTAGCTTAGGCAGATTTCTCAGTTTGTCTTTGATCATAATTAACTGAAGAATATTTTTTATTAATTTTTATTTGGAAATGTTCTTTCTCGCACGAAGCAATAGATACACAAATAATTAGGGAAAGCCTTAAACATAAGGATAAGTTTGGCAGAAATTGGGAAAAAACCCATTTCACAATAAATTCCAGAAATTGCGGTCCTGTCCACATGTAGTTCCTCAGGATGGATTCTAGCAGCTTTCAGATATCTTCCCAGTTGACAATTTTTAAACAACTAAGAACTCCAAATGGTCGCGCAGGACTATGCTACCACTGTTTATTTCAAACCGACTGTTTCAGTGAAGGACAGTCCAACAGGGATTCGAGACACAGCATTCCTCTGAAGTGAGCGTGAACAATTCTGCATCCACATGACCTCGGGGAGCTGGTCCCAGGAGTGGCTCAATGACTGGGAATTCTCCCAAATTAACTTCCAAGCAGAATACAATGGTTTTTAAAGGCTAAGTAATGCAAATGTACTAATTTGAAACTTACACATATATTACTAAAAATTAACAGTAACGGAAACAATTGTTGAGGTCTTAAACCAACAACAGAATTCTGGGGGGAGGACGCTGTTTAGAATTGCTGGTATGTAGTGATAATAAAAAGCAGACCGACTTTTAGTGGGTTCTTATTGTTTTAAAATTTGTTACTGACGACACCCCCTCTTGTTGCCTGCAGCTGGGCAGCCACTCCCACCCCTCCACCCTCGGGGTGCCCTCCTCCAGACCGACTCCTTCCATTTCCCTCGGAGGCACTTACCTCAATTACAGGTATGTCTGCGTCCTGACTTCTTTGTCTTCTGTTCCCCACTGGTTTGTGGGCTTGGTCCCAGCAGTCACCTTCCCACTCGTCGCTGTGCCCCAGGTCCCTGCAGGGTACGTGGCACCCACATGGCCCTCAGTGCACACTGTGGAGCAAAGGTAGGTGAAGGACCTGGTGCAGGGTGTAGACTCAACAAAGGGTAGCTCCACGCACTCTTCTCTGCAGCAAGTTTAGAGCCCGAAATGTTATACATGTTTGAACGCCGCCACATTTAGCATCAGGAAAATGCCACCTGAATTTTGAAGCGCACAGGTCATTCCTGGAGAGCTCCACAGGCAGCTCTCCTTCATCCCTGGGTTCCCTTGCAGCCCAGCAGGGGGCCTGGGACAAAATAGTCGACGAATACCCAATAAGTGGAGTTTGTTTGTTTGTTCATTCATTTATTTTAGGGAACATCAACACACAGCGTGGGGCTCCAATTCACAACCCCGAGACCAAGACTCCGCCAGGCGTCCTCCAATAGGCAGAATTTACTGAATATCCACCACACCAGGAATATTCTTTCATGGGTATGTTTTCTTTTTTTAAATTTAGTTTTATGTATTTATGTATTTTTTATGTTTTTATATTCATGGGTATAGTGTTTAACAGTTACAACTCCCCAGGGTGGGTATGAATGCTCTCACTTTACAGATGGGAACAGTGAGACCCAGGGAGGTTAGATGACTTGCCCAAGATCACACAGCCAGTAAGCGCAGAAGGAGCTTTGTGTGTGGGCTGTAATGGAAGTGACAGCAGTTCAGGGGTGGCACTGGGTGGGGGTGGGGAGCCTGGCCTTGGGACTCAGCTTCCTCAGGCTGTAGGCTGTAGGAGCCCGGGCTTCAAGGTCAGGCATGTGCTGCGTGCCTGGGATGACTCCTGGCCCAGCACTGTGGTCAGCACCTCTGCCATCGCATGGGGTTGGGGTGCCACGGTGTGGATGGGGTGGCCCGGTCTGGGCGTTTGGGGCTGGGGGGATGTGCGCTCCAATGTCAGCGAGCTCCCACCACCGGGAGCTGTGCAGCCTGGGAAAGGAATGGAATCCCTTCAGGCCGATGAGAATGGCTGGTGATAGGAACGGTCTGCAGAGATTAGAAATACTAAGCCTGGCCCAGAGCTAGACAAGGCAGAGCGGGGCACAGGAGGTGCTCGCCAATGACAAGGTGCTCTATTTCTCTTCCACGTTCTATTCCCTTGCTCTCCCTTTTACAATCCAGGAGGAGCAAGGTTCACCCCAATGGGTCCTGCAGGGAGTGTGGGCTGCACACCTGAGGGGTTCACCTCCAGGACCCGGGATATTGCTGGTGCAGTCCAGCCTCCAGGTGGCCCTGGACCGAAGCGGTCCCTAGGCTCCTTCCACGAGGATGTCCCCGCGGCCGCTCCGCCTCTCCCTTCTCCTCCCCAGCCCGCGGCCCACTGGCCAGGCTCCACCGTGAACCGGGTGCGGGCGGGGGCAGAGGGGACCGGGCCGCGGGAGAGAGGTAAGCGATGTGGCCTGAATGGGGCTGGGTTCGGGCGTCTCAGGCGGTTTCCTGGCGCCACCTCGTGGCTGTGGCCGGCGTTGCCGCGCCTGCTCTGAAGGGGCTGCTGGTGCCGGGCGCCCGGCTGGGGTTGGGCCAATTTGGGCTCTTGGGCTGTGACCTTGGCACGAACCCCCAGCCTCTCCTCCCGTCCTCTGAGGAAAAACCAAGGCTCTGAGGGCGGCTGAGGCCTGTGGTGAGTAGAAGGGTGGGGTCCAGTCCAGGGAGGCAGCGATGGGGGGTTGATCCTCCCTGGGGCCCAGGAGGAGAAAGACACCCCAGTACCACATTATGGATCTCTTGACGGTAAATCTAATCCCACCACCTTTCCAGATGTTCATCTGTGGCCCAGGTGAGATGACCTGGGATGGAGATGACATCGTCTACTCTCTCCTGATCACCGAGGGCAGCACAGAGAGCTGGGGTCACAGCCCGGGGCCCCAACCATTACTGGGGACCGAACCCCATAGTGTGGCCGCAGAACAGAGACAAGCCCACTGGGCCAACCCTGCTCACCTGTGGAGCTTCCAGCTCTGAGGCAGCTCAGGCGTCAGCGTGGCATTGTGTCTGTCCCTTGCCCTGAGACTCCTCCAGGCCAGGCAGTCAAGGGCAGCAGCGTGGCAATGTGGGGGGCCCTGGGCCCCCGCAGGACGCCACAGGGTGCCCCAGGACTCTCGCCAGCAGTGCCCAGGGCAGTCCAGGAATTACCCTCGGGAGACGGTGTGAGAATCTACTGGCCAGCAGGCTAAACTCCCAGCCTGCCTAGAGGCCCCCACAGTCTGGGGTCAGTCCTCCAGCTCACCTGGCTGGCTCGACTTCTTGCAGCCTCCTGCCTCAAACTTCCCATTTTAGGTGCACTCACTCGGATTCCTCTGCCCACTGGCTTCTGTGACTTCATGACTTCTGGGCACACTCTTCTCTCCACTCTATTTTCTTCCTCAACCAAAAGAAAACCTTAGAAAATTTTATCAGGCAGGACGTGCATATAAATGAATGAAAAAGGTAGTCAATCTACCAACTGGGGGGAAGCCTCAGAAGGGCTATTACTGTCAGGTGAAGGCGGCTGGGGAGGGTCAGCAGGACAGAGCCTCTGGTCACAGGCTGCCTTTAGCTTTCCCGAGGGAACTGGAACCCCTTCTGGAGAAGTCGGTAAGGTTATGAAAACTTGGGGCTCCCTGCAGGTCTGTGGTGAGGCCTGTGCCTGGGTGTGCAGCAGGACTGTGCATGAGGGAGCAGGCTCCTCTGGATTTCTGCTTCTCAGTTGCCAGGTGTCAAACATGAGGATCCCCAGCTGACAGAGGTGGCCCAGCCTAGGGCCGCGAGAGGAGCCTCATCAGCAAATGATCAAGAGCAGGTAGGAGTTGGGCCAGGCTGCCCTTTTCTGTACATCATATTTTCTATAATCAGCACTCATTATTTTATCTAGGGGAGTATAGACTATATTTTATTTATTTTAAAAGACACTGTGGTCTGGCTGCCATCTCTGCCTGATGCTCAGCTGGGACCCTGGGCTCTCCCTCCTCCACCCTTCCTGTGTCCCTTCCCCTCCGCTGTGGTGGACCTCCCTTCCCTGTACCCCACCTCGTCTGTGGTTTACCCCTTCCTATCAGAACACATCCTCTAACTCTCTGAGAAGGGCTGGTGGGAGGGAACCCTTTCAAGACAGGGCAGGTCTCCGAACCTCTTTGGTTTACTCTCCCATTTGATTGCTACTTTGGCTGGCTCTAGAATTCTGGGTGGGAAATCACTTTTCTTCAGAACGTTGAAGGGATGATGCGTTGGCTTCTTGTTTCTAAGGTTGAGCAGCCGGGAGCCATTCTCAGTCCTGACCCTTTTTGGGAAAGTGACCTATTTTTCCTCTTCGAAAACTTGTAGAATATCCCTGTCTGAAATTTCATGATGATGGGCTCTGGTGAGGGTCTATTTTTGTCCATTGTATTGGCACCTGACAGGACATTTTAGTCTGGAAACTCGTATCCCTTACTTCAGAGAAATGGTCTTTTTTTTTTCCCCCTAAGATTTTATTTTTAAGTCATCTCTACACCCAACGTGGGGCTTGAACTCACAACCCCGAGATCAAGAGTCACATGCTCCACAGACTGAGTCAGCCAGGAGCCCCCAGAGAAATGTTCTTGAGTGCTTGCCTTTTTTTTTTTAATTTTACAAACAGCTTTATTGAGATATAACTCACATCCCATACAATTCACCCATTTAAAGTGTACAATTGAATGGCTTTTAGCGTAGTCACAGAGTTGTGCACCCACCACTGCAACGGATTTTAGAATATTTTCATTACTCCAAAAAGAAACCCCACCCCTCTTAGCTGTCACCCCATCCCCCTCAGCCCTAGGCAACCACTCGTCTACTTTCTTTTTCCGTAGATTTGCTTATCCTGGACATTTCCTGTACATGGGACCATACAATATATGGCCTTTGTGTCTGGCTTCTTTCCCTTGGCATGGTTTCCAGGGTCATCCTGTTGTAGCATGCTGATATTTCATTTCTTTTTATGGCCGAATAATAGTCCATTAAATGGACAGACCATGTTTCATTTACCCATTCATCAGCTGATGGACATTTGAGTTGTTTCCACTTTTTGGCTATTATGATCGAATAATTTCCATCCTTCTGTTTTTTGTTTTTTTCTGCTCTCTCCTCTGTATGTACTTCCTGCAGTTTGGGCGCTGACTTTCCTGAGCGGGTCTGCCACCTGAGCAGGAGGAGATCAGAGTTGGAAGGGGACAGCAGGCAGAGAGAAGGGGCAGCCTGCCCTCCGCCATTTGGCGAAGATGTGTGTTTGCCATGAGTGGACTCAGGAGCCTCACAGCGGCCTCCACGGGCAAGGGGATCAGGCAGCACGGGGACCTGGGGTTGGAAGGAGCCGTACCCCCCCGCCCCCCCAAATCAGGCACCAGGCAGTGCAGAGACCACCAGCAGCACCCCTGAAGGAAGATCGCCTGCCCCGGGCCAGAGTGACACCCCCTGGGACACCACAGTCTTGGTGCACCATGACTGCACCCCTTGGGAGAAAAGATTGTCCCTTCCCACTCATTCCTCCTTCCCCGATGTCCTATCCGAGTGGTTTGGGGGATGCTGACTTGCTGACCATTGAGCTGCCCCTCCAGGGAATGAGACACTTGCTGGGTTCCCCTTCTTGCAGGCATCCCTCCCTGATCATCTTGGAGTCATTTTCTTGATTGGCCTGGCGTGGGGGCAGGGTGGGGGGAGGGGGCCGCCAAAAGGAGAAGCTACAAGGCTCTCCTGTGAGCTCTGCCCGCAGTCCTCCCGCCGGGGCTCCTGGGGAGCTGGTGGAAACGCTCAAAGCAGGCCTGTTAGCCCTGGAAGCAACTTTGGAACAAGGGAGTAGACAGCTCCTGGTTTTCCCTGTTTCGCAGCTTTAGCATTCTGGGCAACAGGAAGTCCCTCTCTGTATCTGAGGCCTAGAGCAGGGCTCCTCACATTCCCACAGAGGTGAGTCTCTGGGATCTTGCCTGAGATTCTGCATCTCTAACAAGCTTCCAGCTGAGGCCGAGGCTGCTGGTCCGGGGACCACACTTTGAGAAGCAAAGCTTTAGATCATGTTGGGGGAGGGCTGGGGCATTCTGGAGAGAGTGGAATGACCTCAATCCCTAGAATAATAGTGGCTTAAGCAAGAGAGAATTGCTTTCTCTCAGGTGTCAGTAAGACCTAGGTGAGCTTTTTAGAGCTGGTAGGCCAGTGGCACAAATGCGAGGGACCCAGGTTTCTTCTCTGCTGTTGTTTTATCATCCCTAACATGAAGTACAGTGACTTGCCCAGGGTCACACAGCCAAGATGTGGCAGAACTACTGCTTGAACCCAGATCTTCTGGCCTTAAATCCTAGGGTCTCTGCTCAACGTTTTGTGATGAGTGATCGGCGGCCATCTGGGATGTGCATCTACTAAGAGATCATGGTGGTGGGCGCCTGGGTGGCTCAGTCATTAAGCGTCTGCCTTCGGCTCAGGTCATGATCCCAGGGTCCTGGGATCGAGTCCAGCATCAGGCTCCCTGCTCCGCGGGAAGCCTGCTTCTCCCTCTCCCACTCCCCTGCTTGTGTTCCCTCTCTTGCTGTGTTTCTCTCTGTCAAATAAATAAAACAAAATCTTAAAAAAAAAAAGAGAGAGATCATGGTGGGGGTGGAGTGGGGGTGGGGTTCCAGCAGGAAACTAGGAGCAGGAGACCTCCAGGGATTCAGGTGGGCATGGCTGAGTCGTGGGACACTGTGTGTGGGGGTGGTAGTCAGAGAAACTGGGGCTCTGGGCAGGGATGGAAATGGTGGCCTCTTGCTGTCATTCCCCCTGCTCTGCCTAGCATCGCTATGGGATTGTAGCACCCTTTCCTTTTATTTTGCTTTTAATGACAAATTTTGAAATATTTGAAACTTACGGAAAAATACAGAAAATGATATAACATATCTATCATCCTCTAACAAGGTTATTTCCTTGAAATATTTTGGCTTGTTTTTTTCAGATCATGTATATATATATTTTAAGATTTTATTTATTTATTTGAGAGGGAGAGAGAGCGCAAGAGAGTGCGTGTGCACCTCCATGAGCTGCGTGGGGGAGGGGCAGAGGGAGAGGGAGAAACAGAGTCCCTGCTGAGCAGGGAGTGCAATGGGGGGCTCCATCCTAGAATCCTGAGATCATGACCCGAGCAGAAGGCAAATGCTTAATTGAGCCACCCAGGCACCCCTCTCTATTTTTTTTGAAAAGAAAATGTCATGGAAAAGACTAAAGCCCACCCTTGACCTTCCTCTTTCTCCCTTCCCTGAAGTATTCTTTCATTCCCAAACATGCTTGACAACTTACCAGATAAGTATATATCCAAAAACAATACTGTTTTGTGTTCTAAAATTCTGCATGAATGGTATCATAACATTACATATCATTTTGCAAATTGCTTTATCTCAACATTACGCTTCTGAGATCTATCAGTGCTGATGTATGTAACTCGAATCCCCTCATTTTAATCTCTGTGTATCTTTTATCTCATGACAACCACAATTTATCTACCTTCCTGCTAAGAATAGTTGCTGGTAATATTTCATGATTATAATCAACACCACAGAGAACCTTCTTGAACATGTCTCCGTGGACACACAAAGAAGAGTTTCTCTACAGTTGTTATCTGGAAGTAGAAATTTTGGGTCATAGTGTTTATGCATCTTCAGCTTTACTAAGAATTATCAAACTGTTCTCCAAAGTGGTAGCACCAATTTATGCTCCCACAACCAACTACAATTGGTTTCTTCGCGTGCTCCACGAGGCGTATTAGTCTTTGCCAATCTGTTGGGTATGAAATGGTATTTTATTCTTGTTTTAATTTGCATTTCCCTAATTAGTAGTTAGACTAAACAACTTTTCATGTGCATTGACCATTGGCAGTTCCTTTCTTTGAAAGGCCCATTTAGATCTTTTGCCTATTTTCCTTTTAAGCTATTTATCTTTCTCTTACTGATATGTAGGGGTTCTGGGTATCTTTCGTTGGGTACGCTGATTGCAAACCTTGTTACAGTCCTCTTTTCATCTGCTCCTGGGCAGGGACTGAAGACTGGTGCTGGGATGGATTAGTGATGTCTGCCACAGGTGTGTGAGAGGAAGCTAGAAGGGCTTTGGGTTCAGGCTACAGTGTGGAGGCCCAGCTATTAAAGAAGGGTCATTGAGGAAACTCCATCACAGGACAAAGCTCAGTAATGAGACCAGGGCAGGTCTAGGCAAGTCAGGCCAGCAGGTGAGGCCCTGGTCACCCAAGTCAAACCCCTAAATCTTTCTGAGAGACCTCGGAGAGGCCCATGGCTGGAATTTCTCTAGCCCCTTAAAACTTCGCTCATTGAATTAAAATGTAGGATACATGTATCCTTCAGTAAAGGATACCGTGGGAAAGAGTCACAACAGTCCTATTGTTAGATTTGTGGAAGGGAAATTGTTGAGGATGCTTGCACTACATCACATGATGTTCTCTGAGAGAGGATCAGGGAAGAAATCTCTCTCCATGTTAGTACAGGAATGGCCAGCTTTCTTCTGAATAACCTTATTGTAATTGTGTTTTGGATCTGATGATGTTATTACTTCCCCTTTTGCCCTGGCCACCAGGAAACTCAGAGCCCAATCCAGAGACCTGTGGAGTAATAGGGTACAAGATTAAGGCCACTTTACCCCGATTTTGCCTCTTACTTGATTTAACAAATCTTGATTTACATGTATTTCTTTTTGTTACTTAGAATCCTTTTGGGATGAGATGGGGTAAAAATAAATAACATCACCCTCACTCTGCCACTGCTGTACTGTCTTGGGATAGAAGGAGGCTGTATTTTCAAAATAAACTTAAAATTGGCTTGGGGCCACTCTCTGCCTGGCTGGCAGGGCAGTGGGCCGTGAGTATTGATTCTCTATCCCCATTACGTTGGCTCATAGGAGAATCTGGGATTCCCCTGGTCCCAGAAAAAGATGGGCGGGGGCTGCTCCTTGTCCTTGTCCCGCTGCTGTGGGGCCTGGCTCTTGACCATGTCAGGCGCTGCTCCTCTGAGAGGAGCTTGACCACAGGGCCTGTGGCCGCTGCTGGCAATGCCTGGCCTGCCCTGCCCTTGAGTTCCACGACACACATACCTTTGTTCTGGACAAAGGATGTTTGTATATGGAACAGTCGTGGAAGGTGGAGATAATGCCTGTCTCCAGAGCAGAGCAGGTTTGTTTACTGTCTCATATAATAATGACTCCTTCCAGGGCAAAGGTTGGGCAGATTTGCTTGTAATTCCTTATAAAAGACTCGAGTTCACAAGCCTGGGGGCTCCTCAGCTGTGATGCAGACCCACTGTGTGCTGGCACCCGCCTGGGCCGCTTCACGCTGCCCCCTGGGACTTGTGGGGCAAGAAGAACAATGCAAACATGAAACTCACGATGCCTGCTGTGCTTTAAGTAATCAAGCCTAAAAAATAAAAAGTAGTGAAGTCCTTTGTCTCTGACCCACGGATCTCCTGTCTTCTGCCAGTATCCATGAAACTGTGGCAGACTAACTTGTTAGCTTGCAAGTAAGGCGAAACTTCAGACTTTTCACAGCTTTTCCCAGGGTCCTGGCTAATACTACCCGTAGTGGCCCCTTGACATGCCTTTTGGCTGCTCCAGAATTAAAACATTTTTTAGGGGCGCCTGGGTGGCTCAGTCGTTAAGCATTTGCCTTCGGCTCAGGTCATGATCCCAGGGTCCTGGGATCGAGCCCCGCGTATCGGGCTCCCTGCTCTGCAGGAAGCCTGCTTCTCCCTCTCCCACACCCCTTCTTGTGTTCCCTCTCTCGCTGTCTCTCTCTCTGTCAAATAAATAAATAAAATCTTTTTAAAAAATTATATATTCATATATATATGAATATATATAAGATATATTCATATATATGTCCCATATATATATGAATATATATATATAAAGTGTATATATATATTTTTTAATTTTTTTTAAAGACTTTATCTATTTGTCAGAGAGAGAGAAGAGAGAGAGAGCAAGCACAAGCAGGGGGAGCGACAGGCAGAGAGAGAGGGAGAAGCAGGCCTCCTGCCGAGCAGGGAGCCCGATGTGGGACTCAATCCCTGGACCCTGGGATCATGACCTGAGCCGAAGGCAGACGCCCAACCGACTGAGCCACCCAGGCACCATATATATATATATATATATATATATATATTTAAAGGTTTTATTTATTTATTCGGGAGAGACAGAGTGTGAGTGTGGGGAGGAGCAGAGGTGGAGGGACAGGGACAAGCAGACTCTGCCCTGAGGATGGAGCCTGATGTGGGGCTTGATCTCATGACCCTGACATCAGAACTTGAGCCAAAACCAAGAGTAGATCGCTCAACTGATTACACCACCCAGGCATCCCCTTTCTAGCACCTTTGACCACACTCCCTAAATTTGGAGAGGACTGCCTGTTCAAGGAAGAAGTTAGAACCATGAGTCTTTCTCCCAACTAGAGCACGGGCCAGGACCAGGATCTGCCTATCAGACACTTGTGAGCGGCTGTGAAGGGCAGTAGGGTGGTGGGTGGGCAGGAGGGAGGCAGGCACTGGTGTCCCTTTCTTGGTGAGGACAGTGGTGAGCTGGGCTCGGGCTCTCCGGGATGCAGTCGTAAGCGGCTGAGGTTCTGATGCTCAGCCCTAGGGTCAGCAGAGTGACCTTGGGTACCTCACCTGAGCTGACCTGGACTCTGCCTCCCCCACCCTGGGTTCCACAGGTGTCCTCACTTCCTTCATCCTTTCGTCTTCGCCGGGCAGGGGACTTCCTATTTGGCACATTCCTCATTGTTTATTTGTGACTTCTCTCTTTTTCCCTTGGTCAGTCTCACCAGAGGTTTGCCAATTTAATTGGTCTTTTCACAGAGCCAACTTTTGACCTCATTGATTTTCTCTCTCTTGCATTGTTTTTTGTCTATTCATTTCTGCTCTTATCTTTGTCATTTTCTGACTCCTGCTGTTTTTGAATTTATGTGGCAGTTCTTTCTCTAACTTGGACCGTTAATGTGTTATTTTCAGTCTTTCTTCTTTTTTAAGGTTTCAATGTGATATGTTTCCCTCTACTCATTGTTTTCACTAAATCCCCCAAGTTTTAATGTATTTTCATGAATGTTCATTGTAAAGTATTTAAAAATTACTTTTAATTATTTGACACATACAGATTATTCTTGGGTATTTTTTAAAAAACTTTTTGTCACAGAAAAATATATATAAAAGAGAAGAGAATATATAATGAACCCCTAGGTACCTACAGCCAGGTCCAATTGTGAACATATGGCCAGTCTATTTTCATCTATATTCCCATGTGCTCTCTCAACTCAAACTTAGTTTATTTTGAGAGTGTGTTTTAAATGTATGGGGAATTTTTATTTATCTTTTTTGTTAATACATGATGACATAATTACATTGTGGTCAGAGGCTATGGTCTTCATGATACTGAATTATTAATATTTCTTGAGACTTGCTCTGACTAGTATGGGATCATCTTGTGTGAATAGTCTATGTATATTTGAGAACAGTACCTATTTTGTAGTGCAGGCTTGTTTACATGTCCTTTGTAAAGGACATACATGTTTGTTAATTCTGTCATTCAAATCTTCTATATCTTTGCTGGATTTTTTTGTCTTCTTGATTTGTTAATAATTGGAAAAGGTCTATTGAAATGTTCTGTTAAGATGGTGGATTCTTGGGATGCCTGGGTAGCTCAGTCAGTTGAGCATCTGCCTTCGGCTCAGGTCATGATCCCAGGGTCCTGGGATTGAGTCCTGCATCGGGCTCCTTGCTCAGCAGGGAGCCTGCTTCTCCCTCTGCCTGCTAGTTCCCTTGCTTGTGTTCTCTCTCTCTCTCTGACAAATAAATAAATAAATAAATAAATAAAATCTTTTTAAAAAAAAGATGGTGGATTCTTTAATTTGTCTCATGGATCTGTCCATTTTTTGCTTCATATATGTGAAAGCATATCTAATTAGGTGTTTAGCGTTGTTATATATTTGAACCAATTTGACTTTTATCATTATGTAATGACTTTTTATATCCCCAATGTTTTTTTATCTTAAAACTGATCTTGTCTGATATTATTAAAGGTATATTAAGTTTTTTGTGGCAGGAGGATGTTAATATTTGCCTGCTATATCTTTTCCATCCTTTTACTCTCAAACTTTCTTTGTCTTATGCCTTAGATGTGTCTTTCGTAAATAACACATAGCCGGATTTAAAAAATCCATATGTAGCTTAACAGAATGTATAGTTGAGCAATATATGAACATCCGTCTTGAATAATGCAAGAAAGACCTCAGAATCCTTGGATGCTGGATATCCTCTCCTGCCTGACTTATTTTTGTTCTGTATTTTAGGTCTGTCTTTTTTGGTTTGCACCCTCAAATTCTACCTTATTATTATTTTATATGATAGGGTTTGTTTGTTTTTTCACATGGTCATCATTTGATTTGCTCACTGTTTCCTCATGCCTTTTAGTCTCCTCTTCTGGGATCATATTCCTTTCTCCTGAAGTACGTCCTTTAGTGTAGGTCTGATAGTGGTATGCACTCCCAGTTGTGTTTTGTTTGGAACTTTTGAACAATTATATAAAAAATAACACTTGTATACAAAGGTGCATAAGACAAAAATGGACAGAATAATTATAAAATGAGCACTAGATCCCCAACATGTTCCTTTTGAATCATGCCTCAGTAACTGTCTTTTTATATATAATCTAGTGTAACCGAGGTTGGTTTTGCCAATTTCAGACTTTATGCAGGTGGAACCATACTGCACGTGTTCTTGTGTGTTTCTTTCTCTCAGCATTACGCTTGTACAGTTCATCTTGGTTGTTGCATGTCAGTACAATTCACTCATTTTTATTGCCATATTATATTTTACCATACTGATATGTCATAATTTATTTATCTAGTCCCCTGCTGATGGGCGTGTGGATTGATATTACATGCAAAGCTGCTGTGAGCACTTTCAGCACATCTCCCCTGTGTGTGTGTGTGTGTGCATGTGTGTGTGTGTGCGTGTGTGCTCGCAGATACACGTGCGTGAACTTCTCAAGTCCAGTGTATTTACCTAAGAGTGGAATTATTGGCCTATAGATTAGGCATATTTTCAATTTCACTAGATAATGTCCCAGGTTACACTCATTTACACTCCAGCACCCACTTACATTCCCACCACATCCTTGACAACACTTGGGCTTGTCAGATTGTAAAATTCTCCCTGTTTTTGTTTATATGTAAATGATTTTATTTCAACCTGGTTCTTCTTTTTCTAAGTTTTTATTTATTTATTTATTTAAGTTATCTCAACACCCAACATGGGCCTTGAACTCATGACCTTGGGATCAAGAACAACATGCTCTCCTGACTGAGCCAGCCAGGCACCCCTCATCCTGGTTCTTGAAAGATGATTTTCCCAGGCACATAATTCTAACCTGACATTTATTTGCCCTTAACATTTTGCAGATATTATTCCACTGTCTCTGACATCTGTTGTGATTTCTGAGTCTAGGTGGATCTGTCCTTTTTTTCTGGCTCCTTTAAGATTTCTTTATCTTTGGTTCTGTGGTTTTACAATCAGGTATCTTGGCATGGCTTCCTCTTTATTTGGCTGGGTGGAATGTGTGCTTTCTTAGTGGCTTTATATTGTTTATCACTTCTGGAAGCTGCACAGTCATCTCTTTAAATATTTCATTTTCTCCTTTTCTCTATTCTCCCTTTCTGAGATTCTGAAAAATATATGTTAGATTTTCTTACTCTATCCTCCACAGCTCTTAAAATCTCTTTTTGAAAATATTTTGTTTATTTATTTTGAGAGAGAGGGAGAGAGCGAGTGCACACACAAGCATGGGGAGAGGCAGAAGCAGAGGGAGAGAATCCCAAGCCGACTCCATGCTAAGTGTGGAGACCAACTTGCGGCCTGATCCCACCACTCTGAGACCACAACTCAAGCCAAAACCAAGAGTCAGACGCCTAACCAACTGAGCCTTAAAATCTCTCTCTCTTTTTTAGAAGTTCAGAACTTTTTGGGGTGCCTTGGTGTGGCTCAGTTGGTTAAACATCTGGTTAAAAATCTGCCTTCGGCTCTGGTCATGATCCCTGGGTCCTGGGATCCAGCCTCTCATCAGGCTCCCTGCTCAGTGGGGAGTCTGCTTCTCCCTCTGCCCTCCCCTTGCACTCATGCTTTCATTTTCTCTCTCTCTCTCACATAAATAAATAAAACCTTTTAAAAAATAAAGAAGTTCAGAACTTTTTGTTTTTGTTTTAAAGATTTACTTATTTTAGCGGGAGCAAGCACGTGCATGCTGGGGGAGGGGCAGAGTGGGAGGGAGAGGGAGGAGCAGAGCACTAAGCCCGAAGTGGGACTCCATCTCACAACCCTGAGACCATGACCTGAGCCAAAATCAAGAGCCGGATACTCAACTGAGTGAGCCACCCAGGCACCCCTAAAATCTCTTTTAAACTCTTCATTTTCTTGCCTCTCTGTGCTGTTTGCCAGGTGATTTCTTTGGATGTAGTTTTAGCTCGCTAATTCTCTCTTCAACTGTCTCTAATATCTTTTCAGTAAGGTGTTTTTATTTTATTTATTTATTTATTTATATTTATTTATTTATTTATTTTTATTTTTATTTTTTTAAAGATTTTATTTATTTGAGAGAGCACGAGAGGGAAGAGGGTCAGAGGGAGAAGCAGATTCCCTGCTGAGCAGGGAGCCCGATGTGGGACTCGATCCCGGGACTCCAGGATCATGACCTGAGCCGAAGGCAGTTGCTTAACCAACTGAGCCACCCAGGCGCCCTATTTATTTATTTTTAAAGATTTTATTTATTCATTTGAGAGAGAGAGAGAGAGAGCACGAGAGAGCACGTATGTATGCACAAGTGGGGGGAGGGGTAGAGGGAGACGGAGAAACAGACTCCCTGCTGAGCTTGATGCAGAGCTGGATCCCAGGACCCTGGGATCATGACCTGAGCCGAAGGCAGATGCTTAACCAACTGAACCACCCAGGTGCCCCTTCAGTAGGTTTTTAATTTCAACCATTATATTTTTCATTTTTTGAAGTTCCATCTTAAAATCCATCTGTTCATTCCTAATTGTTTTTTGTTGAATGACTTCTTTGTGACCGCATCTTTTATTTATTTATAACGTTTTTAAAAGATTTTACTTTATTATTTATTTTTGAAGATTTTATTTATTTGAGAGAGAGAGAGTGCAGAGCCCAATGTGGGGCTCAATCCCAGGACCCTGAGATCATGACCTAAGCCTGTCAGATGCTTAACCAGCTGAGCCACCCAGGCGCCCCCAAAGATTTTGTTTTTAAGTGGTCTCTACACCCAATGTGGAGCTCGAACCCACAACCCCGAGATCAAGAGTTGCACGTTCCACCTACTGAGCCCTCCAGGTGCCCTGCATTTTTATTTCTTTAAGTCTTTCATAAATGTTTGTTCTATATTTTGTATCTGAAAATCCTTCAATCTTTAGGGATCTAAACCTGCAGTTCATTGTTTCTGCTGAGTCACAGAGTAACTTGCCTCCTTACATTCCTGTGATCTTTGTGAGTTCATTGCTGGCTTAAAATTGGTGGGTCTCAGTTGAGGATTGAGGAAGCCGTCCTACAGATGGCATGTGTTTTTCTACTTCTGCTGGTACCAGGAAGGGCCATGATCTGGGGTTACTTCATCTTGCCTGGACTGAGGGACTCCAACACTCCCCTTCCCTGTTTTGGGCTTGGCTCAAGGCTCAGCTTTGCAGTAACAGAAGGACATTTATCTGGCTGCCTGCCTGCTGCCCCAGCCCTGGCCAGGCCCCAATCCCTTGTCCAGGAGGGGGTGTGCTTAGGGACATCCCCTATCTCTTGTCAAATCAGCTATATTTCAAGTAGATGTTTTTTGGAGTTTAGCTCTTCTCCTCAGCCATGATGCTATAATGCTAGAAACAGAAGACTCCTTATGTTCTCTAATAATTTCCTCTCTGTAAACCCTCCTGCATGGGTTGTGTTGCCTACACGAAAGGCCAGATATTAAGAGTGATTTCCTCCTGGTGGTAGAAAGTGGTCATCTATGCTTCTGTCTGCAAGAAGAGCAGCGCCTTCTTTTGGAGAACTACTGGTTTCTCTCCCTGCCCAATTACATGACTGATAATTACAGAACTCTGTCCCTCAGACAGCAGGGAGGGTCACATAACCCAAGATGGCCAATAAGAGTGCTTCCCTGGGGATTTCTGAATTTGAGCGGGAAAAGGAGCTTCTTCCACTTCGGGGCATGGTAAGGGTGTGAGCTCAGTGAGGCTGCAGTCATACGTCCCACACACGAGGAGAAAGCCTGCCGAGCATGGAGCCAAGGTGCTGAGAAATGAAAGAAGATGCAAGAGAGGGTGGGGATTGCATTAGTCCCGAGCTGTCTGTGGTCTGATCACGTGCGCCAGCAAATCCCCCCGCGCTGCTCAGGTTTTCTGCCTTTTTACAGTCTAGCCTCTTCCGCCGTGGGATGATAGATGGTTATTATTTTGTTTTCTGCCTCCCTGTATTTTAAAAATGTTTTACCATCTAGATTTTTTTTTAAAATAAAGCAAATGTATTATTAAAAAATCCTGCATTGACTTTTTTTGGTGAAGCAAATAACCTCACCCTAATTGTTTTGTTTTTTATTTTAGATTTTATTTATTTATTTATTTGAGAGAGAGGGTGAGCACAAGCAGGGGGAGGGGCAGAGTGAGAGGGAGAAGCAGACTCCCTGCTGAGCAGGAAGCCCGATACCGGGCTTGATCCCAGGACCCTGGGATCATGACCTGAGCCAAAGGCAGACGCTTAACCGACTGAACCACCCAGGTGCCCCCCCCCCAATTGGTTTTTGTGAAATGAAATCTCCACATGTTGGATTTGGCTAAAGCAAGGACTCAGTGAGTGGGTGAGGAGTCACGTGTCCCTTCTGGTAATAGTCAGTGAGACACATAGGTCTCTCAGAAAAAAAAGTGCAGCCTGGCTTTGGTTGTGCCAAGTGTCTGTGGTGGCCCTGATGGACGGGGCAGTGGTTTTGGGGCTCCCCACGTGGGTGCCGCCCCCTGCCTCACTGCATGGTGACATTTCAGGGACTGTCTCTGTTAGCTGGTATCCTCAGCACCCAGCACTAAACTGGCAAGAGATGGTTTTTGATGAAGTGACTTCAGCCAGGCCTCAGATTCCGAGTCAGGAGTCCCATATCCTTCTTTGACTGGTTCTGATACCAGCAAGCTGTGTGGTCTCGAGCAAGTCTCAGTTTCCTCTCCTGTAAAATGGGCTCCACGCTTGGTCTTCTGCAGGGTTGTAAGGACTAGGCAGAGTACAGAGTCAACATGCAATGAGTTGTCTTTTTTTTTTTTAAGATTTTATTTATTTTTCAGAGTGAGGGAGTGGGCGAGAGAGAGCACAAGCAGGGGGAGCAGCAGGCAGAGGGAGAAGCAGGCTTCCGCGGAGCAGGGAGCCCGATGCTGGACTCAATCCCTGGACCCTGGGATCGTGACCTGAGCCAAGGGCAGATGCTTCACCGACTGAGTCACCCAGGTGCCCCTGCAATGAGTTGTCTTGATGGGGGAAAGATCCAGTGGCAGGTGCTGACCAGCTGTGAAAAAGGATGCTGAAAGTCACTGTTCCTGCTGTCACTTTGGAATCAAAGTTGGGACAAAGAAGCATTTGGATTCCCATTCTAGAGAAAGGAGACACTCTTGGGCAGCAGACTTTCCCCTCCAGGGGCTGCTGTAAAGCTGCTGAACCTGTTCTGCTTCTCCCCACAGTTCTGCCAGGTCCCGGCAGGGATGGTGCAGTTACTGAACCAAGTGACTGGGGAGCTACGACCTGCCCTGCGCCTCAGGTGCCCCGTCTGCAAAACGGCCCCCACCTCTGAGGGTTGCCGTGACGATTAAGGAGCAATATATGTAAAAGAGAACAGTGACCAGGACCTAGGGAGCAGTATATGCCAGCTGTTATTATTATTATTACTATCCCTACCCTTACCTGCCCCCCAACTCTCACCTGGGTCTGTATGAGCAGGAGCCTAGGAAATCCAGAGCAATCACTTGAGTCAAGGGCACAGAGGAGGGGGCCGGCCAGGAAGAGGAACACCAGGGATTCCTCTCTCAGAGGTGGGGGGTGCCTGTGGGAAGGGGAGCCTGACATGTCACTCCCTGGCGGGACATCTTCTTCTTCAGTGGCCCAGCTGAGCCTGCTCCTGCCCACCTGAGCAGGGGAAAGAGAAGTGGACATAGGGGTGGCAGGGTGCAGGCAGTAGCAGGCAGGGCGAGGATGAGTGAGTCTCCCCTGGACCCAGAGGGGACCCTGTGGGAGCGTGAGGGCCATTTTGCTTGTCACCTCTCCAGGAGGCCTGGCCACTGGGCAGAAGACCCTCAGCACCGGCAGTGGTGGGATGGGCCCCAGGTGGTGGAGGCGTGCATAGGGCCCTGAACAGGGACCCAGCCAGACCTCTGCCAGCCCACCGTGCGTCCTACAAGAGGCCCAATTCTGGACACCAGCCACAGGGAAGGGAGACTTTGAAACCCCAAGGAGGCGATTACACCAGGGGGCAGTGAAACACAGAGCCCCTCCTCATCTTTCTTCTCCCTCTTTCCCACGCAGCCTCCCCCCCACCGTGAGGGAGGAAGGAGAGTAGCTGGGATTAGCGGGGAGGTGGAGTTTAAGTTGGCACTACATGGGACTGGACTCTTCTGTATCTGAAAATCAGAAAGCCACAGGACTTGCCAAGATGGTGGGAACGGGTGGGAAAGGGAAGCTGAAGGCTGGATTTGGGGGGAAATTGTGATAGAGTCCCGCTGAGCTGAGCACCTTGGGATCCAGTGACCAGAGCAGCCTCCTGGAGGGCACCCATTCTGTGCCCCCACGTCCCCGGCTCAGCAGGGGGTCCTCCATGAGGAGGGGCACAGAATCAAGGGGGTGAGTGGCCCCCTGGATGAAGCTGAGCCCCTGCCCTCCCTGGGCTCTGGGTGGCGGCTGCTAATGTCATCAAGGGACCTCTCCCAGGCTGGCACCCCCCCCCAGGTAGTTGTATCCTGGGGGGCCACTCTCCCTCCTGCCCTCCCATTCTCCCTCCACAGGGTCAGGCCCAGACGAGGGGGAGCCCATAGCCAAGGTTCTTGGAGCCCAAAGGAGCAAAGCCCCTGGACTCAGTGTGGAGGAGAGAGGCCCCAGCCAGGGCAGAGACACTGGGTGGCGGTTCCCCCGGTGATTCGGAGCCCAGGCCCAGGCACATGGTCAGGGAGCAGCGGGGTGGTCTCCTTTACTGCTTTGGCAAGGCCTTTTAACTTAAGCCAAATCGAACATGTGGAGATTTCATTTCACATTTCATTTGCATAGTGACTGAAGGTGGACCTTTTTCAGGAGCTGTGTACACCTGATGGACAATGTTCCTGAAGACAATCTTCCTGAGCCTGTTGTCTCCCTTGTAATTGGGGGAAATGAAGTGTGACGGATAATGAAACGGTGCACAGTGCCTGGGACACAGTAGGCGCTCAATAAATGGTAGGTTATTATTCTACTTCCTCCCTTCCCACCTGCGGGGGTCCTAGCACCTGTATAAGGAAGGAATAGGTAGAAAGGAGAAAGGACAGGCTTGAAATGGCCCAAAGGGATGTGAGAGCGCCCTCTGCTGGTCACTGGTGGTTGGAGGCCCAGTCGGAAGCTGTCAAGGTGAAAGGGGCAGCACCCACCACTGGAGAAACGGATCCGCGTCCTCCAGGGCCCAGCACCAGGGCCGGCTGGGGACAGAACTCTCCCATCCACTGTCCTGAGATCCCTCATGAGGAGGAGGGAGCAGCTTCCGTCCCTGTAGGGACAGGTATCAGTAGCCACCTGCACACATTTGCAATGGAAGGGATGCCCAGCCCCCAACCCTGACCTTTGCACTCTGAGGGTCTCCCGGCTGCCAACACTCACTGCAGGTGTGGGTGGAGGAAAGGGGTGTGGGAGGTGAGAGAGGAGGCTCCACGTGGGTCTGGAACGCCCACCATAACCGGCTTCTCCAAGGTCTGGGAGGCTTCAAATGCCTGGGCCGCTCCCATTCACCCCCTACACCCATCCGGGCCAAGCCTGGTGCTTCTCCTCTTGGTGCCCGAGGTATCCTGGGTTCACCCCGCACAGTGGACAATGTCTGCTCAGAATCTCCCTGCTCTAGAAATTCCTGCCGTAACATATAGAGTAGCCATGTTCTTATACGACTCCAACCCCTGGCCACAGTTGGCTGGTTCTGGAGGAGGCACCTGATCTGGATTGGTCCAGACATAGTCCCTTACGCCTGGCCAAAGTTAACTGGATCCAGGAGAAGAGAATAAATCCCTTCCTTGTGGACTTTTTGAAACTGGAATCTAAGGAGCGGTAGTCAATCCCCTTTTCATGTGGGAAGCAGTAAGAATTCAAACTCAGAAGCTCTTGGAGTCCATGTGGGTAGAACATCTGTGGTTTCTCCCTCATCTTCAGGTAATAGCCTCCTCATCTTCTTTTGGGAAGTGCTGGCCTCCCCTCCCTGTGGTCTGATAGGACTGACGGACCAGGGGCTGGGCCCATCAGCTAGGCTGATCAATCAGATTCTCTCCAAGGGCTCTGGAGCTTGTACAGAGATGCACAGGGAGATCAGATGGTTGGGGTTCAGCCATTCCCCAGCAGGGCCCCAAAGATGGGCATCCTTGAAGCCCCCGTTCTGTCTTCCCTGAGACCTGGTTAGTCAACTGTGTTTTTTCCCCAGTTCTCTAAGCCAGGAGTTTCCAAGAAATTCTGCCCTTCTTTCTCTTCTCCAAAGCCTCACCCACCACACACACGTTTTATTTTGAAAAATTTCACAAATTGCAAAGTTGAAAGAAGAAGAGTACAACGGAATTCTTATTCCTTTTGCTTAGATTCACCACCTGGTAACATTTTACCACATTTGTTCACATAGACGCTCAAACTTTCTTTTTCCTTCTTTATCGTTTGCAAGTAACACTTCATCCCTAAGTCCTTCAGCAAATTCTCCCAAGAATAAGGACATTCTCCTCCGTAGCCATAATACCGTTACCCCATTATGCGGTCGTGCAAAGTTGTGCACGTCATTCTCTGTTCCACAACGAGTCATCTCAAAACTTAGTGGCTTAAAGCAACAACTGTTTTATTCTCTACCTTGGTTCTGTGGGTTGATGAGGCTTGGCCGGGTGACTGTGGCTCAGATGTCTCTTGCAGTTGTAGTCAGACGGCTGCCTGGGGCTGGAGCCAGCTACCTTCTCCTCGCTCACGTGGCTGGTGGATGAGACCGTCTGCTGGCTGGGACCTCTGCTGGGGTTGTTGGTCAGAACACCTATGGGTCGTTCCCCATGTGGTCTGGGCTCCTGCCGGCATGGTAGCTGGGGCCCGGGACATAGGACGCGGAAGCTGCTGGGTTCTGCAGGCCTGGTCCTGGCACAGCATCACTTCTACCATATTCTACTGGGCAAGCAGTCACAGAGCCCAGATTTAGGACAGAGCCCCATTTATTGCTTAGAGGAGTGTCAAAGAACTGGGGGGCTATGTTTTAAAACTACCACAAATCCTCGTAAATTTAATGTCGACACCATAACATCACCTAACACAGTCTCCTTTTAAGTTTGTCCCCTTGTATTTTGTCCTTCACAACATTGCCAATTTTGAACAGTCCGGCAGTCTCTGTAAGAGTATCTTCCAATCCATATTTATCTGGCGGTCTCCTCGTGAGCAGATTCAGGTGAAAGTATTCCTGGGAAGAATACTACCTAAATGGTATTGTGCACTCCCTGCAGCATACCTGGGGCACGTAATGTCAGTTTGTACCTTTGCTGGGAAGGCTGAGCTGCGTCACCAGGTTAAGGTGGGGCCCACCGTTTTCCCCCCGTAAAGGTACCTTTTCCTCTTTCTCTAGGTGTTATTAAGATTTACCGCACGGATGGCCATTCCAGGTCAACTTTCCTAAGTATGTGATATGCCCCTTCAATATGTAGATTATGTTGTGTATTTCTAGAAAGTTCTTTCTTTTGGGGGTGGGGGGGTTCTACCTTTCGTTTGATATGAGTTTTCAGTTGTTTCGTTTCCTTTGGGCACTCCAGTGACTTGTATTCCCCTTGTATATCTTCTTCTGCCATGTCTTTCTCTCTGACACTCTACTTTTTTTTAAACTTTGTTACTGATTTTTTAAAAAAGATTCATATATTTATTTCAGAGGGGGGAGGGGCGGAGGGAGAGGGAGAGAGAGGATCCCAAGCCAACTCTGTGCTGAGCAGGGAGCCCAATGTGGGGCTCGATCCCACGACCCTGGGATCATGACCTGAGCCGAAGGCAGATGCTTAATGACTGAGCCACCCAGGCGTCCCTACTTTGTTATTGATTTTACTTTTGTTTTCTTGGTTCTTTTCTTTCCTTCTTTGATATGAACGCCTCTTATTATATTCTCAGTTGAATTTAATTTGTCTTGAGTACCTTGCAATTTAATCATCACTTCTGAGAAGACTTCGGCTTTTTTTTTTTTCAATTTCTTTCCTGATTTTTGTTAACTCTTATTTTGGTTTCTAATTCTTTGACCCATTTCTGCTGGATGCTCCCAAATTTCTGATTTAAATTGTTTTCTTTTTTTATTTTTTAAAAGATTTTATTTATTTATTCATGAGAGACAGAGGGAGAGAGAGAGGGGGAGAGAAAGAGAGAAGCAGAGGGAGAAGCAGGCTCCCAAGGAGCAGGGAGCCCGATGCGGGACTTGATCCCAGGACCCTGGGATCATGACCTGAGCCGAAGGCAGACGCTTAACCATCTGAGCCATCCAGGCGCCCTTAAATTGTTTTCATCTCTGCAAATGGTCATTTAAGAATACAGTCCAAGTTGAAGTGTTACGTCAGAGTTGTCCTCTGCCTGGTGGTGTTTTTCTGGAGGAGACTTTTCATCAGCTGAAATAGTTGTCTTTTTAAAAAAAAAATTGTGGAAGGGGCGCCTGCTGGCTTAGTCGGTGGAGCGTGTGACTCTTGCTCTCGGGGTCGTGAGTTTGAGCCCCACGTTGGGTGTAGAGATGACTAAAATAAATAAACTTTAAAAAGTTATTGAAGTGTAGCTGACACACAATGTTCCATTAGCGTCAGGTGTACAACAGTGATTTGACAATTCTCCGCGTTCCTCAGCGCTCACCATGGTGAGTGTAGCTACCATCTGTCACCACACAACGTTACTACATCATCACTGGCTATATCCCCGACGCTGTACTTTTCATCTCCGTGACTTATCTGTTTTATAACTAGAAGTTTCAGCTGAAATGTTTTGATTCTCATTTCCTGTTTTTCTCTTAGAGTTGGATTTGTATGGATGTTGTCTGCTTTTTTCTGTTCACGCTGAGTTATCTTCTATTTTCTTTGACCAGCAATAATCGGCATTAGCAGATCGGGTGAGAGGTTTGGGTGACTTCATTTCTTAGTTCAAGAGCACCCTCAGGGCACCTGGGTGGCTCAGTCGGCTCGGGTCATGATCTCAGGGTCCTGGGATCGAGCCCCGCATCGGGCTCTCTGCTCAACAGGGAGTCTGCTTCTCCCTCTGCCCCACTCCCTGCTCTCTCTCTCTGTCTCTCTCTCAAATAAATAAAATCTTAAAAAAAAAAAAAGAGTACTCTCTTCTGTTGGAAAAGCGAGGTGACATTTTGAACAAACCGATGAAACCTTTTGGGGAGGGAGGATTGATATGTTTGTTGATTTGCTGGCTCTTCTTGTTTCCATCAACTTACTCCCTTACTTCGAGCCCACAGCTCACGCCCTTCCCTCCATCCACCAGCAAGCCTCCCAGGGCTACCTTCCCTCCCCAGTTGCCCCTGTCACCCAGAACTGGTGCCTTTTCAAGACAGTTACTCTGGCCCCGCACATTCAAAAACACCTTCCTTCCTTTCTTTCTTTTAAAAATTTTATTTTTAAGTAATCTCCACATCCAACGTGGGGCTTGAACTCACGACCCTGAGATCAAGAGTTGCACGCTTCTCCAACTGAGCCAGCCAGGTGCCCCCAAAACACCTTCCTTTCAATTCTGCCAGATGCTGGTGCTGTGATCTACTGGGCGTCAGACCTCTTCGCAGTATTTCTGCACCAGGGCAGGGCTCGCTTGCTCTTAGGATCATTTTATTTGTGTCCCCATCCAGGCTCTTGCTGCCCTCTCTTCTTTTGCACGGAGTCTCCACCTGACCTTCTCTACTCTGTGGGGTCCAGACCTTGTTCTGCTGCTTTCGGAGGTTTCTTTCTCTACTTGTAGACTGAAGTTCCCAGCACTCTGTTTCCTGGTTATGCTGAAGGCAGGGGGCAAGGGTGTCTTTATTGCTCTCCTTCTTCCTTCTGTGTGGCTTTGGGAGGACGTGTGCAGAGATTTGGATTTGGGCTGCTGTCATTATCCTAAGGGAACCTGAAACCCAGCTCAGGTCCTCTTATTGAACTGGCTGTGACCACTGGTAAGTTACAGATGAGTTATCAGGTCAGTTCCTGTTAGTTAATTTTTGTTCAAGTTGGCCAGAGTTATCCTATTGCTTCCAAAGAATCCTAGCTGTAACATTCTGTTTCCGGCCACCCTGGATGGAGCTGGGTTGCAGGGAGAGGCAGGTGCGAGCTGGAGAGAGAGGTAGAGGAGCTCTGGAGCCCTGATTTTAAGCCGTCCTGAGGTCCAGGGGGCATTTCTGGGAAGCGGGCGGCTTCATAATTCTGTATGTTTACTGAAACTTTTACTGAAGTAAAACACACTTTCACAGAATGAACACATCCATGCCATTAGCATCCAGATGAAGGACAGAACATACAAGTCGCCAGAAGTCCCCTCATGTCCCTTTTGGTCACTACCCCCCTCAAAGGTAACCAGTATTCTGACTTCTCTCACTATAGGTTATTTGTCCTGTTTTTATACTTTGTATGAATGAAATCACCAGAATCACACAGTATGTATTCTCAGGTCTGGCTTCTTTTTGCTCAATATTATGACAGTGGGTTTCACCCACGTTGCTGAGTAGATTTGGGATCTATTTTGGGGATTCATCCAGTGCCCTGGGAACCACTCCCTTTGTTTAACGAGCATAGCTGTGACTGAGAGCCCTTGAACTCCGTGGACCCCCACCCCCACCCCACCCCAGCTTGAAATAGCGCACCTCTCCGTCCCCGCACCCCTTGCCATTTGCGCTTCCAAATTTGGAAACAACTCTTCCCGGAGTGCCCGCCTGCACCTGCTCTCCATCCTGTCCCCTCAGAATGCAGTCTTCGGCCCCTGGGAGGACATGGCTGTACTATTAGTAAAAATATCATATGGATAACTGCGTGTTGGCCACAGACTCTTTCAGTTGTGCGGAGTGGAAGTCTGCATGGGAACGGCACGGGGCGGGGGGGCTCCATCCCAGCTCTCTGTTAAGCTCTTCGGGATGGGGACCATGCCATGTACCTTTGGGGGACCATGGTGAGGATGACAGGAGCTTCCCCATAACAATGGCGTTGTCAATGTGCCCGTGATGCCTGACTCTGAAGTCCTGGGTAGGTCTGGACTTTGCATCACCCGGGATGAGGAAGCCTGCGCCCCCCACAGGGACTGATTTAATTGGTTTGGGAGGCGCCTGGACATGGAGAGTTTTAAAAGTTCCCCAGGTGACTCTAGTGGGCAGTAAGGTTGCCAACCACGGGCCCGGCACATAGTGAGAGTGCAGTCAATGCTGACTTTGGGCAGAGAGAGAGGTGAAGCTGGTTTGGAAGGCTGGGGCGTGCAACTTCCTGTGGCTGGCGCCCCCCTCACTCCCCTTACCTGCCTCCTCATTGCATTCCTCCCCTCCATCATCCCCCCCCACCCCCAGGCTTCTGCCCACCTGGGAATCCAGGACATCCCTCACCTGCCGCTTTCTGCCCCCGGGTCAACCCGGATCCCTCTGGACTTGGCGGGGCATCAGAAGAGGCCCCCTCCCTTCCTGCGGTCAGAGCAGGTGAGCCGGGCTGCCCATGAATCTGAGGGGGCGGCAGCTCAGCTGGGAAGCAGCCTTGAAATAGACCCCTCGCCGCCCCCGCTGCCTCGTCCCGGAATCCGCTCAGGTGAAAAACAGGCCTCTCAATGCGGGCGTCTCACCGGGCGTCGGAGGGAGGAGGCGCCGAGCCCTCCCCGCCGCGTGGATCCCGGCCTGCGTCCGGCTCAGAGCCGCGCTGACCCTCCCCGGGCCGGGCCAGCGCTGCAGTGAGGGCGCTCGGCCACCGGGCGGCGCTGCTGGTCCGCGCTGCGGCGCCCTCGTGGCGGCGGGTCTCCCGGCCGGGCTGGTCGGGGCGGGAAGGCCAGGGCGGCCGCTCTCCCGAAGGGGGGGCTCTTCACGTCCCTCCCCTGTCTGGAGCGCCCTGAGATGTGGTCTCCCTGAAATTCTGGGGTGGAGTGGGGCTGAATGGGCCCTTTCCGAGGAGGCTGGGAGGGCGCGCGTGCATAGGCCGGAGCGTTCAGCCTCCTGCAGGAGCCGGCAGAGAGAGAAGCGGGGCCACCATCCCTGCTCTCCTGGTTCTTCGTTTCGTTGCACGTTTCCCACCTGCTTCCTGATTCTGAACTTTGGGATGGGGGGAGGTCAGGACCATCTATCCATCTAACCGTTCATCTGTGTGTCCGTGCACCCGTCTACTCAGGCACCCGAGGTTGCTCCGAGGCTGTAAATCCAGCGGACACAGGAAATAAGAGGGGCGAGAGATGATCCTTCCCTGCTGGGGAAGCGGACCACTGAACTGCAAGCTGGAGAATTCTCCACCAGGGGTGATGGTTAGGCTGGACCTTGAAGGTCAGGGAGGGGGTCTCTGGACAGAGAAGAGAAGGTGACCCAGCCATGCAGGTGAGATGGAGGAGGAGGGCCAGGGTCTGACTTGGGCTGGAGGGTGCAGGAGAGGGAGGGCAGCGGGAGGACCCGTGTCAGGAGCTCCACCATCTCTGGGGCCAGTCATCGGAGCAGCCCTGCGAAGGGAGCCATATCAGCCCCTCCTTATCAGTGAGGAAACTGAGGCTGGAGTGGTCAAGGGACTTGCTGTGGCCCCGCAGTGACACAGTGAGTGTCCTGGCGGGGGCTGAATGCAGGTATAATAGGCTCAGGCAGAGAATGAATCTGGCCTTGAACCACAGAACCCATTAACTGGCCATAACAGGCCAGGGTCAGCCGAGTCAGCTCACAGTCCTGCACACCCGGATGCTGGCCTGCCAGAAACATAGAGGGTCTTTCCTGGCCCTGGCTTCTACTTTTGTGCTCCTGAGGTTCCCCCTGGCCCCTCTCCTCCCCACTCACACCCTGCTCTTGGGAGGGGGTCTGCCCTCAGCCACCACCTCTGCATTGTGTGGGGAAAGCCTTTGGCCCTGGAGAGGCGAGTTAGGCTCTGCCAGCAGGCGGGGAACACTTGGTGGGACCAAGCCAGTGCCTCAGGGTGCCCACTCCTCCTGTGACCCCCAGAGGCTGGAGCCAGAGAAGCCTTGGGTCCAGAGGGTAGGGGCTCAGAGCTGGGGCTATGCAGAGTTGGGTCAAGGACAGAGGTCAGACTAAACTCCACAGTGAAACTGGTATGCCGTGCTGGCCCAGTACCCCCCCTTCTGGGCCTCCGTTGCTCCTCTGTACCCCAAAGGGGTGGTACAAGCCCCTGAAGTGGGGAGGGCTAGGGGAGGCCCAGGTGTGGGGATGTCGGGGTGGGGCTTCATGCGTGGGGGGACCCCAGGGTTCCAGCTCAGCTTGAGAGGCCCCTCCTCCCCACCTCCCCGCTCTCCCACCTTGCCCCTGCTTATCCCCTGAGTCTTCAATGGTGGGGGGGTCTCAAACCCCACTCTAGCTGGTTGGAGTTCTATTAATATTTCAGTTTGATAAATTAAAGATTCTTTCTACCCTCCTTCGGATGTCCCAGGAGGGAATTAAAAGCACATCCGATCCAATCAAACGCCATTAAAATGCAGCCCACGAGGGGAGGAGCTGGTGGGTGTGGGCTTTTCTTTCCCAGCACTGCTTTGTCCTCTTTGGCATGGGGGGGTGGGGGGTGGGTGGGGGGTGGGGGCGGGGGGGGTGTCTGCGTGATGTGTTGGTCTTTCTGAGGCGGGTACAAGAGGCAAGAGAAAACTGGGGCAAAGGAGGAGGGCAAAGGGTATTTTGCCACCCCACCCAGGAATTCGGCTGCCTTAGCGGGGGATCAGATCCCGCATGTGGCTCACGTTTCCAGGATAACTGAGGGTGTGGGGTGAGGAGGGGCTGTGCAGCTGTGACCCCAGCCCCATGACCTGGTCACGACTGCCCCCCCAAGGGATGTTGGATGCGTTCCAGGTCAGCTCTGCCTCCCGGTGCAGGAGATACCTCCGCAGTGAGGACCAGAGCCTTGGAGATAGCATGAATGGGGTCGATGCTCCTGAGGCTCTGACAGCCAGAGGTCCTGGGGGTCATTTCCAGTTTTCTGTCCCATCAACTGTCTGGGTCCCCCTTCAGAGGGAGCAAATGCTGGGGCTTCCTTCCAGCACTGTCTGGGAGTTTCCTAAGGCTGGACTGTGTTGGGGGGGTAGCAGGGACTGACAAAGGGGCTCGGGGGCAATTTCTAGCCCAGCTGTCAATCAGTCAGCCAGGCTGTGTGGCCTTTTCCTCTTCCCAAGGGCCTGGGGCCCATTTGGAGGACAATCTGAGGCTCTAATCACAGAGTCCCTTACACTTGAAAAGCCTTTCTTCTCTTCTTTCCTTCCACCCCCAAATTGGCCCGAGTCCCAGCGGCATCAGGATCCACATTTGAGGGGCACCTGGGTGGCTCAGTCATTAAGTGTCTGCCTTGGGTTCAGGTCATGATCTCAGGGTCCTGGGATCGAGCCCCACATCGTGCTCCCTGCTCCGCGGGAAGCCTGCTTCTCCCTCTCCCACTCCCCCTGCTTGTGTTCCCTCTCTCGCTGTGTCTCTCTGTCAAATAAATAAATAAAATCTTAAAAAAAAAAAAAAGAGGATCCACATTTGACAGGAAGGACACAGAGGCTCCCATGGGGCAGGGGACAGGCGTGGGACGCCTTTAGAACAGTGGTGCTGGGGCCGTCTGCGGCTGGGCAGTCCGCGGAGTGTGTGACTGAGATCGGGGAGAAGTGTGGAGGGACGCCCTGGAGAAGGCACTGCAGGTGGGGCACAGCCAAGCAAAGACATTCCCCTTCCAGCTTGGGCCTGTCCCCCTCCCACCACGGCCAGCTGGACTGCGTCCCCTCCTGCGCCTGTCACCTGGCTGCCCCCTCTGGGGCCCAGAGCCGGGCCACTCAGCCAAAGGAGCAGGCCCGCCACGAGGCAAGGCCAGGCGGGAGGGGCTTTTAAATGTTAATTGTATTTTGACATCCCGGCTTGTGACATCCATCCTAATGACATTTGGCTCACAGCTGACAGCCCCCGGACATGTGGAGAGAGAGGGATGATAAGTAGTTTTAAATTGCAGTGTGGCAAAGAGGCTGGAAAATCCTGAGTCTTAAGAAAAAAAGAGAGAGGGAGAGGGTGGGAGAGGGGAGGAGGTGAAAGTGGAAATCAGGGAGGAAAAAGAGGAAGCCTCCTTCTCTCTGGGTAAGGGGGCGGGGGTCAGCCGTTCATTTGTTTAACAAACGAACACGTACTGGGCGCCTACCGCATACCCTACACTTACCCTACACGGTCGCAGCACCAAGGATCAAAAGCCCAGTTGGGCTGCGCGCCCCACTGCCCCGCCTGGCTCTCAGCTCTTGTAATTCCTGCTCCTCTCTCAGGGTCTAGGTGACGCTCTCCCCGACCTCCCTTCCCTGCCACCCTTGAGCTTGAGGCAGCACGGATGCCTCCCCTGTTTTTCCTTTCTCCTCTCCCCTCCCTCTTCAACCATAAAGGTGGGGAAAACCAGGCTGAGGAAGGGAAGGGTAAGCTTCATCTTTCAGGCCAGGGAGCTCCAGGGCAGAGGGAAGGAGCTAAAATTGACCTTGGACCCGTTCTCCCCCTTCCTCTGCCCCACCCACAGCTCTTGACCTGCGCACCTGCTTGGTGAACCTCCCCTCCTTCCCAGCCGCCTCCCTCACCATGCAGGCAGGAAGAGACAGAGACCCCCTAGCCCAGTGTTTCACCTTCTGTTCTGTACCCCCATTCTCGTGGGGTGCTCCTGTAGCATGTGTTAAGCTCTCTCTAGCAAGCTGGTGCTGAATGCCCCCTAAATCCTCATGTACCTCATCTGGCTTCTGCCTCTGGTCCCACACAGTTGGGTTTAGCAGAGCTGTGTTCAGAATCTGCTTTTTTTTTTGCTCTCTGCTCTGTCTGGTCCCCTCATTCCCTCGGCAGGGGCAGGTGGGAAGGCGTAGGTACGACTGTGCTGTGTAACCTGGAAAGTCCTTGGTCCAGATGGGATGGTTCCAGGCCCTTATCAGAAACCATTGGGGCTTAGAAAGAATTTAGAAAGAAAACATGGCACAAATACTATATATTGTACAACACCTCAGGAGGCCTTGGAGCAGTATCCCCAAAACAAATATTCTGGCTCCTATTCCTGCAGTGAAACAGAGCATCTCCCACCGAGAGAGCCAGACAGTGGCAATGACTCGCTCTCACATCCGGTTTTGCAGCCAAATGAGTTTGTGGAAAACTTAGGGACAAACTTGTGGTTTTCAGAGCCTTCTGGACTTTGGAATTGTGGAAAGGAGATTGCAGTTTTAGCCAGCTTATGACTCCTGAGGAAGTCCGGAGCTCATCGGAGCGGTCCCGGTGGTTGGACCCACACTGGCCTAAGGGAAGAGCAGATTCCTGGGCCCCTCTTCTGCTAGTCCCCAGCGGTGTCAGGAGGGGGTCACTCACACTTTGTCCTGGCCTGTCCCACAACCTGGGCTGGGGGAATTTCAGAGCACCCATGCCCTTGAGACTCAATATCTCCGTGGGGCAAAGCAGAGGGGCTGGTGGGACCCTGGGAGGCAGGAGAGGAATGACTGACCCCAGGATTCTTAACCCCAGGGTCCCTGCCTCTGACCCCAGCTCTTCTCCACTCCTCCCTGCCTGCAGCGTGACTTATGCCCTGCTAGAGAGGCCTGGAGCCCCTGCCGTCCTTATTGTCAGCTCTTCATCCTGGGAATGTTCTGCCGGGGGACAGTTATTGTTTAAACAGACTACCCCTTCATCTAATGGCCTGGTTTAGGGGAAACCAAAATTGAAGCCCATTGACCCGGGGACCATCTATTAGGTGTCCCAGGCCTGCCAGGCTCTCCCCTGGCCCCTGCACCTTCAAGTTCACTTTGATTGGATTTCAACAGATTCCAAACTTGAGGATTTTCAGAAGGCAATCGCCCTCTCCTATTAGGCTTCTTTTGCAATGCAGAAATCAGAGGAACAGCCTGGTGGGTTTCAGGTGCCAGTACAGTGGGTGGGAAGGGGCAGGATGTGAGAATAAGAGCTGGAAGGAAGAATCTGCTGCAGCACGCTGGAGTTAGATCAGACTTCCGGAAGAACTTCCAGGTCACAGAGACGGGAAGCAGAGGTGTATTATTATTTGTATTACTATTTTCTCTAGGACTACCTGCCTCTTTCTCTCCTCCCCGCTGAGCCCCTACCCCCGATGCTGAGATGGTGTCTCCTTTTCTCTGGGTAAGCCTGTGCGCATGGGATTGATGGATTAGAATGACCACCGTGCTTACCCCCCTGGTGTCAATCAGGTCAGCCTTTTTAAAGGTTTCAGAATGAGACCCAACCCTGAATCTCAGCATTCTTAGAGAAACCTCACCCGGCTCCTCATCTCATTGATAAGGAACCCAATGCTCAGAGAGGCTGGGCAACTCACTCAGGTCACACAGTCTTAGCACCAAGGACCTAGCTTCTTGCTTCCAGCCCTGGGCCCCCTCCCCCCACCTCAGCCACTCCCCGTCAGGGTACAGCTTGCTGAATGGGGCATCTGGGAATTCAGGCCCTTGTGCCACCTGGCCGGGGCCAGGACTCTTTGTTTCCTGACCCCTTGAGGTCACTTCTGATCTCTCTTCCCCTACAGAGGTGACTCTGTAGCTCCCTTGTTTCCACATGATGCCCCCAGCTCCCCCAGGTCGGGGGACACCAACTGAAGTTCCTTGAGGTGTATGTATGTGTCTGGGTGTGTCTGGGTCTGAGGGTCTCTGCGTGTGTGTACCTGTCTGTATATATGTGTGTGTGTGTCTGTGTATCTGAATGTGTCTCTATGTGTGTGTGTCAGTGTGTTTCTGCGTCTGTCTCCATGACAAGTCCAGTCAGCCCAAGTCAGCAGGAGGGAGAAGGAGGGTGTCCCAGCTTGACCAAGCTAGGGCTCACCGGAGAGAGTGGGCGGCCAAGCACTCTGGGGAGGGGTGTGGGGAGGCCCGGAGTGGCCCAGGACGGCTGCCCAGAAGAATGAGGCTTCAGGCTGGGCACCTTCAAACTGGACGAGTCCACAAACCCAGCCATCTGCCAGCCAACAGCGTTTCTTTTTTTAACCCCTGAAAAATATAGCCTGCCCAGCCTTCTGCGACACAGCTGGTGGGGGGCGGGGGGGCAGGATAATTATGGCCAGAGTGAAGGCGACACCGAGGGGCAGGGGGTGGGAAGAATGGCTTCATTCGTTTGGCTTCTCCATAAACCATGGCCCATTTATTTTCAGTTTAATTGATTAACTAATTTTTTAATTAATTCCATACAAGGATATCGAGGACTATACCCTGTGTTAAAAATGTGGCTCCCACTTACTGGCACCTAAACACAGGACTGGGCGCTTTGCACACGTTCTTTCATACCCAGGTGGTTGCCCTTATGGTAACTTTCCATGAATTAGACGAAGGACCCCCTTTTTGCCAGACACAGCCTCAAGGTAGGACAAGCCACTTGCCAAGCCCCAGGCAGGCTGACTTTGAGCCTCCCAGCATTCCCTAAATGGGTGGCTTCTTGCACCCCAGCCCTGCCCTGTGAGGGCAGCTTCATGGTCCTTGTTCTCCAGGTGGGAAACTGAGGGACCCTGGGCAAGGAGGACCCAGGCAGCCTGTGCCCAGGGGCCAGGCCTCTCCAGGAGTGACTCGAGTGTCCCACAAGCCCAGAGCAGTGCAGGTTTGGCTGGGCAGAGCCACTGGATGGCAGGAGCTTTCGTGGCCTTAGCTTCAGTCTCTGTAAAATGCGCCATGCTGAGGTGTGTGTGGCCACCGGGTGCACGCCTCAAGGGCAGGACGGTGTCCAGTCATTTGTGGATTCCCAGGGCTGGGAATGGAGCAGGATCTCGGCCAGTGCTGGTTGCGTTAAGAAAAGGCATGAGTGAATGCATGCTCTAGGTCCTTCCATCAGAGACTTCGGTCTGTCTGGATAAATGAGACATGTATTCGGGGCCATTACATGTGTCAGCAAAGAGAGTTCATGCTTTGCCAACATTTATGCTTTCACCGAACATTCATTGAGCTCACACTATGGGCCAGGCAGGGTGCCAGGCACTGGGTGAACCATGGTGAACAAGTTGCGGTTCTAGCTTGGCATAGTCTGGAATTCTGGAGGAGGGGATGCCTGAGGGGGTCTTCGGGAAGGAGCAGGGGTGTTGGATGAGGGGCATGGAGGGAGGAAGGGCAGGCCAGTAGGGGGAGGGTCATTCCTGCTATCCTCAGACTCCCCAGACATTCCCTTGACCTATAAGGGTGCTATCTGCAGAAATTAGGGGTTGGGCTGTAAGGGGTGGCTGAGTCCCCCCCAGGCCCAGGCACATTTGAGCGCGGGGGTGGCACCCTGCAGATCAGCCAAGAAGACTGGGGTGCTGATGGGGAGGGAGGCCAGTGCCAGCCACTCTCCCCCCAGCTCCCTGGCACTGTGCTGAGCACCCTCCCTGGGACAGATCAGCCAGGACTGGGGTGCTGATGGGGAGGGAGGCCACTGCCAGCCACTCTCCCCCCAGCTCCCTGGCACTGTGCTGAGCACCCTCCCTGGGACAAGGACAGTCACACGTCACAGCTCTAATTGAAGCCGCTTCTGCAGTCTGGGACGAGATGCTCTTGCAATCCTAAGAGGGCTGCATGGCTCCCTCCCTCTCTTCTTCCCCTGCCTGACTCTAAGGCCAGCCCTCTCCTGGGATTTTTCACAGCCACCGCCCCCTCCCCCCCAAGGAGGATTGCTGGGGCTCCAGCTTCTCCCTGACTGAGGGATTCTTTCCCGGCTTGTGTTGGCCTACCCGCCAGGCCACCTGTTACACTTTGCAAACCAGTGCTGGAGGGAGACCAGCAGGCTGTGGACCATGGGCTGGGGTTTCCCCTAGCCTAGTGGAGTTCGGGGAGGAGGGGGCCTCAGCGGAAAGGGGCCCTCCAGACAAGCTGTGAGACTAGGGGCAAATGGAATTGCCTCACGGGGCCTCAGTTTCCCCCCTTCGTGCTAGGCTCGAACCGGGAGTGGTGGGGCGTGCAAATGAACATGCCACATGGGGGCATACGCCACGTGCATGCGGATGTGTGAGAAGAGGCCCTGCGGGTGGGGGTTCTAGTGACGCACAGGGGTGGGGAGGAGCGCAACCCCTTTGCATCGCCGCGCCTTGCTGTACTTCTCAGGGTGTGTTTCGGAGTCTGTGTTCCTTGACCCTCGACCCTTGGAGTCGGGAGGGCCCCCCCCCGACACGTCCTCGGGTGGCTGAGCTGACACCCGCAGTGTGGGGGGGGGAGGGGGCAAGGAAGGGGGCTTCCAGGAGAGGGCGCCGGTGGGGCGTGGTGGGAGGGGGAAAGACTGCGGGGCGGGTGTGGCGGGGTGGAGGGGCGCTTTGCGAGCTCCGGCCTTCCGGCGGCGGAGGTGCGGGGTCGAAGGGTGGGCGCTCAGGTGCTCTCTCTTTAAAAGGCCGGCGGAAGCGCGGCGCGCTCGGCCCGCACTCGCCGCGCAAACTTGCCGGGCTGGGCTCGCGCCTTCCCCGAGTGCGGCAGCGGCAGTGGGCGCGGGGGCTGAGCGGCTGCCGTCCCCTCGCCCCCTCGTGCTCCCGGGCGCTCCCGCCCCCTCCCGCAGCCTCCCCTCTCCGCGTCTTCCTCGCTCCCCCTGTCTCTCGCTCGCTCTCCAGCGCGCTCTCTCGCTCGCTCTCATTTTTTCCTGCTGCTGCTGCCGCCGCCGCGGCGCCGCCGGGCGCCTGCATCTCGGCCGGCTGCGCTCGCCGGTCGGCTCCCGCTCCACTCCCTTCCGCGCCCGGAGCCCCCGGCTGGACCCCGCTCCCCAGAGCCGCCTCGCCCGCTCCCTTCGGCTCGGACGCCGGGCTCCGCGGGGCCGGAGCAGGGCTGGCCGCCGCTCCCTAGCTCGCCGGCTCGCTCTCGCCGGAGCAGCAGCAGAACGCCGCGCGCTTGGAGGCAGCTCTGGCCGGGCAGCCTCCAGCTCATCCCCGCTGCGTCCGGGACTCCGGGCGGCTCCGCGCCCGGCTCGGTCCGCAGCGTCAGCGCCGTCCGCCGCGGCCCGGGCTCTGGGCAGCGCGAGCAGCCAGCCTCCGCCGCCGCCTCTCTGCGCCCCCGGGGCAGGCGGGAGCGCAATCGACCCCTCGCCGCGGCTCAAACCTCGCCGGCGCGCGGTGAGTTGTGGCCCGCCGGGTACCGGCGGAGGGGACCGTGCCCTCCGGCCTCTGGGGCGCGGGCTGCGGCGGGGACATCGGGGCTCGGGGAGGTGGCCTCTGACGAGCTCCCGCGCTCAGGGCTGCCCGGAGGAGGGCCGGCGGACCCGAGCTCTCGGGGCTTGAGGGCGCGGGACCGAGGCTGGAGGGTCTCCCTGCGGGGCTGGGGCAGGCTCTTCGAATGCCCCCGAGGGAGGCAATGGGGCAGCGCCTTTTTTTTTTTTTTTTTTGGGGCCTGGGGGAAAGTGTCTCTGTGTAGGGGGGGTATGTCGGGTTCTGCCGGATGGGGGGTCGGGCCAGCTCTCAGGTGGGGGCGGCGGCGTTAGGGCGCCCTCTCTGCGGAGGGGCAGGGCAGGCGGGGGCGCGGGGCGTTATTTGCACCCCTTCCCCGCCGACTCCCGGCGGGAGGGCTGGCAGCGCCAGCCTCGCGCGCTCGGCTCCTTTCCCTTGCACCGCGTCCCGCTTCCCCGGCCGCCCCAGCGCCACCTTCGCCACCGGCCGAGCCCGGCAACCGCTCGCTCGGGGCCGCGGCGGGTTGGGACGGCGCTCCAGGGTCTGGGGTCTCCCCGCGGCCCCGGGACATCAGGGTCAGGTGCTCCTCGGATACTCGGCACCGACCCTCTCCGGGACCCTGGTGAACCCGAGCCTCTACCGGGGCCGCCGGGAGGGTGGCCAGGCCGTGTGTGCGTGTGCGTTGTGTGTATGTGCGTGTGTGTGTGTGTATGTGTGTGTTGGGGGGGTCCCCTCCGAGGTCGGGCTTCCCCGGCGCCCAGGAACTGGCAGCGCCCCCTCCCCGTGCGGGGGCGGGGCTGCGAGGTGGAGGCCCGGACTGAGAGCGGCGCCCCCGCACCGGGGCGGTCTGAGGCTGTTTGTGCTGAAATGGGGCGGCGGTAGCGGCGGCGGGAGTCCTGAGGCCCAACGTACGAGCGCCCCCTGCCCCCAGGCCACGAGTGACACCCCCTCCTTCAGACTTAAGGCCCTTTTTGGAGAAGATTCCTTGTTTCCTTACCCCTCTCGTCACCATGCCTGCCCCTGGGTGCGGGGAGAGCTGCTTTGCGGGACTGAGCTGGGCTTGCCGAGTGGGGTGCCCGAATCCACGTGTTTGTTGGAGCGGTGGTTAGTCTGTCTGACCCTGTGTCTTCTGTCAGAAAGCTGCCGTGATGGGGGAGGGAGTCCTGTGTGTGTGTGTGTGTGTGTGTTTTCCCATAATAGCCCTCCATTCTGGGGTGAGAGTGGGGGCCCTGGGCAGGCAAGGCGGCCAGTGCTCCAAGTCTTCATACTACACATCCCCTTTCCACAGCCCGCTGCTCAGCCTCACATCCCTGGGGCCAGCTCATGGTGGAAATTAAGAATGTTCTAATTCCCATCTTCCCACTCCCCCAGGGTGCGCGCTGGGTCTGCCCCACATTCCTCCCTGAAGGTGCACAGGGGATGCGGGGCCTCAGGCTCTGGGTCTGCATGAGCTCCTCAGAGGCCAGTGCGTGGGTGGTGGGGGAACTTCAAGAGGTGAGGAGCGGCAGGGAGCCTTTTCTGGTGACCTCTCCTGGGGTGGCAGACAGAATTCCCACAGAGGTGTCTGGAGGCTCCAGGTGTCACCTCTCTTGGGCAGGCTCTGGGGGCCAGTGGTGAGGGCCCCTGAAGAGAACATGTCTACAGTGGAGAGTGGGGGTCAGAGCCCTTGTCCCTTCCCCTGGTCCCCTCAGAGGACCACTTGGTGGGCCTCTTTAGGCGTTAGTCAGCGTCCTGTTCTTGGTATGGGGTTGGGGGGCCTTTGGGGTTGGTGCCCCTGAGCCTCTGCTTAGCCTGGGATGGGCATGCCTGCCCACTTACGAATTAGGTGACCCCTGTCTTCACCTTCCTCCAACTTCTGTCTGTTAGCCATAAACTTTCCCCCACCTGTCACCACCTTCAATCTCAGGCAAAAATACCAAAAAGTTAGATCCCCCTGAAGTCCTGGTTACTACTCTGCATTTAAGAAAGGCCCGGAGAGGGAGATGGCAATGCTGAACCCCAAAGAATGCTCTACTGGCAGAGGGTCTCAGGAGAGAGATGTATGGGATGGAGGGGGGCAGGCAGCAGGCGCAGAGGAGTCCTGAGCAGGCAGAGGGGGAGGAGGGGAGGCGGGAGCCCATCAGAAGTTGAGCTGCTTTCTCGGGGCCCCAGTGGCCTAGTGTAGGCTGCTCCTGTCTTCCTCCCTCATCCCTCCTCCCCCACCCTGCGTCTGGGCGGCTTCATTCTGTTGGAGGCGTGACGTCCCTGGGAGGAGCGGCAGACAGGCCCTGAGGTAGGTGAGAGCACCAGTGAGGAGTGAGCAAGAGTGAGCAGCAGCCTGCTGGCGGGAAGTGTGGGGGGTGGGCCCAGGCCAGGAAAGCTCTGAGGGCCCGTCCCCCCAACTTCCAGGATGCTCTGCCCCACCCGAACCCACCCTGCTGCGGGGGGCACTGCTGGCAGGAAAAGATGGGGCCGGGACCTGTGGGTTTCTGCGCTTGATAATTACAGCCAATAGACACATCCTCTTCCCTAGACAAGTGCGGAGCCGGCAGCCCCTAATTACCACCCACCCCAAGACATCTGTCCACCCTGCTGTCCTCCTCTGCTCAGCCGAGAACCCAACTTGGCAATGGGCAGGCCCCACTGGCAGCCTGGGCAGCTGGGACCCGCTGACTGCAGGCGGGAAGGTTATCTTACTTCTGCAGAGTGGAAGCTGCCTTTGCTGCCCGGAGCAGGCGGCGGGAGGGGGGGGGGCGGGGGGTGCATCGGGGCTCGGGCCCTGCTCGCAGGGGCTGCCAGAGAGCTGCCAGCTGGCTGGGCTGACCTGAGGGAGGAGACCCAGGGGCTTCCCATGGAGGGCCCCCCCGGCCTGGAGCCAAGGACGCTAGCTTTCTGTGGCTCTCACCCAGCCTGGTATTGGCTCCTGGAAAGAGCAAGGAGGGCTTGTTTTCATGTCAACTCTGCCCTAGTTAGCAGGGGACTATCAAAAATTAATTGAGAGATTTCACTGCCTTTGGCCCTTGCAGCAGGACAGGCCGCCTTTTCCTGGCTCCTGGGAACTCGTTCCTTTCCAGGCTGTCTACCGTCTCTGGCCTCCCTCTGGCCTCTTGCCCTGCCTCTCTCCCAGTGTCCCCCTGCTGCCTCCCAGCCCAACCCCAGGCCCGCAGCTCTGCATGCCAGACAAGCTTCCTTCTCCCAGCCAGTCCTGGAGTCAAGCTCGGGGTGGGGGGGGCCTTCTGCCTCCGCTCCCCCCACCTCTCTTTCCCTGCCCAAGCCTGCTCCTCTCGAGAAGAAGGCATATCAGCAGAACTTGCTTGAAAAAGACAAGCCTACCGTAGCCCTGCCCACCCCGCCTCCTAGCCCGCGGGCCTGAGAGGGCCTCTTGCCGCCTGTCCCTTGTTTCTTTTGGCTCCTTGGAAAAACGAGCACCACAAGGATAATAAAAATCACCCCTTCAATTAAAGCTGATGACTCCCGTCGAAATGTTTTATTATTAACCTCACCGTTTAGCAATCTCGTAGCAGCAGTGAGGCGTAAAGATGTGTGTACCCACGTATATTAAATAAATTGGGGAACGCAGTGCATAATGACATTATCTGGACCCCGTTCAATTAAGGTAGATATTATCTGCAGTAATTGGGAAATGCCAGCCTATGCCATTTTGGGCTAAGCCATGCTGACTAGCTGGCTGTGGTGTCTAGTGAAGCCTCCTTGTTCTGGAGAAAATACTGGCTGTGGCCCGGAGAGTCCCAGGAGAGCTCGGTCAGCTGCTGGTCCCAGTCTGGGTCCTGCCCTGTCCCCTCCCCTCAGGGGGACAGGAACTAGCCCCCCGCACTTGTTTTCTGGTGGGGGCTGTGACTTCTAGTAAAAACACTGTCATTGCTGTGGCTCAAACCTTTACTGGTGATTTTAGATCTTTGGAAATCAAGATTGGGGACTTGACCCGGATTCTTAGATTTCTAGTGAGTGATTACTTCTCAGGTGTCACCGCCCCTTCTCCCTGCCTGGCTTCAGTGTGGCCTGGGGAGGGGGAGGTCACCCACCCCCGTGGTCATGTTTGTGGCTGTGCCAGACAGTGAGTCTGCCGTTTGACTTGCTAGGCCAGTCTGGGCCCTGGCCCTTCCAGGGCAGTGCTGGGGGCGGGGGGGACTCTGATTTAAGGAGGGGGGACAGGAATAAGGAGGAGGAGGAAGAAAGCCCGTTAGCCGGGAAGCCCACGATGGCACCGGCTGCAAACAAAGACACTTGCCCACTTGGATTGTGCCAGAAGACTGGGGAGGGGGGCGGTAGGAGGGGGGCAGGGCGAGTTGGGGCAGGAAGGAGAGGCCTGGGGGTCTGCATGGAAATGGGGGCTGGAAGTAGGGGCTGGCTCTGGGGGAGAGGGAAGGTCAGGGTTGGGCCTTTCATGGGCTGAACTGGTTGGGGGGGGAGGGGCAGGGCTGATGAGATGGGCTTGCTTTGCCCTCCAGGGCTGTGAGCTGCTGTGGCCTTAGCAGGTGGCCACTCTGAGTTTGTCATGAATCCTTGCCTGTCACGGTGCTCCAAGCCCTCCAGTGGGCCCCCATTTCTCCAGCCACAGAGGTCTTGTTAGATCTTGTACTCGAGGCCCTCTCTGACCTCCTCTCCCACCTCTCCCCCTTCCCGCTGCCCTCCAGGTCCTTGAACAGTGAATGCTAAGCATGAGTTCAGGGCCTTTGCACTTGCTTCCCTCTACCTGGGACACTTCTCTCCCAGAATGGCTCACAGCTTTTCTGTTTTTAGTTGCTGCTCCTATACCACCTCCTCAGAGAAGCCTTCCCTGATTATCTTTTTTCTGAAAAAGCTGCAGGGTCTTGACCTCTCTCCTTACCTGCCTTAGATTTCTTCCTAACCCCTGGATTCCCCGAAGTGCTGCACATCTTTGTGTGGGTTTATTTATTGCCTGTCCTGTGCCACCCCCTAGGTTGACCCCACAGGGCAGGTGCTGGTGTCCATCACTCCTAGCAGTTTCCCAGTGCCCAGAACAGAGCCTGCACACAGTAGGTGCTCATCACATATTCGAATGACACGGTCAATAACCGGTTGGTCGTGGCAGAAGGGATTGTATTCTATGCCTGACCACACAGGGGCTTGTAAGAATTCGGTGCCAGGTCTGAGTCCTACTCTGCTGACACAGGATGCTGCTGCAGACCCTGCCCTGGGCATCATCTGTGGCTGCCTGCTGGCTCTGGGCAAGGACCTGCCTGTGTCTTGCTGCTTATTGAGAATTTCCTGCATTCCGAGCCTTGGGCTAGGCACAGGGGATACAGAGATGAGGGTGGCCCACGCAGGCCCTTTAAATCTTCCAGGCTCATCATTGCCAAATAAGAGAGAGAGAGGCGTGAATGTGCGAGAAGGAGGGAACAAGAACTGGAATAATCAAGGCAGGCTTCTTGGAGGAGGAAGGGTCTCAGTTGCTACCTGAAGGGCAGGAGTCACAGGGAGGAGCCTGGAGGGAATCATAGAGTGGGGGAAGCGCAGCGATGGATTTGAAGTTTTCTCTTTAGTGTCTATGGGCATTAAGCTGAGGAATGACTTCCTCATCCCTCCTGTCCTCCAGCCGTTTCTTCTTTCCTTCCCCATACGTTGCGGTGCCCACCACAGGTGCAGCACAGAACCAGTCACTTCTGAATCAGGCCCTTGCTGTTCCAGTAGAGCAGGGAGAGGATGGCTTGGGAAGTGAGATGTGTGGTTTATGCACTTGGGAGGGTTCCTGCTGCAGGCTGGTGAGCTGGAGCTGCTTGGGGCTGGGAAGGGAAGGGTCACGGAGCCCAGACCCCCACTGTGCCCTCCTCCTGGCTCTTCAAACATGGCCTGGCTGGCCCGGGGAGTGTCTGGGAGCAGGGCTTCTTCTCTACTGATGTTGACTTTGATGACCTGGGAGAGGGGGTGGGAAGAGCCCAGAATCCTTCACTCACATCACATCATTCATTCACTTCCACAACCCCTGGTGGGGGATGCCAGGCGCTTGCCAGGCTGGGATGTAGAGATAGCAAGTGGAGTCTGACACGATCCCCCAAGTTGTGGTCCCTGTGGAGAAAGAGTTGGGCTGCTGGGGTTTGAGGGAGCTAATTGGCCATCCCCCCTTTCCCCGTGGACCGGGAGTCACACGGGTGGAGATCGAACTATGGGCCTTGTTGCTGTGCAGCAAGGTGGGGGGGGCAGCTTCCTATTACCTGCTCCCTGGGTCTAGGCCCTGTCCATTTGGGAGGAGACTGTCCAAAGCAAAGCATACCTCTGCTGGGCCAGTGTGGGGTCCTAAGGGGGATAGGAGGAGGTTCTCCCTCACTTTTCCCATTGGGGAGCGGAGCTGCCAGCCCCTTCTAGGGAAGTGTGAGATGTGGGCGATGAGGCATCTAAACAGCTCGGGAGATTCAAAACAGACTCCACTCATCCATCCGCGATGCCTAGCTCTTCTGAGCATCTGGACTGGGCTGCCTGCAGAGGCAAAAGTGAAGAGAGAGGACTCAAGTGCTGGAGGGCGAGTGGAAAAGCTGAGGGGAGGGAGGAGGCCTGGCTCAAGGAAGGCAGAGGTTGGGGGTGTTGCTGGGGGCTCGGCAGGTGGAAGAGCCCAGAGCTTGAGAGCAGCTCTGGGTGCGGCCCCCATCCCCGGGAGCAGAGTGCAGGGTCATTCCCTCTGACTCTGTCCTTGACTCTGGGGTTTGGGAGAATTCTCTTTCCTTAGCTTTGGGAGAATAAAAAGCAGCTTAGTGAAAAGTAAATCAGAGGTTAGTAAATCACAGTGGCTCTCTGTGGATCTGGTTGTTCTGTGGTTTGTGGTTCTTCCTGGCTCCGGCCCTGGTTGTGGAGGGAAGGATTTAGGTTATATGTAAGGAAGCAGGGGATCCAGCTCGTCGGGACTTGGAAGGGGTCACTGAGGCAGGTTGGGGGAATTTCTCCCTGCAGGCCTGCAGATATCAGAGAGGCCCTCAGATAGTGGGGTGCCTGGGCTGGGGGGGAGGGTAGACTGCAACCACCCCCCACCCCAGCTCTCCTCACATCCCCTTTCATTGAAGAGGATGTTCTGAAAAATACTGTTGTGTGTGGAGATGACCATGTGCTCTTCCCTCTGCTCATCCCTCCCTGCCTGTCTGGAGCCAAGGATCTGGCAGGGGGTAGAGGGGAGGAGAATGCAGGGGTTGAGGAGAGAGGTGGGGGCGGAGAGGGAGGGAGAGAAGAAGAAGCCCCCTGGGAGTGGGTGGGCACACTGGTTTAGACCTGCGGCCTTCCTGGTGATTTCATCTGGGGAGGGATATGTCCCCCTCCACCAACCCCCAAACGTCTGAGGTGTGAGCTTCCCTGGCTGTTTTAGATTTGGGGGGGGTGGTCTGAGGACTCGGAGCCTCCCCCTGTCTGGTCCCCCTTCCCTCAGGTGGAGTCAGCCCTGTGGGGTCTGGAAGGATGGCCTTGCCTCCCCTTGCTGCCCCACCCCCAGGCTCTGTTCCTGGTGGCTCCTTTCACTTAGAGTATTTTTACTTTTCCCTTGTTCCTGTTACAGGATCAAAGGAAGGAGGGGAGGCTAAAAGAGACAGTGGTTTGCCCAGCTCTTTGGAGATGTTCAGTAAAGGCAGACCTGGCAGGGCTGAGGGATGGAGTGGGACTTACTGTAGGCTGGGGCGGGGCCCAGTCCTGGTGGAGGGAAGCCTGTGAGCAGTCTGACCAGCTTGGGGCAGGGCCGGGGTCTTGAGGTCTTGATTCCAATCCTGCAAGGATTTGCTTTTCTTCTCACCGAGGCCTCCTTCCTCCATGTTGCGGCTGACTCTTCCCATTGCGCACGCGCACGCGCGCGCGCGTGTGTGTGTGTGTGTGTGTGTGTGTGTGTGTGTGTGTGTGTGGTGTCTGTGGCGTGTGGTATGTGTCTGTGTGCCGTGTGTGCGGTGTGTGTGTGTGTACACGTGCCTCTGTGCGCACGTTGCTTCCAGGAGAAGCCAGTGTCGAGCCCTCACGAAGAATCTGGAAGCCTGAGCAGGGCCCGACTGTCGGAAGCTGCTGTTCGTCGGTTTCCCAGCCTGCACTGGCCCTGCTACGGCCTCGGCACACAGCCTGTCGTGATGCCAACCATCCCTCCATTTTTCATCCAGGCCAACCAAGCCTGGACCTGCAGGGTGTTCGGGAGGACCCCTGGGCCGGCGCGGGGGGCACGGGGGGCACGGGGGGCCTGCACAGCGCTGTGTGCCTGGGGTGGAGGTCGTCGTGCGAGCATCGGAGCATCGGCTTCCTCATCTGTGTGGGAGGGGTGAGAATGCCAGCCGGCTCCTGGGGGTGGGAGCGCCACCCGACAATGTAAGCCAAATGCTTAGTATGGTGCCCTGCACAGCGCAGAACGCTGTCATTGCTCCCCAGGCCTTCCAGCCTTTGCACAAGACAATGCTTCTTGGTGCAGGCTGAGCCACGCGTGGGACGTGGGACGCACACAGGCTGGGAGGGGACTCCTTCCTATCCCTCTCACAACTGAAAATGCCCTGCAGGGGCAGTAGGGCCCCCAGACCACCTCCTCCTCCAATGCTTCTGTCCTAGAGATTTGGGAACCAAGGCCTTTCCAGAGGATGACAGGGTGGGTGCAGGACTGTGGGAGTTGCCCGAGGCTCCTCCAGTTGCTCCTGTGGTGCCCTGAGTCCCCCATAGCCCCTCACTCCCTGTGGTCCCCGGGGTTCCCGGGGAAAGCGATCTGATAAACTCAGGCACAGGAAGGTGGAGGTGGAGATGACAGTTCCATCCAGGGGTAGCTGCCTCCTCCCAGCATCTTAACAGCTCTTAATTCTCAGCCTTCCCCCAAGCACCGATCCCCCCCCCCGCAACTGCTAGGTCACTGGCTCCTGGCTTCATGGGGGACAGTGGGATTAGGAAGCTTTCCTGCAGGCTCTCCCAGGTCTCTCCCCAAGTCTTGCCCCCTCTTCACTTGCTCTGTGACTTTGGGAGAGTTATGGGACGCCTCCGGGCTTCCGGTTCCCCTGCAGAATGGGGTGCCGGGGAATTAGTAGCTGTGTTCTTGGCCTCTGAGGACCTAATGGGTGAGGGAACATTTTGATGAGGGGTCGGAGGTGAGGTGAGGGTTCAGAAGGCGCTTGCCAGAGAAACCCAGGAGTTGAGGCTGGACTCTGGGGTGCTGTACCCTCCTCCCTCTCCTTTTCCCAGAACTGGAACAGTCAGGGTCTCTGAGGTGGGAATTACAAGTAGGGGACAGGTGGCTCTGAGACTGCTGCTTGGCCTGGACGCAGGGATCACAACTCTAGGAAAACCTCCCAATCCAAACGCAAGCCCTTCTTCTAAATGGCTAGGGAAACTGAGGCATAAGATGGGCACGTGGCTTGCTGGTCTTCCTTTGACAAGTCCATCAGGAGGGAAACCTGGGAGTCAGCCCCCCAGCCAATCCCTGATTCAGCTTCTCGCTTTTCTCCCTGTGGCCTTTTAAGTTGAGGGGAGGGAGGTTGCTGCTAGCTTCGAGCGGGAGGCTGGGGCAAGGGAAGGAACCCCAGGGGAAATTAGCCCAAATTAGCAGTGAGAATGAGGAAGAGCTGGTGTTCTCTCCTCTACCCTTGCAGATAAATATTTAATCACAACAACAATAATAATGACAATGATCATAATAATGTGCAGTAGCTCAGGCCGTAACCTGAGCCCCACTCTCAGAGGGAGGAAGTGGGGGAGAGAGGAGGAGCAGTGGAGAAATTGAGAGAGAAAGACTATGAGAAAGATGGCGGGGAAGGAGGCCAAGCAAATGAAAAGGAGGTTTGCCTTCTTGAGCTTGGAGCCCCTGGGGTTACCCTCTGTTCCGGGGTGGCTGGGCAGCTGGGGTGGAAATGTGAAATTTCATTGCCTGATTCAGGAGGAGGATTCTGAACCCGGACAGCCCCAGCTTCTCCCTGGCTGCTCACTCTCAGCGTGAACAGCTCCCAGCTTCGTTTCTTCTGCAGGGGGCCTTGCAGGCTTTCCTTATTCCTGAGTCCCCAAGGAGCCTAAGTGTCTCTCGTTCTAGAGCGGGGAGCTGGGTTCCGCGTCGTGTTTTGCTTCTCACTACCTGTGTGACTTGGGCAAAATGCTCTCTTGCTCTGGGCCTCAGTTTCCTTATCTCTAAAATGGGGTTGGACCCTGTGGAACTGGTTTCTTGCTACTCCTTCATGTGGGTGAGTGTTGAGGAAGACCCCTCTTCCTCCCAAGTCAGTTCCAGGCTGTTCCTGGGGAGTGTGCTCTCTGACGCCTGGATTTCTGATGGCAGTGGGTACAGACCTTGTGAAATCTTCGAACATGACCTAATTTCTGCCTCAGGCTCTCCCACTTGAACCAAAGTTGAGCAGCAGCTGGGAGAAAACCAAGTTCAGATTTGTGGAGCCTGTGGCGATAACCTCCAAGCATCTCCTTCTCTCAGGCTCCTGATGAGAGATCAGAATAGCTAATGTCTTCTTTGGGCTTCTGTTTGATTCTCTCTCTCTCTCTCTCTCTCTCTCTCCCTTCTAAGGTTGGTAGGAGGAGAGCATTGGAGCTGTTTTCTCCTTGATGCCAAGATACGTCAAGCTAGGAGCACTCTCTTTTCACACTCCTCCATCAAGAACAGGCCTGCAGGACGTGGGGACCAAGACTAGCGCTTTGCTTCTCCCTGGCTGCTCCCGGCTGCCTGGGAGCATGGCCCGTGTCGGCAACTGAGCACTGCCTGAGTGGCGAGGAGCACCAGCATGGGTTACCCCGTTGGCCGCCCTCAGCCACCCTGCTGCTGAAGCTGCCCTGGAGAGACTTGTGGGAGCTGACCCACCCATGCTCACCCAGGCTGTGGGGCCAGGGGCCTGCCAAGGCTAGGAGTGGGGCCTGCCGTTCATGGGTCTCTAGGGATTTCCGAGATGCCTGGGAAGACAGGCTGGGGCTGGTGGTGGGCCCGGCTGCCTCTTTGCCTGCTCCTTAGCCTTTATGGCCCCTGGGTTCCTTTCTCCCTGGGGAAGCCCAAGGGCCACCCCCACATGAATTCCATCCGCATAGATGGGGACATCACACTGGGTGGCCTGTTCCCAGTGCACGGCCGGGGCTCGGAGGGCAAGGCCTGCGGAGAACTTAAGAAGGAGAAAGGCATCCACCGGCTGGAGGCCATGCTCTTTGCCCTGGATCGCATCAACAATGACCCGGACCTGCTGCCCAACATCACGCTGGGCGCCCGCATTCTGGACACCTGCTCAAGGGACACCCATGCCCTCGAGCAGTCGCTGACCTTTGTGCAGGCGCTCATCGAGAAGGATGGCACGGAGGTCCGTTGTGGCAGTGGCGGCCCACCCATCATCACCAAACCTGAACGTGTGGTGGGTGTCATCGGTGCCTCGGGGAGCTCAGTCTCCATCATGGTGGCCAACATCCTTCGCCTCTTCAAGGTTAGTGCCTGGCTGGTTGGCCCCAGAGGTGGTCTTCCGACAGCCCCAGTCCTCCACACCCAGGGTGCTGGGCCTGGCTAGTTTCTTTCTCCTCTTCCCTCCTGGACTCTGAGGAAGAGGAAGAGAGTCCCCCCCCACCGCCCCGGAGCAGTATCTGAGAATTTGGGGGCAGTCCTGTGGTCAGAGCTTAGGTTCAGCAGAGTGAAGGTGTGAGGAGGGCCCCAGCTCCTTGGTGCTGACCATGGTGCTGAAACAGCTCCGCCGCCTGGAGCTTCTTGATCAACTGAGCTGCTCTGTGGGGAATTCTGAACCAAGAGAGGAAAAGGAAGTGCTGGAAAACAACAGAAGGGAGGAGGAGATAGGTGGACAGATATGTAAAAAGACAGACAGATGGATACATAGAAATACAGGTAGACAGAAAGGGAAACAGAGTCGAAGAGATAGATAGGCAGAATGGAAATACGAATGTTGGAGATTGCCAGAGACATAAAGCCAGACTTTTGTTTTGACATTGTTTTCAAATAATTGCAATTCTCAAGAAAGATATGTTTTTCTTCTAGTAGTTGAGAAAGCCCAGTGTGGCCCTCCCACTCTACCCCAAGATTATGCTTATAAAATGTCTTGATTTTTTGGAGGGGGCATTGGGCTACAGCACCTGCAGAGGATGGACAAGGACAGGGAAAGGGTCTGGCAGGAGCAGGCAGTCTCTGTTTCTCTTGCTCCGTGACTGGAACCAAGCTTCCCTTGCTCATTTCCTTCCTTCTGCCCTTCTTTCTTGCACACCTTTCTCCCTTTCCTTCTGGAATCCTTCCCCACCCCCTCCCTGCTACCTCCCATCCTCTCTTCCTGGGGCAAGAGCTGCTGATTTGCAATTCAATTGAAGCCAAGTGCTTCGCTAAGCTGCTAAAACAACTGAAAGCTACCGGGTAGAGAGAAAAACATTACAAGCATTTTACCAATAATTATGAGCCGCTCTTCTCTTGGAGCCTGCCTTGTTTGCTCTGTTTGTGTGTGCTTGTGCTTGTGTGCATGTGTGTGTGTGTATAAGGGGTAGGTGTGTGTGTGTGTGTGTGTGTATGTGTGTGTGTGTGAGGAGGGGGTAGAATATGCTGGAGGAGGAGGAAGGAATGCACAGAGGAAGCCGCTGGGTCCCTCCTTCACCCTGGTGTCAGGTTCTCAGCCTCTGGAGGTGGCCCCTTCCCTCCTCAAAGTCTCCAGAATTAGGCGCAGTGGGCTGAGAGAGGCTGTCTGGGCCCATGCAGAGTGGGAAGTGCTGAGGCTGGAACCTTTCTAGAGCCCATTTGCCCAGTCCCATGATACATAGTACTTGGGGGGCATTTCTAGGGGCCTGGGTAGAAGTGGGGATGAATGGTGTAGAAGGCCATCAAGTTGGGCAGGGGGGTGGGGGTGGGTGGGAAAGAAAGGGAGTTAGAGTTGTCCTGTCACAGCATGGGGTGGGTGTTGGAACTTTCCTGGGTCATGTGCCATGCGGTCCTCACCTATGGGCCTTCTTCCTGGAGTGTTGGTTTTACGTGATGATCCAGATGGAAATACTATCTTAATTTTCAAGCAAATGGATGTATTATGAAGAATGCCAAATTAAGATGAAACAGAAGGCTTGAAGGAAAACTTGCCCTTGTAGTAGACAATCTGAACAACTCCTATGGGGCTGTGCTGCCAGACGTCATTCCTCGTAGATGGTTTGGGAATGGGTAGCCGGGTTCAGGTCTCCCACCTGCACTGTTTTGCATTGAGGAGTGGAGACCCAGAGGGGAGGAGGAAGCAGGGCTCAGATGCCCAGGCCCTGGCCTGGCAGTGGCTTAGGCTAGCTGAGTCATCGCTTCAGCCCACCTGCCCCAGGCCTGAGAGGTGAGGCCACCTGGGGCCATCAGCAGAGGGGATGAGCCCCAGACTCCTTGTCAGTCTGTCTGGGTGGGGCCTAGACCCCTGTCTTAGAAAAGGCCAAGAGTTTCCTTATTGGAGCTTTTTATTAAACGCTTTTGGTGACTCTGGGTGTTTCAGAAGACAGCCTGATGGGGCCCTTGTGGCTGTGACCTCAGTGAGTGACCCCCCCCCCCGCCATCTCCCAGGGGCGAGCCAGTACCCACTTCATAGGGAGGTGGAGAGGCTCAGAGGAGTGGAGAGATGTCACAACACAGGGTAAAGGCTCCAAGAATAGGACCCGTGAGCGTTAGGATTAAAGCATGTTCTTGGAAATGTGGCTATTTTGGGGTGAGGCATCCAGTGACCCCACATGGGCGTGCACTGTGACTTCTAGTCCCTCTCTGGTTGGGGAAAGGTCTCTGGTGGGGTGAGGGTGCCTCACCAGCCTAGGGGCTCCCAGGTGTTCCTTTATCCCTGCCCATCTGGTCACCTAGGAACATGGCCGAGGCCTCAGTTTCATCTGCGCCTCCTCAAATTGCAGAGAGATGAGGGGGATGGGGCAGGGGGTCAGGAGTCTCCCTGGCTGCATAGAAAGCGAGATGGGACTGGGAGGTAGAGGCCTGGGGAGGAGAAAAGGAATGGGGGACAGAGGGGGGCATGCTGGAAAGGGAAGGGCAGGGCAGGGGAGATGGGGAGAGAGCCAGAGGGAGCCAGTCATCTGTGGTCTGCATTCCCTGGGTTCCTTTTAACAGCGTTAATGTTCCAGGCTGGCGACAAGAAGCCTCCTCAATAATTAAACTGATAGAAATGAGAGGCTGGGTGAGAAACTTAAAAGCCATTTATAGAGGCAAAAATGTTGAACTTTGGTGGTGGTGGTGGTGGGGTGGGGGAGTCAGGAGCAGGAGCCCCTGGCTGGAGAGCATGAGGGAGGGATGCCCAGGCCGGGGCAGCTGCTGTGTCATGTATCTCTGTCAAACGGCACCGCTGCGGCCCCAGCCCCGCTCTGCCACGGCCAATAAATGGGGGCCTGCTGGGAGCTTCCACCTGAGGCTCTGATTATAGCTCCCCTTCCTCCAAAAGGTGAATTTCCTGTGCGCAGCTCAGAAAGGAGCTCTGGGCTTGGGGGTACAAGACGTGATTTCCTCCCTGGCGAAAGCTAACGGGGTGCTGTCGGGGTCAGGTTGTGAGCAAGACTCAAAACTGGAAGGGGCCAACTCCCCATCATACAGATGTGGAATCTGAGCCCCGATTAAGTGTCAGGGCAGGGCTGGAAGTCAGGTCCCCTGCTCCCAGGCCTGACTCCTTCCAGAATGTCTATCCAAATAAACTGGGTTGGGAAGTGGGACCCAGGCCTTCATGGGGACCAGAAGCCCTGACTCTGGGCAGTCGTGAGTCTGACTTGACGGCTTATATCCCTTACTTCCTGTTCCCATCCCCTTCCTTCATCTTCACGTTGGCTCTCTCTTCCTGGGACGGGGAATATCGATGGGTGTAAAGAATACGTTTTGGAAGAGATCCTAAAGGCTGACAATGTGGCCTGCGCAATACTATGTTGGGACAGCCCAGGTTCTGGAGCCAGTTCGGTCTGGGTTTGAGTCTTCTTTCCACCGGACTTCCCTCACCTCCGTTCACCCTATAGGTCATTTACACCACAGCGTGAATAAGCCAATAAGATCTTTTCCCGAGAGCAGCCATTGCTGCAGGGAGAAAGAATATATCAAGTGCCTTGGAAGGAAGCGGTTTTCAAATCCCAGACTTGTAAGAGCGAGAAGGATTCAGAAATCATTGCATTGAGTCCCTCATTCATTTGCAGCAGACAGAAAAGCTGAGGCTTGAAGAAGGGGGGTTGGCTATCCAGCATGGTGGTTAAGAATCTGGCTGCTGGGCCCAGATAGTCTTTGCCACTGTGGCTAATGGTTTCTCCTGTTTGTGCCTCTGTTTCCTCATGTGTAAAATGGGGATGAGAACGGTCTCGTAGGCCAGGTGGGAGAATTAAGAGTTAATGTCCAGAGCAGGCCTAGCACAGTGCCTGGCACACAGTCAGCCCGCAGGAAATGTCACTGCACAGCTTGTCGCGGGGCCTGAAATCAGCATGAGAGACTCCATTGATGTGGAAGAGGCTGGAGCGGGTGGGCAGTGACAGACGGTGACCTTTGAGGCTGATCCTGGAGAGGCCCCACCATCTGCTGGGTCTCTCATGTCTTCCTGCAGACCGAGCAGCCAACCTAACTTTCAGAGAACGAGCTATGTCTCGCTGTCACACAGTGGGGCATGGGAGGAAGGAGTGGGGTGCAGTGGAGGGAAGGTAGAAGGGGGCAGGCAAAAGAGGGGGCGGAGGGGACACCGGTGAGCAGGGGTTGGGGGGAGGGTGGAGATGGGCAGGTGCCCCAGTTTCCTAGGAGAGGCTGGGCCAGGGGCGCTGCTGAGCCATATTATCCCTTCTGTGCACCCCCCCTCCCCCGCCTCCCTGCCTGGCAGTGTGATGCTCTTGACCCACGTGGGGCTGTGAGTGCTGTAAAGGTTTGTGGCTTGCTTCTGGAGAAAGCTGCCTGCCTGGTGCTTGGCTCATCCTACTCTTCAGCGCCTGGCCCAGGACTCTGGGGGAAACTTTGTGGCTTAGATAACATAAGATGTTCTGTTGAGGATGTGGCTTTGTGTCTTCAGACTGTTTTCACTGCACAACCAGGAGGAACTTTTGAGAGAGTCCATCCACCCTCCCAACAGCTTGCCCCTCTCCCTTGAAAACAGCTTCATCCTTCCAGCGCCCAGGCCAAAAAACTTGGTGACAGCTTTGACCACCCTTTTTCTACTGTCAGCAAACCCTATAAGGCTTTCCTTTCAGAACGTGTCCTGGATGTGACACCCCTACCTTCCCACCCCTGGGGCCTCTCCCTGAGACCATTGCAGGAAACTTCTCTTCTTCTCCCTGATTTGGGCCCCTCCACAGCCAAACCTTTGCTCAGGGGCCACAGAGATCTTTCTAAAAGCCAGATCGAATCTACTCACCCCTATTATACCTTTCATTGGTTTTAGATCAAAATGCAAACTTCCAAACCCCTGCCTCTCTGAGAGGCTCTGTGCTACCTGGCACCCTGGCCACACCTTTTGTCTCTCTTGGGTATACTCCACACACCCATACCATTTTCCTTGTGGTCCTTGATGACACTATTTTCCCTACCACAGGGCCTTTGCACCTGCTGTCCCCTCTATATGGAATGTTCTCCCTTGACTCTATGAGGCTAGATCCTTCTTATTCAACCTTAAGCTTAAATGGACTCCCTTGGGACGCCTTAAGTGGCTGCCTTCAGCTTAGGTCATGATCCCATTGTCCTGGGATCGAGTCCCACGTGGGGCTCCTTGCTCAGCGGGGAGCCTTCTTTTCCCTCTCCCTCTGCCTGCCACTCCCCCTGCTCGTGCTCTCTCTCTCTCTCTCTCTCTCTCTGACAAATAAATAAATAAAATCTTTAAAAAAAAATGGACTCCCTTCAGGGAAGCTCCCCCCCCCGCAATTATTCTGTCTTGTTTCTCCATCTTTCCTTTTATGGCACTCATCACAGTTTGTACTCCTGTCCATAGTTCCTCGTTTTCCTGTTTGTTGTTGGCTTCCCCCTCTAGACTAGGGGTTAGCAAACTACAGCTCAAGAGTCAAATCTGGCCCACCACCCGTTTTTGTGTGACCCATGAGCTAAGAATAGTATTGGTATTTTAAGTGCTTGAAGAAAAAAATCAAAAGAATCATATGTCACGACACAGGAAAATCACGTGGGATTTAAATTTCGGTGCCCATAAATAAAGTCCTGTGCCAGGGCTCGTCTTGATCCTCACAGCAACCCCCGGGGGTACAGTTGTTATCCCCATTGTACAAATGGAGAACTGAGGCCCAGAGAAGCTAAGCAAGTGCACATGAAGAGGTAGCAGGAGAGGGAGAAGCAGGCTTCCCGCGGAGCAGGGAGCCCGATGCGGGGCTTGATCCCAGGACCCTGGGATCATGACCTGAGCCGAAGGCAGCCGCTTAATGACTGAGCCACCCAGGTGCCCCAAAGATTTTATTTTTTATGTAATCTCTACTTTTAAGTAATTCTCAGCGTGGGGTTGGAACTCACAACCCTGAACTCGAGAGTCACGTGTTCTACCAACTGAGCCGGCCAGGTGTCGGGCTGCTCTTGAGCTGCTGCTGTCTGGGAACTGAGCAGATGAGACAGAGGACAGTGGCTGACGCTGCTAGACTCTCAGCAGCACCGGCAGGACCCCCATGTCCCTCCAAACTCTGGGATATCATCAGGGTCGTCGTGGTCTGCAGAGCCCTGCATAAGCCCCTGGTTGTGGGGATGCGTGTAGCCTGGGCCCGTCTTACCACTGGGTCAAGCCAGTGCCCACCAGTGCCCACCACTTTGGTGACCCCAGGGCCCCTTGGATGTATTTCCAACCCCCAAGCACCTCCAGCTCTTCCCTGACCTACAGAATTCCTTTCACCTAAAGCTTTGTTCCCTGTTGGAGGGTATCTAACCCTGTACCATTTGAGTCTGTTACTAGAGATTTGTCCTAAAAAGCTTCCACAATAAATGTTTGGGGGTGAATGAGGGACCCTCCAGAGGAGGTGTCTGAGGTGGAGTCATCACAACATTTACATAACCCATATCCTGTGCCAGGGCTCGTCCTGATCCTCACAGCAACCCCCGGGGGTACAGTTGTTATCCCCGTTGTACAGATGGAGAACTGAGGCCCAGAGAAGCTAAGCAACTTGCCCCAGGTCACACAGCTGGTGTGGTGGAGCCGGAATACAAACCCAGGCTGTCTGGCCCCGAAGCCACCCATTTTGCCAGTCTGCGCTCCTATCTCTTGGCCATCAGATAGACTTGGGTTTTAGACCTGGCTCGATCCTCACTGTGGGGCCTTTCTGAGCCTCAGTTTACTCACGGGCATGCTAGTATTCACCTGGCAGAGGTACTAAAGTGTACAAAGCCCTTAGTAGGTGTTTAGGGGGATGTTGGTGTTACCTGAAGGTTTTTTTTTTTTTTTTTTTAAGATTTTATTTATTTATTTGACAGAGACAGACACAGCGAGAGAGGGAACAGAAGCAGGGGAGTGGGAGAGGGAGAAGGGAACCCAACGTGGGGCTCGATCCCAGGACCCTGGGATCGTGACCTGAGCCAAAGGCAGACGCTTAATGGCTGAGCCACCCAGGCACCCCTACTGGAAGGGTTTTGATAGATGTTAGTGTTTGTGAGGTGCTGGGCCACTGGAGGGGTGGGGGAGGAGTGGGCAGTGGGGCTTGCTGAGGGTGACTATCAGGGGCTGCTTCCTCAGGTGGGGAGCACATAGCCCTTGCTTTTACTGCATCCCTCTTTCCCCCAAGCCCTGGGTGTCTCTCTGTAGTAAGCGTCCCGGAAGGGGGACCTCAAGACATAAGGGTCAGGTTGGAGCCTGCACAGAGAGGGGAGGGAGGTGGGGGCAGGGGACACTTGGCACCGGGAAGCAGCTGCAGCCCCAAGGGGGAGGCTCAGAGCCCCCCACCCCTGCGACTACTTCTCTGCCCATTCTCTCTGTGCCCTCTGAGTTCTGTCCAAACCACCTGGACGTTGCCCATGGCGGAGGGGTTCAGGGGTACCCCCGCCATACAGTAGGATGCTGGGGACACAGGTGGTAGGAGGACGGGTGGGTAGGGCTGCTGGGGTAGCGGCTGTGTGGCTTCAGTGGTTCTCAAGCCCGGCTGCTTATCACAGTCCCCCAGGGGAGTTTACTAGAGCGTTGAATTCCTCAGCCTCCAGGGGGCTGATGAGACCTGAAGGCCAGGCGTGTGTTTGGACACCTGCCGGGAGGCTTGGTTGACCACCGGACCCAGGTGCTCTGAGTCAGTCTAGTATTCCCCCTGCCTCCACCTGGCTTCCCCAGGGGGCACCCTGCCCATCCTACAGCCTTCTCAAGCCTGCCGTCTCCCAGGTGCCCCCCCCCCCCGCCCCCGGGCTTGCAGACCAGCTCTGAACACAGGAGGTTTGGGGGTGGAAGGTGGGATTCTGCTCTGGCGACTGGACTGGCAAACAGGCTCCTTACTGTGAAACTAAAAGGAGGGAGAGGGGCCTCCAGGGCGACTTCCCAGAAATGCACGTGAGGGAGGCCTGGGGTCTCCTGGAATCCAGGTAGGAGCTGACAGGGTCCCTGGGCGAGGTGTGGGGCTTTGCGGAGGGGCTGAGGTGGGACTGAACCTGGGGATGCTCAAATTCACGACTGCTGGCATCTGGCTCTCTCTCCTGTCTGGACCTCGGCTTGCCCATCTCTAAAAATTAATTCACTCACTCAGTCATTCACTCCCTGACTCAGTACTGAACATCTCCTCTGTGCCCAGCACCTCCAGAACAGTGTTCTCCATCTGGCCGGACACTGAAATCACCTGGGGAGTTTTAAAAAAATCCTAGGATCTGAGCCCCACCCCAGGAATTCAGATTAATTGGTCTGAGATGGGGCTTGGGTTCCCCAGGTGATACCCACGTGCAGCCCAGGTGAAGAACTACCGCTCTAAGCAACCTTATAAAGCAGGACACAAAATGGAGTAAGGCCTAGCCCTGGTGGGCTTCCATGTTTGAGAGGGAAGGCAGGCAGTGAACAGGTAAAACAGATAAATATCTCACGGGGAGGGGCAGTTCCCTGCAGAATGAAGCAGGGAGGTCACTAGAGAGGTGAGGGAGAGGGGGACCAATTTAGATGGCATGGTTGGGGGTGGCTTTCCTGAAGAGGGGACATTTGTGCAGAAGCTCGAATAGAGTAAGGGAGGGGGTTGCCCTATGGATATCTGGAGGAAGAGTGTTCTACATAGAGGGAACAGCAAGTACAAAGGCCCTGGGGCAGGACTTTGCCTAGTTATTGACCTAGGAACTCAAGAGGGAGGACCAAGACAGTCCTAGGGACAGGGAGGGGGGACCAAGGGGGTTCCAAAACCCACATCCTGATCCTTATTACTGCAAAGCATGTTGTGGGAGGGGGATCAGCAGGAGTCTGATGGCCTTGGGCAATCCCTGGGCCTCTTAGGACCTCAGTTTCCCTACCTATAAAATAGGCAATTGGTCCCTGCACTGTCCTTGTGGAGCCACAGAGGCGATGCGGGAGGATCTACAAGGGCAGAGCCTGAGCGAGAGCTCATTCTTTCCCTGGGCTCCCATCCTGCTGCCTCCTCCCACCCATGCCCGCACTGTCCCCTTTCCACCCCACCCCCCACCCCAGCCTGAGGAAGGAGAGCTGGAGACAGGAACAAGGCAGGGCCAGCCAGACCAGGAGGCAGCAGGATGCAGTGGTGAAGGCATGGGCTCCGGGGCCAGGTGGCCTGGTTTCAAACCCCTGCTCTGCCATTTATTACCTGGGGGGGGGCACCTCTCTGTGCCTCAGTTTCCTTATCTGCGAAATGCCGAAACCCACGTCACAGAGCACGGGGAAGATTACATGAATGCATTGCAAGTGCTCGGGGCAGAACCTAGCATGTAGGCTGTAGATGGCGGCCGAGTGCCTGGTTGTGGCGGGCAGCCAGGAGTAGGTAGCTCAGATCTTGGCCCCAGGTCACTCCGCCTCTCTGGACCTCGCTCATCTCATCTGTGAAATGGGCAGAATCACATGTACCTTTCAGGGTGAGGATGTGGAATAATGTAGTGAGGAGCTGGTGGTGTGGTGGGTGCTCAGTAGGGCTCGGGGATGTTAGTCCTCATCTGCTGACAGAGCATCCCAGAGGGGGCTCAAGGGGGGGGTGTGGGGTCTGAGCCATGCTGGCTGGGGAGCTGGGCAATGCCGAGGGGCGGATCGCCGGCTTCTGGCAGAGGGATGACTGGTGAGTGTATCTGAGTGTCCTCAGTGTGATGGTCCTGGGGCTCTCCTGACCCTCACTGTGAGGTGTGGGGGATGCTGGTGTGATCTCTGGCTCCCCACTCAGGGGAGGGCTGTGGGGCCTCTTATCACTGAGGCCTCCCATAGCTCAGGGACCTGCCTTCTGGGTCTGGCTCTGCTGCCAACTCACTGTGTGACCTTGGGAGGAACGAGGGCATTGGATCAGGCGGGCTGACCCCACTCCTCTACCCCGTGGCCTCTCCTGCGGAAGGAGCGCTGAGCTTACTCCCCAGTGGTCAGGTTGCCACAGGATTGCCATGGCCCCCGTGACCTTTCTGGTCGTCTCTCCAGGGGAGTCCCTCCTGCCTCAACTCTGCATGTTCTCTGAGCCTGTGTTGTGCTTTCCAAAACCTGCGTCGGGGATTTTCCTGGCTGTGTGCTCCTCCTGGAATGACCCTCTTGACGTCTGATGGGCAGAGTCAGACTCCTTTAAAACGCTGACTCAAAATCCAAGACTTTCCTGAGCCTTCCAGGACGGAGGTGATCCTGGGGCACATGGGGCCCTTTGTGTGGCTCTTGTGGGTCTCCCTCAAGTCCATGGGCTTGTCGAGGGCAGGATCAGGCTGGAACCCTCTTGGTCGTCCCTTTCCCCCCAGTGCCAGGCCCGGTCTGTCAGTGCCAGGGAGTTCCACCAGGTGTGGAACCGTGTGAGGGAGCTACGCCTGCGGCAGGGGTGGGGCCCACACTGTCTGAGGAGTTTCGCTCACGGTACCTCCCCCTGCCGAACCCTGAATGAGCTGTGTGCTTTTCGTTTTCCTCCCAATTTATTAAACTAGCATTTTTATGACCCAGACATGTTGGAAATGAAAAGAAGGCAAATTCTACTTTATATTCCAATTGACCTTTACGCTTGCCACTTGGCTCAGAGGCCTGGGCTGGGGCAAGGTGATGAGATGCAGGCTCCAGCCTCCGGGCTCTGGGGTTGTGGGGCAGAGTGGTACCGCGGAGCTGTGTTGGGGGCAGGGAGGCAGGGCCACCCTTGGTCCCCAGCCCCTGCCTCATTCTGTGGGACTCTGGCTTTCTCAGCTTCCCTCTCCTATTCTCCCCACATCTCTCTCTTTCCTGGCCCCTATACCTTCTCTGGCTCTGCCTGGGCCACTCTCTGGAGCATGTGGGGGCCTCATCCATGGTTAAGGCCAAGAGGTAGGAGTGGCCCCCAAGCTCACCTGGTCCTGCACAGGTGTGCCCAGCCTCACGGCCACTCTGGCCACCTGCCTGCCTCACCCCTTGATTATGGCCATCTGCATCTCGGGACTGAGCGCTCCCTGGTGGGCACCTGACCCCTCCAGACCCCCCTTCCCTACTCAGATTGTGGCCCCCCCCACATAGTTCCAGAAATTTCCCCTTGATTGAAAATGTGGCCTGGCTGTGGGCAGCTGCGGCTCCGGGCTCTGCTCTCCTCGCCTGTGGGGTGGCCGTGGGCAGGCTCTGCGCGAGGCCCAGGGTGGTGGGGAGGCCGGCTCAGTCACTGGGATGTGACGCTGTTTCAAAAAGGGCACATCCTGGCTCTGCCCCTCCCGGCCGTGGGGCCTGGGGCAGGTCCTGTGAGCTCTTTGGGCCCACTTGCCGATCTGTAAAATGGGGAGGACGGTTGTGAGCATGAAATGGAACAAGGCAAAGTGACTGGCACAGCGCCTCGTGTGTAGTAGGTGCTCAGGAAACAGTAACTGCGGGGAAGCGTGCGCACACAGGAGCGGGAGGCTGGATTCTTCTCCCTGCTCCCTTCTTTCACTCTCTCACTCCCGGACCTAGTCCTCCCCAGGCTTTAGTTTTTCCTGGGGCTCACTGAGAGGTGTCCCAGGATGACGCGGGAGGCAGGAAGCGCAGGCGCAGTGCAGGTGGGACCAAGCCTGGCTGCCTGCTCCCCAGCCATCCCCAGGGGCCTAGGAGGAATTTAAAACTCATTAAGGCTGAAGTATGCTGGAGGAGCCCACTGAGCACCACCCCCCGCGAGGGGCCCTAATGGTCCTCTGGTGTCTCTGGCCAGGGCTGCGGGGTAGAGAGACAGCACTTACCTCATTCTCCATCCCTCCCCCCAGGGGCTTTTGGGGGAGGCCTGGGGGGAGACCCGGCAGCATTAACCTCAGTCAGGGTCAGGACTGTGGATGTTTGTGTTCAGTGCAGTTGCCTCCTGCCCTCTGAGTTCAGGTCCTGAGAGCTGTCAGGGGATCCAGTGTGCCCCTCTCCCCCCTCCCGCGATAGCAGAATGGAGAGGGGCGAGGCTAGACCCTTAGGAAGGACTTTGGGTGGAAGACAGCCCTCCCTCCCCCCTCAGGGGAGACATTTGAGGGTTAGGACTGGGCCCCGCCCCTCGGTGTGTGCGGGAGGCGTGGCTTCCTCCGGGATCAGGTCTGTTCTGAGGGGGAATGGGGGAAATGGGGTGCACAAAGCTTTCACAAAGGAGCCTTTTATCCAAGATGAGTGGCATCTCCCATGTGGGCCTGACAGGAAAGGGGTTCCTCTCTCTCACAAGGCATCATGAATTTTATTACCCCCAAATTTCAAGCGTATGGAGAATTATAGAGCCTAATAAACTACCCTGTGCCCACCACCTGGCTGGGTCAAATATTGATGTTTTGCCCTAATAGTATCAACATTTGTTTTCATTTTGAGAATGAAAACATGCCAAAGGTCATCAGAGGCCCTGCGTGTACCTCTGTGAGCCCCTCCTCTGCTTCCTCCTCAGGCAGCCACTGCCCTGTCCTGTATGGATTGTTTCTTTTTTATTTTGTAAGATTTTATTTATTTGTCAGAGAGCACAAGCAGGGGGAGCGGCAGGCAGAGGGAGAAGCAGGCTCCCTGCTGAGCAAGGAGCCCGATGTCAGGCTCGATCCCAGGACCCTGGGATCTCGACTCGAGCTTAACCGACTGAGCCACCCAGGTGCCCCTGTTTGGATTGCTTCTAAGTCTTTTAATTACTGTGCACTTAAACATAGTTTTGTTTTGCATGTTTTATGCTTGCTGAAAATGTGATCGTCTTGCATGTCCTGTGGCTTGCTGGGTTTGCTCGGTATCACGTTGCTCCTTGGTGGCCTGGTTCCTTTTCTTGGCCATGTAGTTCCCCGCCGGAACAGTGCCCTGTGCATTTACTTGTTCATTTGCTGTGGGCACCTGGCCAAGTTCCCTGATGATCTTCCTGGTTCCACCAACAGTGTTGCACAACCATCCTTGCCAGTCTGTCTTTGTGTTCTTGGGAGAGTTTCTTGTGGGTCATACCCAGGAGCGGAATTGCAGACTCATGGAGAATAAGCCTCCTCAACTTTCCCAGAGGCTGCCAGGCTGTTCTCTACATTGTATGCAAGGGTGCTGATTTCCAAACCTGCCTCCCCATTGGAACCTCCTGGGGCTTACTAAAACACAATTTTCACCAGGTGCCTGGGCCTACACAGCCCTGCTAAGAGGACTCTCAGGGTGTGAAGTCTTATTTCACCAAGCTCCTGGGGGCTTTGTGGACCTGCATTTGGAGGTGCCTCGCCTGGGTCTGCCACTCACTTGCTGTGCAACTTTGGGTGAGTTGCTGGATCTCTCTGAGCGTGGGTGTCCTCCTCTATAAAATGGGGATAATGATAAATGGTGAGGACTCAGTCAGGGTTGGCCCTTGCCTCCCCGGGGATCAGCTTGATGTTTTGAGGCCTGTGATGTGCCCAGGGTTGCCATAGCCTGACTAGGCTCTTGTGTCATCCAGGGGAGGGTCATACCTTCTTGACTCCATCTGTGAAGTCAGGCTTGGCTTCATTGTTTTACTCAGCAAACATGACGGACCTCTGCTTTGTGCAGACCATGCTTTAGAAACCCGGTGTATGGGTCAAGGCCCCTGACTTCGTGAGTCAAGGGGTCAGTAATTTCATGAAAATGAGATGAGGGCTTTCATGGGGTGGATGAGGTGCCCTTCACCAGCCTGGTAGGGGGTATCAGAAAGGATTTCCTGTAGGAGGGCAATTAGCCCAATAGCCAGGATACAGGGAACTGGGTAGGGGGCTGTGCTGGCCAGCAGGGGGCGCCTTCCAGGCAGAGGGACCAGGAGTCCGAAGGCCTGGTGGCGAGAGGGAGAGCCTGGTGCTTGTGTGGAGGTCGGCTGTCTCGCTCCGGGCACTGCTGAGGCTCTGGGTGACACGGTAGGACCCGGGGCTTGACATGGGCGCCAACCTCCTGGCAGTGGTCGCTCTGACTGAGGCCTCAGGTGGCAGCTGGAAGGGGGTTTATGGGAAGCCTGAAGTGTGAGGAAACGTTAAGTGCCTTCTAAGTACTTTGCTTATTTTAAATTGCTTAAGTGGTTTCTAAGATGGTCCTAAGTATCCCGGGGACATAGACACAAAATCAATTAGGAAAGTACAACAAGCCTCGATGAAGGGAGAGTAGCCCCCTCGCCTGCCTGCCCTCCCCCACGCCCACCTAGGCCTCGTTCTGGCCCTGGCCAGTCAGCCTGGACCAGCACCTCTCCGCTCACCGCCAGCATCAGGCAGGGAAGGCCCCAGCCTCTGTCCTGGGCCTTCCTGGCCTTGAGTCCTGGCTTCTTTCTCAAGCATTTTGAGAGGTGGGGGGAGAGGAAGATGTGTGTGGAGGGGTAGGGGTGGGAGGCAGAGAGAGGGGTTGTATGTGGAGGGGCCTGAGAGGGTCTCCTTTAAAGATGCTTCTCTCTCCTGAATGTGCCTTTTATCCAGGGGCCCTGGAGTCCCCTGAGCCTATAGTATTATTTTTGAAGTGCATCATACATTCTCACAGGCATTCGAAGGAAGCCAAGGACATACCCCAGCCCCACCACGGAGGCAGCCACTGCTTCCTTCCAAAGAGGGCTCGGGGCTGGACTCGGGGCTGCCGTGTTGCACACTCTGGGGGCGCCATTCACTAGTGTATCAGGGGAATGCTTGCACACTTCTGTTTTCCCTCATGTTCACATGACTGCAGCACCTGCTTGGTGACCTTGGGGATTGTTCAGCGGCGAGGAAGGAGCTTGTCCTTTGTATGACCACACAGTCCTCCATGCTTCCGGTCTCGTTGCGACGGACACTAGGTGGTTCCCAACCTTGCCAGTTTGTGAGCAGCCGCGTTTGTGCATCGACCCCTCTGCACATCCCCAGAGTGCCGGCTCAAAGGGGCAGTTGTACTTGTAATATCTTGGCCTCCTGCCAGCCAGGGGTGAGGCCACGACTCCCTGGGGCTGGGTCTCCACCTTTGCTGGCTGCCGGGAGGGGCTGGGAGGAGGCCCCATGGCTGATGCTGACCTGGCCTCTGCAGCCTTGTGTAGCAGATTGTGGGGAGCAGGGACCCCAGTCCTTAGCTCAGGAGCTGCCCAGAGGAGTGAGTGGGCCCTCCTTCACTGTGAGTCTGTGTGGGGCAGGGTGGGGGCAGTCCCAGGCCTCTGTGCAGGTCCAGCAGGAGCAGGAGGCCCTGGGCCCCTGGGCCTCCATCCCACACATGCTCTGGGAAGGTGCTGAGAACTGGCGGGGGAGGGGGTGACCATCGCTGTCCCGGCTCAGCTGTCTGCCGGCCCATCCCCCCGCCCCCATCATTCAGGTGTGACTACTCCTAGCAAAACCACTTTCATGCCCATACTCTGCTGTCTTTGGACTCCACGACTGCCTTGTGTATCCACGTAACAGATGCAGCTCGGAGGGGCGGTGACTCCTTGGGTCCCGCAGCCGCTCAGGGCTGGAGTTTGGCTGGTCCTTAGCCTCCCTGGCTCCTCAAGGAGCACTCCCGTCCCAGGCCCGCACATTATGCTCATCCCTCCATCTGCACCTTGGTTTAGACACTTCTGTCTGCTGGGCGGGCCCACCTTCTGTTCTAACCAGCCTTGGGCCCTTGACAAAATCTCTGAAACTGTCAGCTTCTCCATTTTTCCATCTGCACAATGCATCCAGACCCAGTTTCACTGAATACTTTCTGAGGGTGGTGAGGCAGGAGCTTTTCCACTTCTTCCCAGAGGGCCTCAAAACTCTCCTTTTGGGGGGCTTGAAACTGTTCTTGTTTTCTATGTAAATTTTCCAGGTAATACTTCCTCTGAAGTATCAGGGAATCAGCTGCCTTCTTTCTTCCACCCCAAGGTACACAGTGATATGCAAGAAAAGCCTTGTCACCCGGAGCACATTGTACATATTTATTATATTAATTTTGCATAATTCACCAAACTCTCTTTGAAAGAGATGTGGCTTCCCTTATGGAAAACCTTTATTCTTTCCCATTCTTCACATCCAGTTTCAAACCTCCTCCTCCTCTGGGACCCTTCCTGCCCTCACCAGTCCTCACCTGGACAGGCTCCAACTCCCCTTAGTCCGTGCTGGTCCCAGAGCTTTCCTTCCTTCTAGCCTCCCCGCCAAGAGAGACCCTGAAGTTAGGGACTGTGTCACCTATTTCTTTTGTGGGTCTCCACAGAAGCTAGAGGAATGAGTTGAAAAAATATGTTTTTTAAAGATTTTCTTTATTTATTTGTCAGAGAGAGAAAGAGAGAGGGAGAGAGAGAGTGTGAGCATGAGCAGGGGGAATGGCAGGCAGAGGGAGAAGCAGACTCCCTGCTGAGCAGGGAGCCCGATGTGGGGCTCGATCCCAGGACCCTGGGATCATGACCAGAGCCGAAGGCAGACGCTTAACTGACTGAACCACCCAGACCTCCCAAGTCGAAAAATATTTTTAACAGAAAGGTGTCAATGTGAAAAAAAAAAAAAAAGAAAATCTCTGTTCCTAAAAGAAATCAGGCACAGAGCCAGCTGGAACTGAGGCAGCAGGTACTTGCTTTGACAATGAACCTTCCCCTATTTCATGAGCGATCAAATGAGTGGGTTTTGCTCCAATTTGTACAGTGGTCTTTGGCAATGTTGAAGGAGGAAGTGGCTTTTTCCTTAGCTATTGTTGGGTTTCCAGTTTAATTAAAAATACATATGTTTTCTGTACAGCTTGAGATTCAGCATGTATGATTTTGGGAACTTTCAGGCACCTGCTGTTGGCAGCTTCTGAGCATTTCTCAGAAACTGTGGTAGGGCCTTAGGGCCCGGAGTAGAACAGGAATCGGGGAGACAGGGGTCACTCACAACCACTGATAGTGTACGATCTTTCACAGTTACTTCTTGGTCATTCCACATGACCGACAGTCCTACAAAGATGTCCTACTTTACATGAAGAAACTGAGGCCCACAGAAGTGAATATAGCTAGTCAGAATCAGAGCTGGGCTTAGAACCAGATTGCCAGCGCAGTGCTCACCCCTGCACACTCCTGAATGTCATGGGCAGGTCCTTTGAGGCCGCCCGCTTTTAGTGCAGGAGTCTGCGGGTGGTGTCAAGGGGGTTTGTGGGCTGGCATCATGTCGGTCTTCCCTGGGCTCCGTGGAGCACAGGATAGTCAGCCCTGGGTCCCTATGTATGAGTGTGGTCCCATGGCCCCTGACTCCTTCCTGCTGGTGCTATTATAAAAGCCAACGCATTCATTGCAGATTTGGAAGAAAACAGCAGAGCATGAAGACGCAAATGAAAATTGCCCACTCATCCCACCATCCAGAGTGACAAACCTGAAGCATGTGTGTGTTTCCTTCTAGCCTTTCTTGTGTATAATTTATGAAGTTGCGACCATAACATCTCTGTGGTTCTGTAGCCAGCTTTTGCCCACAAGCGTACAGTTGGGAGCATTTTCCACTCTCCTCAGTCTTTGAAACATGGCGTGTAATGGCTATGTAATCCCCCATCAGGGGGCCCTATGGTGTTTTACGGCTGGCAGGGTGTGGTTTCTGGGCTGCTCCCTCAGCCCTGTCTGTGTGCTTTTCCAGTGGACTGTCTCTCCATGAGGCGAAGGGACAGTGAAGGCTTGGGTGCTGGGTGGTGGGGAGCAGGAGGTCGGTGGGTCCTACCTAATTGCACCGGTTATCCTGGGAGAGACAGGTGCTCAGGTGAGCTCTCTGAGAGGGCAGATGGGAAGGTGGACATGGCAGGTGGAGCGTGGGTGGCAGAGCCAGGTGGCCCCAGTGATGCTGTGGGCGTGGGACACCAGGGCCTGGAGAGACATGCTCAGCTCAACTACAGGCATGGGGCTGAGAGGCTGTGGCTCCCACTTTATTCCCGCTCAGGATGGAAACCCCCCGAAGCCCCAGAAATGAAGCTCAGGGATTCCAATCTAGGGTGGTGGAGGAGGGAGGGGGTGGGCAGGGGGCCAGGCTGCCACGGAGGGGAAATGACCTCATCTGTACCATGTGCTGTGGACAGGTGGGAAGTGTGGCAAGGGATGTCTGGAGAAGGAAGTAGAAGACCCTGGGCTCCCAGGGTGGCTTTGCCTCAGTGGCCCATCTGGCTGCCCTCCACCCCAGTTCTTCCCTCTGGCTCCTGCCCCTTCTGCTTCGGTTCCCCTGCGCCACCCCCTAAACCTCCCAAGGTCTGATCTGCTGGCTTCTGCTTCTGCTGTTCCCTCAGTCCCTGAAGAATGCTTTGTCCACCTTTTCTTTCCTCTACATTAAAAGAAAATTGGGGCACTTGGGTGGCTCAGTTGGTTGGGTGACTGCCTTCTGCTCGGGTCATGATCCCGGAGTACTGGGATCGAGTCCCGCATCGGGCTCCTGGCTCGGTGGGGAGTCTGCTTCTCCCTCTGACCCTCTCCCCTCTCATGCTCTCTCTCACACACACTCTCTCTCAAATAAATAAATAAAATCTTTAGAAAAAATAAATAAAGGAAAATTGAAGTCTAGCTTATATACAGTAAAATACACACATTTCAGGTGTACCACTTGATGTACTTTTAATAAATGCATGTGCCTGTATGAACATCAAGACCGAGAACATCCTCAGTACCCTAGAATGTTCCCTTGAGCCTCTCCTAGTCAATAGCCTTCCTTCCCCAAGGCTAATCACTAGCCCGACTTCTAGCAGCATAGATTATTTGCATCTGGCTTTGAGCTTCATATAAACAGAATCATAGAGTAAGCTTTTTGTATCTGGCTTCTTTCACTCACATTGTCTGGGAGATTCATCTGTGTGGTTGGTATTGTTCTTTATCCTCGCTCTGTACTATTCCATTGATTGCTTAGTTTATAATTTTTTTACCCATTCTGCTTCTGCTGGACATCTGGGTTGAATCCAGTGATTGGCTATTATGAATAAAGCTACTCTGAGTATTTGTATATACATCTTTTAGTGGACATAAGCACTCATTTCATATATATATATACATGAACACGCACATGTACACGCGCACACATGCGGAATTGCTGGCTCATCAGCTACGTGAATGATTAGCTTAAGAGGCACTGCCAAGAGGCACCTGGGAGGGGTGCCTGGGTGGCTCAGATGGTTAGGCGTCTGCCTTCGGCCCAGGGTCCTGGGATCGACCTCGTGTGGGGCTCCCTGCTCAGCAGGGAGTCTGTTTCTCCCTTTCCTTCTGCTCCCCCTGCTTGTGCTCTCTCGCTCTCTCTGTCAAATAAACAAACAAAATCTTAAAAAAAAAAAAAAGGTACCTGGGAGGCTCAGTCAATTAAGCGTCTGCCTTTAGCTCAGGTCATGATCCCAGGGTCCTGGGATCGAGCCCCGTGTCAGGCTCCCTGCTCAGCGGGGAGCCTGCTTCTCCCTCTCCCTCTGCCCTTCCCCCTGCCTGTGCTCTTTTGGACTCCCTCTCTCTCAAATAAATAAATAAAATCTTAAAAAAAAAAAAGAAGGCACTGCCAAACATTTTCCCAAAAGGATTATACCTTCTTGCTACCTTTTTTTTTTTTTGCTTTGGAAATTATACCTGTGCTTCAAGGCCCATCTCAAATGCTACCTTTCCCATCATCTTGTTGGATAGCAACACTGGTCATTTGGGTGTCAGCTCTACAAGTCAGGGTTGTGTCTCTCTTCCTCCTGGTTGGAAACATAGTAGGTGCTTACTAACACAAGTGGTTGAATTTATGTGTCTGGCCCTCAGTCAGAGCTTCACAAAGGTCATCAAATGTGGGTGATCAGCTGGGAGATCCCACAGGTGAGGAAGCGGGCTTGTCCAGGAAGCAGCAGAGGCCTGCCGCAGCGCCTATCCCCGAAGCCGGTGCTCATTCCACTGTTCTTGGCGGCATGTGTTTGCAATTTCTTGCTCTTTTTCAGCTCGCCCACTTTGATTTCACTCGGCCTCATATTCTAGTCCGGGGGTTGTTGAATTAAATCTCGTGGGTGACCTAGTTAGCTTGTGACCCAGCCAGCTCCTGAAGGATCTGCCAGCTTCTTCTTCCTCCTGAGACTGTGCCCCAGAATCAGGGATTTTCAGGTTGGGGTACAGGTGGTAAGGCTGCAGAAACCCACTCCTATGAAACGAAAGCCCTCTGCTAGCATGGCCCACATTTGTACCTCACTTTAACGTTTCCAGGTCCCTCTCCATTGATCGTGACACTCCCTGGGCATCACAGCCTGGGCATCATCATTTGCATTTTCCGACTGAGGAAGGCAGAGCCCAGGGAGGTAGTGTGATGTGTCCAGAGTTCATCGTGGAGGTTGGAGAAGAGCTGGGTGCTCCTTGAACTCCTGCCTTCCAACCACGGGCTATAAAGTGTTTCAGGGAGTGCTGGGAGCTGGTAGAGAATCGGAGTAAGGCTCAAACCCAGCCAGGCTTGTCCCAGGGCCACTTTGGGAAGCTAGAAAGGCTCTTTTAGGTCACTGATTTACTAAATGGTCTTTTCGAGCCCTGAACGTTTTGCCAGGTGTCTCAGGGGCAGCCTCCTACAGGACGGGGGCACTGTCCGTGGTCCTGAATCAGGACTTGTCTGTGGGGAGGCGAGGGAGGGCAGCCGTGTTGGCCTTGGGGGCACTGATGGCTTCCCAGGGGGTGCTATCCTGCCAGTTTTGGTGGGAGCTGGGCATGTGTCCAGGCAGACGGTGCGGGTGCCTTGATATTTTAATTGAAGCCTGGAGACACGGTTGCTCTCTCTGCTGCGCTAACAATGTACAGAATAAATAATTCAGCGGTGGCTGTGTTGTGCCTGCTGTCCTCACCCATGGGGGTGGCCACACTTGTGCTCATGCACACAGGCTGCCAGGTGGGCCAGGAGCTGCTATTAAAGGCTGGGCCAGAGGCAGTGCACTGCCATTTTCACAGGGCCCTGGGCACCTCTCAACCCTGGTGAATCGGTTTTCTCCCAGGCATCCCCCAAGGAGAGGTTAGTGGAATGTGGGGCCGGCTGCTCCCATGTACTGCAGTTAAGTGGCACGTAAAGGTCTTGTTTGTCCTCAGACCAGCCTGAAATGCCAGCAAACTGGAAGAAAGGCACCTCTTAATGGGCACTCTCCCTGGACTGTGTTTGAACTGGTTCCATTTGATTCAGCAAATATTTATGGAGCTCCAAGTTTGTGCAAGATACGGGAGCAGGTGGTAGGGATGGGAGAGATTGCCAGAGTGAATAAATCTGGGTCCTTCCTGGATGGGGGGTGACATGCATGTGATTTGTCATAGCTCAAGTTGGGATGTGGGAGGGCTGTGGTGGAGGAGCAGATGGGGGTCTGTGGGGCCTCAGAGGAGGCAGAGGTCACTTCTGACAGGGCATGCATGGTGGGGGGCTGCCTGGAGGAGGTGGTCAGTGTCCTGCAGGCAGAGAGGAAGCCATGACAGTGCTCTAAAGGGCAGGTGTAGCTGGAACTTTAGGTATGTCTGGTTGGATGCAATAAACCTTGTGGCATTGTGGCGGGGGGAGTTGGGTGGTGGATAAGTGGAGAGTGGGGCTGGGGTAGATTGGGGGCTTAGACCAAAGGTGTGGACTTGATCCTATAGAACAGTGCCCTGGTTAGATTTGGGGAAAGAAGTATTCCTTTGGGTGTGGAGTGGAGTGTTGGCTGTAGGCTGAGGCCCGAGTCTGAGAGAGTGCTTGGGAGCCAATGGAACAGTTCAGACTAGAGGTGATGGTGGCCCGAATGATGGCCTTGAGCATTCATTCGTTCATTCATTCACCCATTCACCAGTCAAATGGTGACTCAGATGCTGGGGGCCCAATTAGAAATGTATCAGTGAAGGAAAACACATACATACAGTCCTTGCTCACATGGAGCTGACCTTCTAGAGGGGGAGAAAGGTAGTAAACAAGGCAAGCAATAATTCAGGTGGTGACAGGCACTATGGGGAACATTGCATAGAGTCAGGAGTTTCGAGAGAGAGGAGGAGGGGAAGGGCTCTTTTAAACAAGGTGCTCAGAGAGAGGGTGTTTGAATATAGCTCCAGGCAAGTAAGGAAGGGGGCAGGTAGCTGGACGGTGTTTGGGCAGAGGGCACAGCCAGTGCCAAGTCTCTGAGGCAGGAATACTCATGGTGCATCTGAGGAACAACAAGCATGCTGTTCAGAGAGGAGGGGAAGGGGTTGGCAGGGCTGGATCGGCAGGGATTCCTGGGTCCCAGGACAGAGTTGGACTATTCCTTCCGGTTGTCATGGGCAGCCTTTGGGGGATTTTAAGCAGAGAGTGATGGGATCAGATATATGGTTTAAAAGGTGCTCGCTGGCTGCCCTGTGTAGACTGGATTTGTGGCATTGTCGGGGGCGGCTGGCGGGAAGGAGTTTCTTTGTAATAACCCTCCATCCTCCTCCATCCGTCTCTCTTCCATTCCTGCCTCCCCTTCTCCCAGGGGGGCAAGCAACCCCTAGTCCTCCTCCCCAGAAAGCCCCCGAAGAGGCTTCCTAGGCGCCTGGCAATTCTGAGGAGCCCTGCCCTGCACCCGGCTCTGTACCCCTGGTCCTCGCTCCCCGCCGCCGCCCGCCAGGGCTGGGACCCTCAGCCACAGCCAGATGTGCCTCGCCGATGGTCCTCTCGGAGCCTCAGCATTTCTCCCCTGTCAAGTGAGCATCAGTGACAAATACCTCCCTCACCTGGTTGATATGAGGTTTAAATGGGAGAATGTATGTGAAAGCTGAAAATGGCAGGCGATTATTCTTATACTTTTCAAAGCTAGAGGGAAACCAAAGTGAGTGGTGGAGGGGGTACCCTGAGAGTAGTTATTTAGGAACCTGTGACTCTAAGAGGTGGCCTGGCAGAGGCATAAGTGGATTTAAAGGCTGCGAGGACCGCCCAACAAAGTGCCAGAGGAAGTCGGGGGTGCAGGGTGCATTCTTGCCCCGAGGGCGGTGCGGTGATCTGTGGTGCTCGGTGCCTGAGTCCTGCCCTCACAGGATCCTTCCTCAGCATCCTCTGTGCCCTGCGCCCCCTTCCAGCTCCTTCCTACCAAGAGGCTGGGGCCAGGAGGGTGTTTCCCGCTGGAACCGTGGGCATCAGAGTGTCCTCACTGGGCGGGGGGGGGGGGGGATGCTCATGCTTCCCGCCATCCACACCCAGGCCCTTCTCTCCCCACAGAGAAGCTGGTGAGTCCTCTGCCCAACCATAGGAAGCTCCCTCTGTCCCATCTCTGGAGGGTGGTTGAGTTAACTGCAGTTCATATTTTTGGCAGAGAGCTGGCAGTGAGACCTAAATTGGGAGTGCGCTAATTGAGGGGCTCCTTCTGGGGAAACCCCTGTGAGTGGCAGCTGGGGGTCATGGCTCTGCCATGGTCCTCCCAGCGGCATGGCTTATAGAGCTGTAAGCAGGAGACACCGCCTCCCTGGGGCGGGGGAGAGGACAAAAAGAGAGAAGGCCTGTTTAATTTAATTCCATGTTTTATTGCTCGTTGGATAAATAACCTTCATTAAGATGGAAGGTGGGGGGATGGACAGGGAGAAGTTTGATTAATTTCGAGCTGGTTTCTCGTTTGTTAATTTTCTCCCAGTTCAGCAGGATTATTAAAACAAATTACAGACACTGCTCTCTCCTCCCTAGGCTGGAGTGGGGCTTGGCTCGCAGGGAGTGATCCCGCCCCCCACTTTCCACTATGGCTATTTAGGTGCAACTTGGGGTGAGGGAGGAGGCTTCCCCACCTCAGGGTCTCTGGGCAAGGCCCCCCTATTTCTTGTTTGGGTTTTCCTGTCCCCACAGCCTCATAGAAGATCTAGACAGCCAGGAAAAGGAGCATGGGGGTGCTTGCCAACGCATCCTCCTCCCAGCAGTGCCAGTGACCTGGGCAGTTGGTGCCTGGGGCAGGGGGCAGGCCTGCCAACCCCAGCCCCCACCCCCGGTATCCATGGGAGCAGGCCAGGCGGGCAAGCAGAGTAGGCGAGTACACAGCTTCTGGGCTGCCCCAAGCTAGTCCCTCAGTCCTCCTCCACCCCCAGGACCTGGCCACTGCCTGGTCTGGCCCTTTCCCGGCCCATCAGCTCTTGCCCACCTTGAGCTCTGCCCCTGCCAGGCTGGATCTCCCACTGGCTCCAGCCAGCCCTGCAGAGAAACTGCCACCTGTCGGGTGTTAATGGGCGATAGCAGGTCAGCACTTTTCCTTCTCACTCGTGGGCAGTTAAGAGTTCCAGCTGCTTGATAGGCACCTGGGCTGGGCAGTGACTTTTGGGAGGGGGTTATGAACACTCTTTTGTGCTCCCCAAATGTACTATGAATGATGATGCCACCAGTTTTAGCTGTACCAGAGTGGTGGTGTGTGTGTGTACGTGTGCGTGTGCATGTGTGAGCCTTTCTGGGATATCCCTGCGGCACACCCATGTGTGCAGGTCCTCCGATTTGGATGGACTGACTCTGAGTCTGCTGGGCCTGCACTCCAGGGCTGAGTTCTAGCGTGTGTGTCTGTCCGGATGTGTGCGTTTTCTCTTTCCTGGCCCTGCCACCCTCAGCTGATATTCTGGAGCATGTGGTCGGACTGCCTGGAGCTGTCCGCCTGGCCATGGCAGCCCCTGGAGGACTGTGGAGAAGCCTCTCTCTACTTGGCTCCTTGTAGCCCGTGGGGCACAGGGTCCCCTTGGAGAGGGGCCATTTTCTGTGGGCTTCTGACTCTCCACACGCCCAGCCCACCCCTGCTGTCTTCCCGATCTCCAGGCGGGCGCTGGAGGAATGGGTCCAGTGAGGGACAGATGGCCTGCAGCCAGGGCCAGGGAGGGGAGGGGTACCATCTCGATCTCCAGCGTCTGGGGGCCTTGGCCCCTGTGGCTCTCGGGCTGTTGGGGCTGCCAATCCTGTGAGGCACAGGCAAAAGACTGAGCTAGACACTTACTCAAAGAGAGACACACGTTATATAAGGTTGGAGTGAGCAGGGCCGTGGGTAAGGGGACAGGGCATGGGGTGGGGCTGCCTGAGACGAGCTGTTCAGTGACAGCATCTCTGGGAAGGTGCCGCTTGATCAGAGGCATGGATGGCGTGAAAGAGAATGCTCTGTAGCTGTGTGGGGAAAAGCCAGCGAGGCAGAGGGCTCTGCAGGTGCAAAGGCCATGAGGCTAGACAGCGCTCGGATGCTCAGGGGCTGTTTACGGAGGGAAGTGGGGGGGTTGGTCAGAGCTGAGGTCAGCAAGGCAGCAGGGCCCACACAGGTCTTGGCTTTCCTTCTAAGCAGGAGGCTGGGGGCTGGGGAGGGTGTTGGGGCAGAGAGTGATGTGGCCTGATGCATGTTTTAAGCGGTGGTGCAGCCTGGGAGTGCCCCCACTGTGCCCCCTGTGTGTCCACGTGGGCACACGTGTGACCTAGACCCCCAAATGGAGGAGAACAGGCCAGATGCCCAAGCAGGGCTGCAGGTGGGGATGTAAAAACAGTAGAGTCAAGGAGCCCTGGGGGGCCTTCCAGCTGGGGGCACAGGCTGGGTCTCTGCAGCTCCAGAGAACCACATAGAAACACATGAAAGTGACAGAGAGGCAGATTTCAATTCAGAGTCCCGAAAAGCCTGGCAGACATTGGAGCTGGGATGGGCTCCCTCGTGAAGTGGTGAGCTGCCTGTCCTAGGAAGTGGGTAAGCCCAGGTCCCTGTCAGGGGCACTGTAGGGGGGCAGTCCCACCGTCTTCATCTAAGAGTCTCTGGTTCAAGGCTCCCTCTTCCAGGTAACATGGGTAGGTTTGAAAGAACTCACTTTGATTGCAGCGATGGGGATTCTGGCCCCTGTAGCAGGTGTTAGAAAATGCTTGGAGGACTTGAGCCGAGCTTTATGCCCCTCTGAATTTACCTTGTAGGTGCCTGCTGCCTGCTGGTGCTGAGGGAGGGCCTGTGTCCTAGCTACAGGGGTGGCCGGACCCTTCGCCAGGCTCTGCTACCTGAGGCTGCCCCCAGTGGGACCTGCGGAGGCCTGGGTTAATGGGCAGAGCTTTGTCCACCCCAGAGATCCTGGGGCAGGGGCCTGAGTGGATGAGACAGGGTGGAAGGGGCCAAGAACCACTCAGGGCTTCCCTCCAGAGAGCGGTGTCAGCTCAGATTACCAGTTGCTGGAAACTGGACACATTGGGCCGGGACAGGCAGAGCCTGTGGGCATCTCCAGCCTGTCCCCTCATTGCCTGGACAGGACCCAGACGTGCTGGCAGTTCCTGCCATGGGCTCTGTCTCTGGCATTGGTGGGCCTGGGTTTCGATCAGTTGGCTGAGTGATCGAGGGAGGACGATTTCTCTCCTAGTCCCCAAGTTTTGCCAACAAAATGCAGATAGTAATGTCTCCTTGGAAGGGTTTTGTTATGAGTAAATTAAGTGAGGTAATGGTAGAAAACAATGTCTGGGGCCAGACCCCTGGAGGTAACCTCAGAATGTACCAGTGACAGAGGAAAAGGGAAGGGGCCAGTACAGGTGTCTTAAAGAGCAGGTTTGCTCAGTGGGGGGCCAGGGCCCATGCCACTAGGGACTGCTGGGACGCTGTGTAGAGCAGGTCCTTGGTCCTGGGCGGGGACTGTGCTCTCCCCGACTGTGTCCGAATATCTGGCCCATTGTGGGCAGGTGGAATGTGGTCGCTGAACTGAATGGAACATCTGGTGGTTTCTGCAGAAGGTAGGGAGAAGTAGAAGGGTCTGGGGAGAGACCCACCCAAAATCATACCTGCCATCCTTCTGGAGATGCCGGGGCCTTCCAGGCTGGAGGCTGGATCTCTGGGCTGAGAGTCTCAGGAGGCAGCCACCCAAGAGCTCAGAGGGTCCCAGAGGGGATTCAGTCCGATCCTTATTTCGTTTGGTGGGGGGGCAGTACAGCCCATCTGCGAGGGTTCAAGGCCCTGCTTGGCCACCTGCCAGATGCCTATCTCTGGGCAAGTAATTTAACTTCTCTGGGCCTCAGTTCCCTCACCCGTGAAATGGGCAGAATTCTGGTATCTCTGCCTGAGACTGGATTCTGGGGACGAGTAAATAAATTAACGTTGAGAACTGAGACTGGCACACAGTAAGCGCTCAGTACATGTAAGCTATTGTAGTTGTTACGATTCTTAGATGAGAAAGCTGGAGCCCTGGATGGAGGAGCATCTAGTTCGAGGCCACAGAGGAGCATCTAGTTTGAGGCCAGGCGGTGAGTTGGCGACAGCCTGGAATTCGGGTTCTTTCCGTCACGGCAAGCGCACGGAGCTGTAGAGGGTGATGGCGGTGGAGGTGAGAGGCAGGGCTGGCCTTTTCCTGCTCTGGGGCTTCTCCTCACCCTGCCTGTCACTGGCGCCGCTGGACCACCCCTAAAGCGCCTGCTTATCTTGAAGGAATGGGCTTGGCTTGGAGGAGAAGCCGGGATCTGGATAACCTGTTTGCCTGTCTTCTGGCTCCAGGCCCTTCCTTCGGTTTTGGTGAGCTTGGAGTTTAGCGAAGGGCTCACTGAGTGTCACAAGGAGGGAGACACTTGGGAGCTGGAGGGCTTGTAGGGAGGGTATACTTATCTCCATCGCCACAGGTGCTCCCTGGCCCTCTGCCCTCTCCTCTTCCCGGCACTAATGCAGTGGTGCTCTGCTGCTCTCCGTCTGTTTTCTGTACAGGTGCATCTCATGCTCTATTGTCCCATCCTCTTTGTGTTCTTGCTTTTCCTTGAAACTCCCTTGGGCTCTTGGCCACAGGGCCTTTGCTCTTGTTACCCCTTCTGCCCAGGATGCTCTTTCCTTCCCTCTTCACCTGGATATCCATCCTTCAGGTGTCAGTTTACTGTCTGTCCTCAGGAAGCCTCCTTGGGTGCCCTGACCAGATCAGGCCCTTACTCCAGGCTCTCGGGCCCCTTGCCTCGTCTTCCCAGCACATCTCAGAGGCTGTGATTGCGTCTGTGTTGGTATGCATATCTGGTTAGAGAGCATTTCTCCCACTGGACTCAGCTCCACGAGGACAGATAGTTGTCTGCTTTTGCCCACTCTGGCATGCCTGGTGCTTATCATGGTGCCGGACACATAGTGAGTGCTCAGTAAACATATCTGAATGAATGCATGTTGGGGTGGGAAGCCCCTATCCCCTCTACCTTTGCCAGGGTCCAGAAGCCCTCATTTTGCAGGCTGAGATGGGGCTCCCGCAACAAATGTCCCCCAAGAGGGACCCCCAGGGTGGGACACCATCCGGAGTATGCCACATGGGGGCCCTTTCCTGACGGTGCTAAAGAAAGATGCTGGTTCAGGGTGAGGGGCTGCTGGTGCCTGAGGACAGAGGTGGGGGCAGTCAGGGATCAGAGAAGCCCTGGGAGAGTGGTGGCACCCCCTGCAGGCTGGGTGTTCAGCAGCCTGCTCACCCCGGGGCCCCACTGCACGCAGGGCTGGGTCAGAGGGGAAGGCAGCAGAGAGATCAGCTCTACTCGCACTCGTGGCTGGCCGGCAGCCCACCTTGTGGTCTTGGCTAAATTGTTGCCACTTGGCCTCTTCACTGCTGGGTTTCTTCATCTGGACCAGGCCAGTGCTTTGCAAACTCTTTCTTTAGAAACAGATACATGTCACCAACAGAATCATGTAGAGAAACTCATTTATGAGAATCAGGTGAAAGCAGACTGCTGCTTTAGTTCATCTATTCATTCGTTGGTCATTCATATTTATTCGCAGAATCCGCAAAATTAGGGCTTTGGTGCCAGGCACTGTCCTAAGTCCCGGGGCTATGTAAGTGAGGAAGGCAGACAAAAACCCCCATCCCTGTGGGACTGACATTCCACTGGGGAGGCAGATGATCAAGAGGACACATGAATGAAATGTATAGTATCAACAGGTGGTGATGAATGCACAGCCAGTGCCAAGGTCCTGAGGCAGGCTCCTGCCTAGTGTGTTGGGAAGAATAGCAGGAGGCCCAAGTGCCTGGAGCAGAGCAAGTGAGGGAGAGAGGGTGGGTGGTGAGATCCGGAGGCTCAGGGGGGTGGCTTGCGTAGGGTCTAGTGAACTCTGGCTGAGATGGGAGGCTCTTGAAGAGTGGAGGGACATGATCTAACTTGGGTTTTATTTATTTATTTTTTTTAAAATTTTTTTAAAGATTTTATTTATTTATTTGAGAGAGAGAATGAGATAGAGAGAGAGAGAGAGAGCACGAGAGGGAAGAGGGTCAGAGGGAGAAGCAGACTCCCTGCTGAGCAGGGAGCCCGATGTGGGACTCGATCCCGGGACTCCAGGATCATGACCTGAGCCGAAGGCAGTCGCTTAACCAACTGAGCCACCCAGGCGCCCCTAACTTGGGTTTTAAACGGGTACCCGCTGGGGAATGGGCTATGTGATGGGATAGGTCAAAGTGTGGGAGGTGGGGGACCAGTCAGGGGCTGCTGGGACTGTGCAGCCCGGAGACGCTGGAGCTGTGGCCCGGGGTGATAGTGGCAGCGTGGTTGAGCCGTGGTTGGATTCTGGGTTTATTTTCAACATAGAGCCACCAGTATTTGCTGATAAATCAGGTTTGGGTGGTGAGAGAGGAATCAAGGACATGTCTGATTCTGTGGACTGAGCAGCAATTACATGGCTAGGAAGGACTTTGGGAGGATCTGGGGTTCCCAGTAGGTGGCCAAGGGGAGCAGGCAGTGGGTGGGAGCCTGGAGTTTGGGGGTGGGTCAGCAGGCTATAGGTGGCCTGGGAATGAGTGGAGAGAGGGGCTGGAGGACTGAGTCCTGGGGTTGCTGGCATTCAGAACCAGCCAAGGAGGCTGAGGAGGTGCTGTCTTAGAGGAAGGAGAGCCCGAGTGGAGCAAGGAGCTGGGCAGCCAAGTGGGAGGGACTGCATGGTCAGATGTGCTGTGGGGTCAAGTGCTGTGAGGACTGGTTGCAGGCTCAAGCAAGAGCCCCCAAACCACAGGGGATCACCTGGCCTTGCCTGCTTGGTGGCATGTCCCTCTTGCTCTGGTCTTGGCCCCCCCCCCCCCCCCCCCCCCCCCCCCCCCCCCGCCCAGGGCTCAGGCTCCCTTTCTCCCCCGCGGGAGCCCCAGAGCTCCAGTGGGGCCTCCCCTCCCCCACCAGCCTGGCTCTGGCCCAGGCTGTGATATAAATTACACGGAGTGATGGTGATGTGACTTTTATCGGCTCATGTGTTCAATAATGTTAATACATCCCATTATATCATATTATATTAATACAGAGCCGTATATTACACGCGGCGCAGCACATTAACTCCGGAGAGCACTGGGGCAGCCGCTGTGGTTAATTTCCCCCCAGCCCGGCCACGCCCCCATGGCTGGTGCTCCGCTTGCATGAACTGGCGGCGGGGCGCGGGGCGCAGCCGTGGTTTCAGACGTTTCAGGTGCACCCCACTTGCTGAGCTTGTCCCAGGCTTGCGTGCACTTCCCGCGGCTTGTGGTTGTGGGCAGATGTCATTCCCGTGCTGTGGAGGCCCTTCCCTCTGACCTGACCTTATAAATCCAGCGGGCAGGGGTCATTAACCCCTCCCGTCTTGAGCAGATAAGGAAACTGAGGCTCGGAGAGGCGAAGCGGTGTGCTCACGGGTTGTGCTGGGGAGAAACTTGGGGCACAGACTCTTGACCCCCCATCCTGGCTGCCCCCCCCCCTCCGAACGTTGGGATGGTGTGGACAAAGGGCAGGAGTCCGCAATGAAGGTGGAGGGCGGGCCAGGTGTGGCATAGGGCTGCTTATGAGCTCTCAGGGGCTGGAGTCAGACAGCCCTGGGTTCAGGTCCTGCTTTGCCACTTGCTCTAGTTTTCTGCCCGTGCTTTCATAGGCCTCTGTTTTCTCTTCTGAAAAAAACGAAGGTAATGAATAGCATTCTCTTCATGGGGTTATTGTGTGAGGATTAACCGAGATGATCCCTCTGAAGTGCTCATTAAGGCACAGTTACCACCAACACCTGAGCAACCTCTTGCCTGCTGACCCTCCCCCCACATCCAGCCCCTGCTCAGCCCCTCAGGTTGGCTTCCTGGGGTGCCGAGCCACTCTGGGCCTCCCACCCCTTGGAGCCCCTCACCCCTTGTACACTTGCGTGTGGCCCAGTGCCGCCCAGCTGCCTGGCTTGTGGGCAGTGCTGTGGCACAGAGAAAGCCCAGCTTTGCCATCAGATGGGCCTGGGTGACCCCGGGCATGCTTCTCAGGCCCCTGAGCCTCATATAAATGGGGCTACGGCTTCCTGTCCCGGGGCTGTGGTGAGAATCAACAAAGGGAGAGTCTGTATCAGCTAACTGCCCCTGGTGTGCATGCAAGAGGTGTCATCATGACTCCTAGTGTCTTGGACTGCTGCTCTCTTTCTAAGATTTAACATCCATCCTCCCATATGAGCCTCAGAGTAAGGCTTACAGAGCCCAGGCTCTCACCGCTGTACCCATTTGACAGATGAGAAGATGGAGGCTCACGGGGAGGTGACTGGCCCACGGTCACACAGTGAGGAAGTGGGCGGACGGTGTGGCAGCCTGTTGCCTTGCCTCTGGGAACTCGGGCTTTGAGCCCTTCTTGGAAAAAGGGATGCAGGCCCTGTGGCCCCAGGGGCTCCACCAGGCCCCTGGCCCTTCCTCTCTAGGCCTCTGGGCTCCTCTGTCCCCTGGCCTCCCCCGATATGTATCACTCTTGACAGGGTGATGGAGTCAGCATGTAAAACCTGCAAAAGTGAGTGTAATTTATTGATCTACATTTTGCTTATGAAATAGGACAAGTGCTGATTTGAGGATCTTGTTTGCTCTCGCCCTGGCGCCGCCCGCTCCCCCGCCCGCTCCCCCGCCTGTGCTCTTATCTGCAGTAATTCCCGCGAGCCTGCATCTGAACGGCTCTTTTGTCAGCCGGCCCAGGCCCTCCATTCTCGGCCCTCTGTTCTTCTCCAGGCTCCGTGCCTTATCGGGGCCCCATTTTTTCCTGGGCTCCGAAGAAAACATATAATGTTTAAAAGGGTGAGACAAGGGACTGAATAAAGCACTTTCTGGGGAAATATTTGTTCAAAGGCCTGTTGCCTGCATCTGTCTGGTTCTCTCCTGGAAAACATAATTCAGAACAGTCCTGGAAATTAATCCAGGTGTCCACGTGCTCTCCTGATAAGAGGCCCGGTGGGCCCTGGGGAGGGGGAGACAGAGGTGGGTGTGGGCCGGCTCCACAGTGATTGCCTTCTAGGGTGTCGCTGGGAAATCAGGGGGCCGAGGGGGCTGGGGACAGGGCTCAGCAGGCCCCAGGAGGTGAGGGACGCCCCTGCTGAGCCCTGGGGAGGGAGCAAGGAGACCTCTGAGCACTATCTGTGCGTGCCAGGCACCGTCAAGGAGAGGCCTGCTTACCCAGGCAAAGCGTCAGACCACGTGAGAACTGGACCTCAGCCAGTGACCGGCTCTGGGACCCGGGCAAGGCCCCGGGGCTGTGCGATTGGGTCTCCACAGCTGCCTCATGTGCTGGCGAGACTGCGGAGCTGGTCCTCAGGCTGCTTCTGGGGCAGGAATGCGGGGGGGGCCCCTTTGCTTATGGGGCACCTGCCCTGTGCTGAGTGCTGAGCGCTGAGCGAGGCCTCCTGGGGGGAATAAAAGAAACGTCCCTGGATTTGTGGAGCTCATGGGTCGCAAGGAGGTGGATGTTAAGGGAGAAAGTAAATGCTGAGCGCGTTAGAAAGCGATCGTTGTTCTGGGGAAAATCAAAGCAAGGAAGGTGGAAGTGGGGTGCAGGGGCGCGAGGGAAGCAGGATGGGTGTTAACTAGGGCGGCTGGGGAGGGTCTTCCTAGGAAGGTGACGTTTGAACAGTCTGCTCTTGAAGGGAGGGATGTGAGGGAGCGAGCCTCGTCCGTGTCTTCGGGGAAGAGCATTAGGGCCGACAGGACGGCTGGCGCAGGTGCCCCGAGGCAGAGCGTGCCTGGTGTGTTCAGGGTTCAGCAAGGCCGGTGTGACTGGAGCCCCGTGAACTGAGCAAGGCCAAGACGGGAGTGGCTGGAGATGAGGTCAGAGGTCATGTGTTGGAAATGCTTCGTTGAAAGGCCAAGTGCTGCTGCTAATTTTGACAGACTGCCCCGAGCCGAGCTGTAAGAGGTATTTTATTAGCACCTGGCAGGGGCTCCCAAAGGGAGGCTGCTGTGTGAATTTTGCATGAAGAGGGGTGGTCTGTTGTATCCCCCGTCTCCTGCTCACCTTCAACACCCCGGTCCTTCTTGCTGCAAGATGATATGAGTTCTCGCCAAGCTGTTTCCCCCATTATGATGAGGGAAGAGGCCACTTGTGACTGTGGGGCCGTGTCACCCCGTGTGGGGTGGGGCATGGGTAATGGTCCTGGCGAGGGACCCTGACATGGCCGGCGGCGGGGCGGGGGGGTGGTGGTGGTGGTCCCCGGCGATGGTGGAGCTGCCCACACATCCTGGCTCTGCCTGGGGCCTCGGAAAGAGAAGCAGGGGCCAGGAGCCCACTTTCTGGCAGGCTTGGGTGGGGTTGGTGATCCTAATTAAAAGCTTGGATCCGAAAGGCTTGATGATGGAATTTCTAATTAAATCAATTTCATCTCGTCTGGGAGACAGAGGTTTGCATATGATAAGCATGAAATTAATAATTATGTTTAGAAATTAGCTGTTGCTCAAGGCAGAGCCGTTTACACAACCCTCTGGGGCCCCTGGCCCCCACCCCAGCCTGATCCTTTGTGCTGGAGACAGATGGGCCACTTCAGCCCAGTGTGTGACAGCCAAGAGTAGAGGGGGTACTGAGCACCGGAGAGGAAGTAGGGCTGGCTCCCTCTGCTACTGCCCTGAGGACCCCACTCCGCCAGAGGTGTGGGCAGCCCTCCTGGTCCCTGGAGGCTGTCAGCATTGCCCTCAGATTCTGTGTGTGCACCAGTGTGCATGTGTGCATGCACATGTATGTGCGGGCCTACTTGTACAAGGGGGAAGCTGGGGCTCTACATGACAGTAGCCTGGGCTCTGGAGCTTGTCCTTCTGGGTTCAAATCCTGCCTCGGCCACTTGCTAGCTGTGTGGTCTTGGACAAGTTTCTTAACCTCTCTGAGCCTCAGTTTTGGGAAAACGGGAAGAATAAGAAGGTCTACTTCATATGGTTGTTGTAAGATCAAAGGTGTGAAGGCATTTGTAACCATTTAGGAGAGTTCCTCGCACATAGTAAGCACTCAATAAATGCTAGTTTTCTTTTCTTTCTTTCTTAAGGTGTTTATTTATTTGAGAGAGAGAGAACGAGAGAGAGAGCATGAGCAGGGTGAGGGGCAGAGCCACAGGGAGAAGCAGACTCTCCGCCGAGCAGGGAGCCCGATGTGGGACTCGATCCCAGGACCCCAGGATCATGATCTGAGCTGAAGGCAGATGCTTAACCGACTGAGCCACCCAGGCGCCCCTGAATGCTAGTTTTCATGATGTTGATGATGATGACTGTGTGCGTGCATGCACGTGTGTGTGTGTGTGTGTGTGTGTGTGTGTGTGTGTGTGAATGTAATTCAGTTCAGCCCAAACCAGCGTGTGCTGAATGTGGACCGGACATCTCCAGGCTTGTGAGGTGGAGATAAGGAAGACCTGTTCCTGGGCGTGCCGGGGCCAGAGTGCGATGCTTCTGCCAC